>NC_050461.1:36793751-37115001 GCF_903995425.1 Onychomys torridus
CATGCTTTGAAGTCAGGCAGAATCTAGTCTGAAACAGGTCTTTAGTCCTAGTTAGAGGACAGGGGATCATTTTAAAATATGTACTTGCGCTAATTACTCATGGGTAGGAAAGGAACAATGATATATAAAAGGTTTGCATGTATAAAAATATCAAATGACTTATCTATAAAAAGTATTTAGTAATGTGAGTTACATGTCTAGTACATGTTTGTCCTTTTTCTCGTGACTTTGGCATTGTCCAAAGCACAGACCCAGCTATTAGTCTGCCAGGCATGACCCATGGTCAAGTCCTGCCAGGCTATTCAGGCTACCAAAGAGAGAGCTAAGGTTTCAAGTGAGGCTGCCAAGTCTCAGAACTTTTCAGTGCTACAAGCTTGGAGGAGTTATTTCCTTCTCTGTGACTTAGCTCTCTTACATATCAAAGCAGATGGCGATACTCACTTCACAGAGTGGAATGAGTGCCAATACTCCACAAAGACACTTGGGGTGACATGTAAACAGTGGGCCTGAGGCGAAGCCCTGGAGAGAACATTCCAGGGATAAGAGCTGCTGGAGTTGTTTAGGAATCTTTCTTAGCTGGTCTTGGTTAAAGGTTATACTGAAAGGCACATATTAACCACAAGGCCTTTCCTTGTCTTTATTTAAAAAAAAAACCCTGTTTTTTGGGACAAGATCTTGTTATGTAATTCGGGTTAGGTAGCCTTGCTTGAACTCATGACCCTCTCACTTTGGGCACCAAGGGCTGGGACTACAGGTATGTGTTACCATGTCTGGCTCTTGTAGATGATTGTAAATGGTAGGTACATTGGTATAGAACCTGGGAATGGTTCTTTCTGCTCCAATATGATGCTATTTAACTTGCTAGTTCCAATGGCATTCCATCCCCAAAGTCTGAGTTTGGATGGGTAATCTTGACTTAAAACAGTGTGAATTCTCCCTTGATCATTTTCTATTTTTTTCCAATAACATGAAAATCTCTGACAACATGGATTTTGAATTTTCTAAATTTTTTCATTCCCTGACAGTCTCATACACATGTATAATGACTTTAGTCATTTCCACAGTCCATTCCTCTTTCTCTACTACTCTCTCTCCAGCTCAAAACTTTTTCTTCCCTACAAGAGTCCCTTCTACTCTCGTGTCTTTTTATTGCATGTGGCTCACTGATTTTATTTGGGATTGTCTATGTGAGTACGAGTGAGAGGTTTCTTACTTGAGCATGGATAACTCATCAGCGATGACATCACAAGAGGAAGCAATCCCTTCCCTCACATATCATTAACTGCTAGTAGTCCAACAAGAGAAGGGTAATGCCTCCCAAGCCCTTCCTCATTCTCTTAGAAATGTTGATGGGAGGGACTCTGAATACCACATTTCTATATTCTACAGCCTGGAATGGAACATGGCACGAATTAGATGTCTTTGGATGCTTCACACAATCTGCTCAGTTAAGGTCTAGGCATTCCGCTGCTGCTCATGCCAAGTTACGTCTGCAACTCACATCCCAGGAGTTGTAATGAATGCCTTTTGGTGAAAATGAGAGGATCTCCAAATGATACAGTCTAAGTGAAAAAGGGAAGTTATTGCTTCATCTAGTCATGGGATCCAAAGGTTGAATTCGTAGTCCAAACAAGGTAATCAGGATAATACGCACAACTTTTGTGTTGATGTTGTTGGTATGCACAGGAAGTTCCCTGGAAGCACTCTCAATATCAGCATGAGAGAAAGGTCTAAGAGAAGTGGGGCTGGACAGAGGAAGGAGGCCAGCTCACGAGGAAATCTGAACCCAAAGAACTAGAGTTGTCCAGTACGATGGGAGGGAAGCGAGCGCGCGGGAGTCGGGGGTGTCTTTGTAAGCTCCATCCCACATCAATTAATCACTGGTTCAAGTTGCTGTGTCTGGCTGAGGGCAATGCATAAGGAGCAACTCAGCTGAGGGCCATCAGCTGCCAATACTTCAAGCAGAAGGAAAAAGAAGAGCTCCAGGGTTGAAGGCGTAACCTGGGCCAGGTATGAGGCATGTGTATGGTAGAACACATTCTCAGGCAGTGACTTCCCATACGCCAGGGAAGATGGCAAAGCAGGTAGCTCACAGGATCCTCAGTGCCCTCAATCTTCTCAGGTAAGGACAAGAGAGTCCTAAGGAGCCCTCTGATTGGCTCAAGTCACTATCTCACCATTTACTAACATGCTTCTCTGATTATCCAAGTCTGGATTATATATTTGAAAATGTACTATTTTGTATATATTATACATATCACTTTTTAAATCCAGGGATTATGATCAATAATAATCTTAAGTATTTGAAGTTTTGATGATGGTATTTATCTGTGTAATTACAGTTATGAAGTAGCAACAAAAATAGCTTTATGCTTGGGGGTCACCACCACATGAGGAACTATATTAAAGGGTTGCAGTGTTGGGAAGGTTGAGGATCACTGATCTAAAACAAGATATAAAATGTACTCATTCTCTCATGAAGTTGTCCCTTTACTGCAACTTGAGAGGAGTAAGTTTTCATTTTTACTCTCTTAAGTGTTCTTGGACTTTATATTATTGTAAGCACATGTTACATGTCAGATTTCTTTCATTTACAATTTTAACTATGCTTTTATTAACAAGTATTAGCTGTGCATATTCATGAGGTTCAGTGACATTTAGCACATGCACACTGTGTGCACTGGTCCAATCCACATAATACTTGGTGCGATATATTTCCATGCTGTAATATGACCAGTGGAATGTTCATTTTAGTTGATGGACAGTAATCTATTCTATTAACATGATATAACTTATAATTAGTCTGCTACTGACAAACATTTATATTGTTTCCATGTTTGAGTATTATGAATAAAGCTTCTTTGTGTATTTTCTTTATTATTATTATTTTTTATTTTTTGAGACAGGGTTTCTCTGTGTAGCTTTGTGCCTTTCCTGGAACTTGCTTTGGAGACCAGGCTGGCCTCAAACTCACAGAGATCTGCCTGGCTCTGCCTCCCAAATGCTGGGATTAAAGGCATGCGCCACCACCACCCAGGGAGTATTCTTTTTTATTGTTGCTCTTGCTGGTGATTGTGAGATAGTCTTCTCCAGCTGAGGCTGTCTTTGAACTTATGATCCTGCCACCCACACTTTCCTAATACTGAAGTTACAGGCATGCACCACCACCTCTGTATTCTTTGAATATTCTTTTTAAAGAAGATTCATTTTTTTACTTATGTGTATGGGTGTGTATTTGTGTAAATATTTGCCATGTTGTGTGCAGATGCCCAGGCAGGCCAGAAGAGGGCATCAGATCCCCTGGAATTGCAGTCAGTTGTAAGCTACTTAACATGGGTGCTGAGACTTGGGTTCTCCGGAAGTGTAGGAAGTACTTGTAACCACCAAGCCATCTCTCCAGCCTAGTCTTTTGACTATTCCTATAAAAGCCTTTTGTGGATGTGTGTTTTTCCTTCTCTAGTAAATGCCTAGTATTAGAATTTCTGGATCATAGAGCCAGGTGTGGTGGCCTAGTCTTTAATCCCAGCACTTGAGAGACACAGGAGGAGGATTTCTCTGAGTCCAAGGCCAGTCTGGTTGACACAGTGAATTCCAGGACAGCCAGAGCTACATAATAGAGAGACCCTGTCTCAAAACAAAAACAAAACAACAACCAACAACCCCCAAACAAAAAACTAAACAAACAAAAAAGAATTTCTGGATCATAAAAGTAGGTGCATGCTTAACCTTATTAGAAGATGGCATTTTCCCACTTCCAGCAACAGCGAGAGTTCCAGTTACTCCATGTTCCATCTAGCTAATGTGAGCTATTCTACAGGGGCATGGAATAGTATCCCTGTGAGGTTTGACTTTTCATTGCTCTGGTAATTGGTGGTGCTGAGCAACATTTTAATGTCTAGCTACCACTGTGGGGTTCTTGTTGTAAAGTAAACCAGCTTGTCAGCTGCCCCCCTTCTAGTGAGTGTGCATTCAAGTGTGTGTGTGTGTGTGTGTGTGTGTGTGCATTCATCCATAAGTGTGTATGTCAAGGTGAGAGGTCCATGTCAAGTTCCCTCCTCTGTTGATCTCCACCTTATTTTTTCAGACAGGGTCTTTCATTGAAACTGGAGCTCATCATGTAAGCTAGTCTGGCTGCTTATTGAGTTCTTGGGATTTGCCCATTTCTCCCCACAACCCTCATGCCCAGTGCTTGAATTACAAATGCACTGTCATGCCTGGCTTTTATGGGATATTGGGAATCTGGACTCACATCAGCATGTTTGTACAGCAAGCACTTTATCCAATGAGCCATCTCTTAGCACCCACTTCCTTACTTTTACTTATTATTATTATTATTATTATTTTATTTATATGGGTGTTTTGCCTGCATGTATGACCATATACCCCATGTATGCCTGGTGCCTGTGGAAGTCAGAAGAGGGTGTTGGTTCCCCTGGAACTAGGGTTACAGGGAGTTGTAAGCCACCATGTGGTTGTTGGGATTCCAGGTTGGATCCTCTGCAAGGGCAGCAAGTGCTGAGCCATCTCTCCAGCACAAAAGATTCTCTATGTGTGTTTGGTGGGAGTGTTTGTTTGTTATACTGAGGGTTGAACCTAAGATCCCCACGCATGATAGGCAAGTGCTCTACCACTGAGCTATACCTCCCACACTTTATTCTTTCTATAAAAAAATCATGTTGATATATTTGATTAGTGCTGTGTTAAATCTGAATGACTGTGGAAAAGAGCAGACACCTTAAAAGTAAGGTGTGCTTTTATATACAAGCATGGAACAGTTATATTTTTTCCCCTTAACTTCTCTTAATATTGTTCTTCAATTTTCAGAGTAGTTTTTTAAATGTTACTGTCAATTATATCTATGTACAAATCACCAGATTTAAAATTTTCTAATTACTTGTTACTAAGTAATTATGTTTTACTCAATACATAATTATTTTGTATGTTGATTCCTTTTATTCTGTGATCTTGCTAAATCTACTTTTTTGTTTTGGGAGATTTAGAGTAAATGCTAATCCTATAGTGCTTGCAATACATACAGCTATGTCTTTTTTTAAAAAATGAAGACATTTACATTTCCCCATACCCCACAGAAACGAAACTTCAAAAGTAGTAGTGGAAGTTGTGGGAGTAGCGGAGACTCCTGGGAAATAGTGCTGCAAAGAAGATTTCTGTTCAGGAGGCTGTGGTGATATTTTATTTGTGCTGAAATGTACAATTTTATTTGTATGTTAATAAATGAAGTTTGCCTGGAGATCAGAGGTCATAGCCAGCCATAAACAGAAGTCAGGCTTCTGGTAGCACATGCCCTTAATCCGATCACATGGCAGGCAGTCTCTGTGTGTTCAAGGACACAGCCAAGTGTGGTGACACAGGCCTTTAATCCCAGTACCAACCATACAGACCTGGAGGTCTGTATAGACAGGCAGTGTCAAGGAAATGATGTGGCTGGGCTTAGAGCCAATGAGAAGGCAGAACAGCAAGGCAATAAAGGCGCAGGTTAAACAGGAAGAAGTTCTCTCTTGGGAAGCTATGGTGGCAAGGTGGTAAGCTAAGGTTAGTAGGCGGCTGTTGCTTTGGTCTCTACGGCTTATACCTCTGTATTTGGCTCTGTGTTTCTTATTTAATAAGACTGTTTAGAAATTCGTCTACAGGAGGAAAGTGCAATGAGGTTAACCAGGTAAAACCTGTAGTGCCTATCAACATCTGTCTAGTATAGAGAGAATGGCATCTCCAGTCCCCATATTTATCTCTTAAGTTTCTCACCTCTGCGCTCTTAGAATGTGACCACATTTGGAGATAGGTCTTTACAGGATCATGGAGTTAACATAAGATCTTTGTGATGGCTCATAGTCTAACAGGACTGATATCCTTTTTCAAAGGTGAAATTTGGGAGTAATAAAGTTTGGATCCAGCATCTATATGACAAGCTGGGTGAGTGCCCACAAAACTCCTATAATTATGGCTCAGAGGAATCCAGCACTACCCAAATACACACAGAAATACATCTTTGATTTCTAAGGTGCAGTTTGGACACAACAGTAAGCCAGGGAAAATGCCAAGTAAACATTGAAGTGGTCATCTATAAACCAGGGAGAGAGGTCCAGAAGAGCCCTTCCCTTCATAGCGCTTAAGAGGAACAAACTTAAAATTTAATGTCTTCATAAAGACCAGAGACATTCTTTAAAAAGACTAAAGGAAATTATCTTGGCTATTTTTGATTTTTCATGATCTGTTTTTCTTGTGCAAATCTAAATATAATTGAATATATTTTCAAGAGCTGAAAAGTCTAGTTTCTTCAGATGACTTTATTTTCATTAAAAAGCCTCACTCATTTCTTTCTCTGGCTAAAATCTGGAATCATTTGAAGATATTTTTCATCTTTTTTTCCACTACAGTGGTGATGAAAATTATAACAAATCTCTAATATCAAAATATTTTATCTTTGTAGTAGTTGGGCTCTTCCTTCATTTGATATGATGTGGGTATCCCTTCTGGTTGTTTCTGTTTTTGACACAAGCTGGGAGGGTTTCAACATGTCCCTCTTTTGCTTCCTGCAGGGCTACAGTCCGATTTCCTTTGCTTTGAATGCCCCTCATTTCTGAAAAGGTGGATTTGTAACCACAGGATAATGCTGACCTGAAAAGACCTGGATAATCAGGGCAGCTGTGATCTTCCTAGGTTCTGGTCACTGCTTTACTCCACTGCAGAGACCCAACCACACCCATAGTTCTGAGTCACCTCACACTCACTTCAGAGCTCTTAGCCTTGATGTCACCGAGACTTTGGCCAAGTATCATTTTGACCAGCAAGTAGCTCCTCTGGGTGGGCTCTAATGTTACATATGCACAACCAGACAGTCTGTTCTGTTTGATACTCATCTTCCTCCTCTTATCTCCTTCTGGGGGCTTCATTTTTGAACTTGAATCCTGAGAGGTTTTAATACGTGCATTGTACCCTTTTATGATGATCCATACCAGCAGTACATAGAAGTCAACTTTCCATGAGTGAAGCTCTTCTTCAGTGGTGTCAGGAGGTATATTGGATAGATGGTCTTAATAGTCACTCATACAGCCCCTAGAGAACAGATCCCTCGCCAGCCATGTACTAGTCTACTCTTCTAGTCTATCATCTTAGAACCCAAATGGGCACTGACTTTGTAGTGTACTCCCGTCTTGGCTCTGTCTTCCCTCCTCTACTTTGTCCCATGCCTACCTGGGCTCGTATGCTCTAACTAAATAACAACACATACATTTTTGTTGTAGGCTTTGGTTTCTTGGGAATCCAATGTAAAGAAGATTTCATAAGATAGCTTTGTATCTTTGTAATAATTTACCATTTTTCTTAAGCCAGTTCACATAACTTTCTGTTACTTGCAAACAAAATATATTTCATTTCCCCCATACTATTTTATTCCTGAATGAAATAGTTAAGAATTTCTTCCTGGATCTGGAGAGATGGCTCAGAGGTTAAGAGCACATACTGCTCTTACAAAGAACCCGAGTTCAGTTTCTAGCACCCATCTTGGGTGCCTATAACTTCAACTCCAGGGAATCTAATGTTTTCTCTGGCATTTGCAGTCACCTGTACATAACTACACACAGACACACATACATAAACATACTGAAAAATAAAATAAAATCTATAGAGCTTTTTTCTGAAAGTTTTGTCCAGTAAGTTTTAAAGTTCATATATAATCATTTCCCTTTAATTCATATAAAGGCCAAACTATGAATCAGACACAAAAAAAGCCTGATGCTAATACGCTTTCATTCTCCTGTTTTTAAATCTGTTTAAAGCTATAACAAATTTCACGTTCACATGGATAAGTGTACAAGGGATGTCCCCTGGGAAACAGAAGCCAAGAAGGTATTTCAAATATTGCTACATTTTGTATAGAGAATGTCTCTCAAAGGCCATGTGTTTAAGGACTGGGTCTGAGAGAAGTACTAATATGACTGGCAGAATGTTTGACAGAGGACCCTTCTATAAAGTTCTTGAGTCTCTGGGAACATGCCTACAGAGGATTGTGGGGGGTTGTGGTACTCTGGCCCTTCCTCTTTGTCTTTGCTCTCTGGCTTATGGTATAAGCAGTTTTATTCCGTTCCATGCTCCATCATGATGTTCTGCTTCCCTATAGCTCCCAAGCAATAGGCCTGCCCAGGGACTTGAAACTCTACATACTGTGAGCCAAAATAACCCTTCACTACAAGCTTATTATTTTAGGTATTTTGTTATAGTGATGACAAGCCAACTAACCATGGGCATAAAAGATTTATTTGGGTGTTATGCTTGGGAGAAATAAAATGAGGAGAAAATGAATTGGTAAGGTAAAGCGCTCAGACCATGACACAGATCTGCTCTTTCTGAAACTTCAGAGCAAGGGAGCAAATTCGACAGGGAGTGCTCCACATCACACTGTCTTGTCTAACCCAACAGAGTGCTCTGAAACAGGTTGCCCATTAGAGCAGTCACAAGCTGGGGAGAAATGAACAGCCCTGTGGGGTACCTAGTCCTTGGCAAGGGCTCTGCTCAGCTGATGTGGTAGATCCTGAAGGTACCAGCAGCTGGAGGGCGTCAGCTACCTATGTAGATGAATAAGAAGGCCTGCCCTTCCTTCCTTTCTTCCTTCTCCCTTCCCCCTCCCCTCCTTCCCTTTCTTCATTTGTAATTGTTCAAGTCTGGATGATACAATTAAAAATATTGTTTCTTTCTTTTTCCTTTCAGTTTTCCTTTTCTTTCTGAAATAAAAGCTTGAAAATATTTATTTTTTATATTTTAAAAATTTTAATTTTTTCCATACATTATATTCTGATCATATTCTTTCCCCTCCCCCAACTCCTCCCAGATCCTCCCTCCCTCCCTACCCAATATCATATTATCTTTTTTCTTTCTCTTCAGAAAAACAAACAAACAAAAAACACAAAAATATATTTTTGGTTGTGAGCCTAGCCTTTAATGGCTGAGCCATCTCTCCAGCCCCCAAAACACAAAAATATAAACAAACTAGAATGAAAAGAAAACCCATAAGTATCCAAGCAATAGGCAAACAAGAAAACATGGAGTTTGTTTTGTGTTGGCCAACTACTCCTGGGAGTGGGGTCTATCCTGAGGTGTGGTTGATACACTCAGTGACAGTCCATTGTAGAAGACTGATTTTCCCCATCCCAGAAGGTATCAACTGCAAATAGCTTCTTGGTTAGGAGTGGGACATTGTGTCCACTTCCTCTTCTCAGTGCTGGGGTTCTCTCTGGTTTGAACCAGTGCAAGTCTTGTGCATAACATCACCATCTCTATAAGCTCAGATATTCAACAGTTCTGTTGTGTCGGGAAGACACTGCTTCCTTGGAGTCATTTACCACTTCCAGTTCTTACAACTTTTGGCCTCTTCTTCCACATAGATCCCTGAGCCTTGAGGGAAGGGGTTTGATAAAGAATCTCACTCAGGACTGAGACCTCCAAAGTCTCTACTCTCTGCCTATTGTTCAGTTGTGGATCTCTTTCTTTATTACCATCTATTGCAAGAAGCAGCTTCTCTAACAAGTGTTGACCAATGCTCTGATCTATGGATAGAGCAGCAGCATGTCATCAGGAGTCATTTTATTGCTGTCTTCCTTTAGCAGACTAATGCTTGTGGGCTTGCCCCTCTCTATTCTCAGGCTCTTGGCTACTTGAACAGTGTCAGGTTTGGGTTGTGTATCATGGAGTGAGCCTTAAATCCAATTAAAAAGTAACTGGTTACTCTCACAACATTTGTGCCAGTATATCTTACAGGAAGGTCTCTGTTGCAGGTCTCAGGGTTTGTAGCTGAGTGATATTATTACCTTTCTCCTCTAATAGTATGCAAAGTACCTTCCATAGTACTATGGATGCCAGTCAGTAGGGGTGAGGCTTCCAATTGAGCACTAGCTCAATTTCTCCATGTTCAGTGACTTAAGGAGCTCTGTCTTCAGGGAAAGGGCTTTAACATCAAGGTTGTGGAGAGTAAGCAGTGGCCTCGGCAATAGCCTGTGATGTTTGGTTATGGGGGTGTCTCTGAGAACCCACTGAAACAGCATCTTGCTGTATAACTTAGTTTGGTCTCAAACTCATAATCTCCCTGCCTCAGTCTTGCAAGTGTTTGGATTATAGGCTGGAACATCTCTTTATTTGTAAAGTATTACTTCTTAAACTGGAGTGTGTTCATTCTCAGGAAAGAAAATACTTTTAAGTACAATTTTAAAATGATAGGAATTTAAAAACGAATATTCCAAATAGTAATCTCAGATAGTTAGGAAGGAGCAACATAGTAAACCAAAGAAACTAGAAGGAAACTAGTAACATACATGAAGGTAGACCATGAAACATAAAAACTATGTACCAGAGAGAAAAACCACAGATTACAATCTAATTACTTAAAATAGTTAATGAAATTAACTGTTGGTGAGAAAGAGGACTTGTGTCACAAAAATTAAATAAAAACAGCATAATCCCCATATGGTAGGTATTTTAAAAATCCTAACAGAACACGATGAAGAAGTATATGCTGTAATTATGAAAACAGATTAAATGTCAATTTTCTGGAAAAACACACTGTACCAAAAGTAGCTCAAAAAAGAAATAGAACATCTAAGACATTAAAAGGAACAATCTCCCCATTCATGATATGAGAATGATGTAACTTTGGTTCTAAGGGGTGACCAAGGGAACAGAAAATTTGTGGCTAATTTCACCTGGGGACATAGACACCAAGTGACCGGACATGTGATTTGAACATAACATTCCTAGCAGAGAGCACACATGGAGAAGCTCTGTCTTTCTGGTAGATTTTAGAGTGGGTGAGGGTTGGGCCTGCTGGATTAAGTTCTGATCCAGAACCACTGAGTCTCTTAGAGTACAAATGGGCAAGTGGATATCTGTTATGGGCTCAGTTGCCCCCTCTACCTCCCCAAATACACTGAAGTCCCAACTTCTATATCCATGAATGATGTCTTATTTGGAAATAGATGATTGACTTAGAATGAGGTCATGAAAGTTGTCCTTGGATCAGTTTGACTTTTGTTCTTATTAAAAGGGAATATGTGAACATAGATACAGTCATAAGGGGAAGAGGCCATAAGAGGAGGCAGGATCGAATTGACAGAAGAAGATCTATGTAGTTAAGAGTTTTCCTGCCTGGCCCAGTCAGGACAAATCTCTCTTACCCGCCAGTCCCACAGAAAGCACACAGAAAACTTACATTGTTTACAAACTGTATGGCTGTGGCAGGCTTCTTGTTATCTACTTTTTTATCTTAAATTAACCCATTTCTGCTTATCTATACTTTGCCACATGGCTTATGGCTTGTGGCTTACCAGTGTCTTTACATGTTGCTTCTCATGGCGGCGGCTGGAGGTGTCTCTCTCCAGCCTTCTACTTCCCAGAATCCTCTTCTCTCTTGTTCCGCCTATACTTCCTGCCTAGCCACTGGCCAAACAGCATTTTATTTGTACAGAGCGATATCCACAGTAGATCTATGCCTCTGACAATTGTGAAGCTGGGTAGAAGGCAGGGAACAGATTCTCCTTTAGAGCCCCCAGAAAGAAGCAACTCTCCAAGCTTTGATTTTGGAAATACAACTTCTGGAATCATGAGATGACATCCGTTTTGGCTGTTATTCATATGTGGTACTTGATTATGGCAGTTATGGAAAACCAATAGTGCACACATGGCATTTGTTCTGAGGAGAGAGGAAATCCCTTACATCAATACATACTAGGACTAAGGCCAAACCAGTTGAAGGTGAGCTTTCCTGTTCTCTGTTAAACTAAGCAGTTTCCTAGGGCTCTAGGCCTAGGAGGACAGATTTGCCCAGACTCTCATCACTGCATTGTATGGACTTCATTAGGTAGAGATCACAGTGAGAGTACTGAATATGTGTCCTCCCAGGGCTACACCTTGGTGAATGGATGCCTCACCCTTGTACCTAAACTTCTCTTTTCCACTCCTATATGGATCTGTGGAGTTAGAACAGCAACTCTCAGGTAGGTATACTGTGTGACAGAGGAATAGCCTCTTACCACAAACACCAAATCTGCAGCAATTCCAGGATAAACCACAACATGTATTTTCAAATTATATTAGGTACTTTAACAGCTTTAGGCATGGTGTCTTGTGCTCCAGGCTCTCCCTGAACTGGCTGTGTTGCTAAGGACGAACTTGTACTGCTGATTTCCAACCTCTACATCCCGAATGCTGAGATGACAGTAGTAGACACCATGCCTGGCTTTACATGAACCCAGAGGTTCGTGCGTGCTAGGAAAATACATTACCAGTGGGGCCACATCCAAACCCTAAGTTTTACACTTCATCTTAGCCAAAGGTTGAGAAGCTCTAAGAAGGTACTCTACACTTCAAACTTATTTTTAAAAATGATTTATTTTTTTATCTTATGTGTATGGGTATTTTGCCTACATATGTCTGTGCACTACATGCGTGCAATTCCCTTGAATGCCAGAAGAGAGCATTGGATATCCTGGAACAGGAGTAACAGATGGTTGTTAGCCACTATGTGATTTAATAAATACAGCTCCTTGGGAAGAGTAGCCAGTGCTCTTAAGTGAGTCACCTCTCCAGGTCTGTTAATTTTTTATTTTAAAATAATTGGTGCATAGGAAATTGCTTTTCCATTTGTTCTGAAATTTCAAACAAAATAGCTTGAGTTTGTGTCAGTTGGCTCAGGCTTTCATAAGAAAGTAGCACAGGTTATGTAGCTAAAACAGCAGAAATGTCTTGTCTTGCAGTTTGGAGGCTAGAAGTTCAAGATTAAGGCAGGAGCCAATTTCATTTCTTTGGAGGGAGAATTCACTGCCCTTTTCCTGGGTGCCTGTGGTTTGCTAGTTTTGAGCATTTCTTACTGGTGGGCTGTTTGGGTTCCTGGGATACACAATCTTCAAGAATAATCTATATTGTTCTTGTGGAATATTCCTTTACACTGTGTGAAGATGTGTCACTGTGATTGTTTAATAGAGAGCTGAGTAGCCAATAGCTAGGCAGGAAGAGGTTAAGTAGCACTTCTGGGGACAGAGAGGTCTCAGCGAAGAAGAAAGGCAGAGTTGCCAGCTGGATGCAGGGGAAGCAGGACATGCAGGAGGACAGGTCAAAGCCACGAGCCATGTGGCAGCACGTAGATGAATAAAACTGGGTTAATTTCAGTTATAAGAGCTAGTTAGAAACAATCCTAAGCTAAGGCCAAACTTTCATAATTAATAGTAAGTCTCTGTGTCATGATTTTGGGGCTGAGAGTCCAAAAAAGCCTGCTACTCATGGCACACAATGTCCAGCCATGTATATGCATATACGGCCTGCAAAAGCTTCAAAAAAAGGTTCGTAACACAGTCAACCAGGGCTTCATGGTGACCGTGGTCTCTTGGGTAGGCTTAGCAGCATACAGAGACATGACTCCAGCCCGCTGCCATGCACATGCTGAGCCACACAGTGGCTGACACAGCAGTTTAAGATTTGTCTTACATAGTCAGAGGACACTACAGGTGCTCAGTAAAGATGGATCCAGATGGAAAAAAACCTCTCAACAGGTTACAGTGTGTTTAAAAAATAAATGTGTGTAGGCTTATAAAGGAAAAGAAAAGAAAATGGGTATAGATAGTCATAGAAAAATACTTTGGAAATAATAAGATGAAGTCTTTAAAGAGAAAATAAAATAACATAAAAATGATAAGCTGCTGGGCGGTGGTGGCGCATGCCTGTAATCCCAGCACTCGGGAGGCAGAGGCAGGTGGATCTCTGTGAGTTCGAGGCCAGCCTGGTCTATAGAGTGAGCTCCAGGAAAGGCTCCAAAGCTACAAAGAAACCCTGTCTTGAACCCCATCCCCCTGAAAAAATAAGCTATGTTAAGATGGAAAAATACATAGAGAGTCTGGATCCTATATGTTGTCTTGCTGACTTTAAATTTTTTGATTGCTGGTGAGTGAATGACAGCTACTGAGAGACATGGGACTGTAAGAGGGACTGCTGAATTAAACCAGCCTAGATACTTTAGGAATGACTTAACTTTAAAATGGAATTTTTAAAAATGTATTGCTTTGGGGAAGATGTTATGCTTGTTTCCACAGGAAATGAAAGGCTGTAGATTCATTCAAGGTTAAAAAGAATCAGGTTTGATCGGGGGAGACCTCCTGAAAATCTTGGCTATAGACATAAAGAAATAAACCTAGAAAAACTACAAGACAGGTAGTTTTTACCTGCTCAAACATAAAACAAAAAAATCATCTTTGGTTGGCTTTGTACAACGCACAGTCCATACTTGTGTTAATGCTGATATGTATGTTACCTTTAGAAGTTTGTGTGTTTTCAGAGCTAGGGACCAGACACCAACAAAATTGGGTGGCCCAGGTGATTCAGCCTCCAAGAGTGCCTCTGTTGTAGTTTCCTCAGAGTTCTGCATCTAGAACATCTTCAAGCTGTTGGCTGAGATAGTCCCGCTTCACAGACTACTCTAGCCAGGACTACAGACACGCTTTGCACTTTCCCATTGCACAGAGACTGGACAACAAATGTTATGCCCAGCTCTCCCAGGACTTGACCATTGTCCCAGTCTTCTCAGGGTCCCCTAAAGATGCCATCGCCCCAGGACAGCAGGAAGCAGTCTAGAGAATATGACACCCACATTCCCAAGAGATGGGGTGGGTGGTTTGGATCATTTGGTGCGTTATGGATGTTTGTCTTTGTTTAGGGGGGTTGGTTACAAGTTGTTGTTGATCATGGTCTGGGAAAAAAGCTGAACAAAGCAGAATAGATTCAAGGATCTCTTTCGGAAGGGAAAAATGGAATATATAGTATAGACGTGATGGGGAAAAAGGGTGGATTGTAGAGTCTACTTTTAAACAACCCCTAGTCTCAAATATTTTGCATTGGTATGGATTTTTGTATATTGATAACAAATTTAAGGTTAGTTTTGTTATACTGTATGTAAGTTTCTATTCTTGTTTAAGATATTGTACCTATGCTGCTATAGCATATCAGAGCAAGCCCAAGATCTCTCAAACAGTCATGACATATTGAGTATGCTTCTGCTCTGAAGTCATGGAGTCAGTCAACGTCAGCTCCTTAAATGGGTAAATACTTAGGAAAGCAAGTGAGAGCTATTACTTTAATTTTCACAAAAGCTGTTAAATTGCAAGAATCTTCTTTTGTTGACTTAAAGAAGTAAAGAGAAAAGCACTATTTCTCATTTAAGTGCATTCTTGCTCTTTCGGGCCTAATGATTCTTGTTAATTATTTGATGATGTATTTGTCAGTAAGATGAGTGTATGGGGATATGGGTGCAACAGGCCTGCTTGTGAAAGTCAGAGGCCAACTTTGGGGAGTTGGTTATCTCCTACCACAGGTCTTAAGGCTCAAGCTTGGGTACTCAGGCTTGCACAGTAAACACTTTTATCACTTAACTACTGTCTTGTTAATTATTTCTGAATATCGTTTCCCAGTGTGAGGAGGATGAGCACGGCTATTTGGAATAACAGATATTTCTCAAGTGCTTCCTAGCACTCATTGCTCATTCCCCCACAGCCTTTAAACAATGGAAGGAAATGCAAGCTCTACTGTTATCCCAGAGGAACTCATCATGTTAGCAAACCATGAGCTCATTTCCTAAAGTGAACAATGTATCTCATAAATTCATGGTTAGAAAAACCCAAAGCAGAGTGAGAAACCGGCGATTTTCTGACCACAAAGGAAAATTAGAAATACATTGGCTGTATGAGCTTCAAAGGTCCCAGAAAGACTGGTGTGTGTGTGTGTGTGTGTGTGTGTGTGTGTGTGTGTGTGTGTGTTTTCCTGCTACTTTTTCAGTTGGAGCCAGGAAAAAAGCAATTGCCAATGACTTTTCTATTCTATGAGGATAAACACTGGGACAGCTTATTGAAGTAGAAAAACAAGATAAGATCTTAACTAGGTCATGAGAGAAGACACTTGCTTCTAACCTCAAAAGCAGGGGAAGTGGTAGAGCTTCAGAGTGTTGCTTTCAAAACTGAAGTTCTACCCAAGGCTGGAACAATGCACACATCTCCCAAGACCTCATAAGTCCTGTCCTCTAAAACTTTCAAAAACCCATTGAGAAGAACATTTCCCTAGGTCTTCTACTCCCAAAGCTCTCTGCTTCAAGTCTGGCGAGGGAATTTCTAGGGATGAGGTCAACACAAGACAACAAATGGTAATAGGTGCGTGTGGTTTGAGAAAATACAGTTTCCTATCTTCTACATATACTAATGAGCTATACAAGCTTCATAAGTTGTTGGAATAAAAGTGTGCATTTGTGTTAGTCAGCTCTCCACCACTCTAACAAATGCACGAGATAAACATCTGGAGGCTTCAGTCCATGCTTGGTTCATTCCATTGCTTTGGGACTCTAGCAAGGCATTATGCCATGGTGGTCATGTACAGCAGAGCAAAACTGCTTGCCTCAGGGCCAGGAAGTAAAAGAGATGAAGAGGAAAAGGCTGGGTTCCCATTACCTACACTGTAGCACACCCCAAATGACCTGGAGACCTCTTACTAGGCTGGACCTCCAAAAGTTCTACCATCTTCTAATAGCCTGACTGTTGGGGCCAATCCTTTAACACATGGGCCTCTGGGGGACATTTCGATCCAAACAACAGCACTGTCTTATTTCACCTTTCTCAATTTCCTACTTTTTGGATCTAAATCATCATTCTACACAACTAAAACCTTCTCTGTAAATTATAATATAGCATCTTCCAGAGAACAAAACCAGGATCAATGGGCACAAATTACAAGGATGTAAGATCATCTTTACCATAAAAAAAAAAAAAAGGTGCCTGAAGAGGTGGCTCAGTGGTTACAAGCACTTGCTGCTCTTGCACAGGCCCCAGATTTAGTTCCCAACACTCACAGGAGTTTGCAACCATCCAAAATGCCAGTTCCAGGGAATCCAGTGCCCTTTCTGGCCTCTTCAGGAATCAGACGCGCATTTGTGTACACATATACACATGCATGCAAAACACTCATATACATAAAAAATAGACGCTAAAATATCTTTAAAGTAACTGTCTTAGAACCCCAAATATCTTATAACATAGTAGACTGCCTCATGCAATGGTAGTTCTAGATAATCAGGCCATGTAAATTTAAAGTACAGCCAAGACTCAGTGATCATCTGGTGAGGCTGTCTTGAAGGTCTCTAGTTTTTTTGGGTTTTTTTTTGTTTTATGTTTTTGGTTTTTCGGGACAAGGTTTCTCTGTAGTTTTGGTGCCTGTTCTGGAGCTCGCTCTGTAGCCTAGGCTGGCCTGGAACTCACAGAGATCCACCTGGCTCTGCCTCCCGAGTGCTGGGATTAAGGGCATGTGCCACCACCACCCGGTTGGGTCTCTAGATCTTTATGGGAAACTACTGCAATGGTCTCTTCACAGTGTAGGACTACAAGACTAAATAAAACCAACAGTGAACAATCTCACTGCTGCAGCTCCTGTTTCCAGGTTTCCATCAGCACTCTGTCAACAAGGCACTAACTTTCGAGTGAGAGAGCAAAGAATTTGAGTGATTTGTAGACGAGAGACCCCATCAGGCTAGATGACATTGTTTTCTTAGGGCACTCTACCAGTGCTTTTGGAAACTGAGCCTGGGACTGTCACTCAGTGGTAGAACACAAACTTAGAATTCCTAAGGCCTTTGGCTCCATCCCAGCACTACACAAACAAACAAACAAACAAACAAACAAACAAACCCCATGTATCACTCAGTTTGTGTCCTTTGGTTCCTTTCCCATGTTCCCATAATATTCTTTACTTCAAACTGGCTGATGTCTTCTGACTAGTTATTGTGCCAATTGTACAGACTGCAGGGTGTTTTCATGGCAGGTTGATTTCTATTGCAGACCTGAGTGCAATCACATGAATCATTTCACTAACAAACCTTTCATCTGGCTATCCCCTGCTCAGTGTATACTACAAACATCAGGATGGCCCCAAAGGGTAGGCCTCAGTTTCTTGAATGAAAACATGCGTGGCATAAAACACATCATATTTCTTTAATTCTTTAAAAGTTCTTAAAAAAACAAAGAGCAAAGTTTCTTCCTTAATTAAACAGAGGATACTGCAGGTAACCTGGGGTTTCCCTTCTTGATGCCCAGCATGACCATGTGGTGAGCAGCAGGGGGTCTTGGCATGTTAATGACCAGCCACTGTCCTTGCACATGGCTGGGGATCACAGTCGGAGACTACAACCAGTATGGCTGAAGAGGTTCTTGTCAGATCCTTTGGAATCATTAAGATGGGAAAATGGTCATTTTAGACAGATGATATACTCATCTTTGTGAATTATTTTAGATGTTCCGAAAGGATAAATCGTTTAAACAGGAAAATAAACATATGCCAAATGATATTCAGATAACTTAGTCCACTTTGGTATAACCTTCATCATCATCATCATCATCATCATCATCATCATCATCATAGAAATAAACCAGTGATAATGAGGAAAATATAGAGATACTTGATTAGGAGCAAACCATGGGTCTAAACATTGGAGTTTGGGGCTTGGGTGATAGTTTGGCTGGTAAAGTGCCTGTTAGGCAATCGCAAGGACCTACATTTGGATCTCAGCACCCATGTAGAAGTTGGCTAGAGCAGCATGTCTATAAATTTAGGGCTGGGGAGGCGGAGACAAACGATCCCCAGTCAGCCTACCTAGCCAACCAGTGAGCTCCGGGTTCAGTAAGAGACTTGGTTTCAAAACTATAATGTGGAGAAAGACTGAGAAAGGCACCAATGCTGACATCCCTGGCCTCCACTCAGGCATGTCTACACACAGATATGCACCTACCTATGCAATGCATCTATAAGCCACCCCATACACACGCATACCCCAAGCACTGATATCTGAATATGTATACATTCTGTGTGACTTAAGTTCTTAAAGTGTATAGCAGTTACTCATTCCAAATGAAATAAAGACCCAGTTATGAAAGAGTATAGAAAACTGATTTTGAAAGGAGGCACAGTTGTCCTGAGGGCCTATTATATTATCTACATTTAAAGATACATTTCAATTTCTTTTAGTCCCTTTTCTTTTTCCTCCCTTTTCTTCCACTCCTTCCTGTTCCTGTTTTCCCTTTCTGTCAGTGGCTTTCAAATAGATACACAAAGATGTCCAAGACCTGGTCAAGTCTACGAGTCGAAAAGGAATACAGTTCAGAAATACATCTTTACAAATGATTAAAAGATGGCAAAGGGCGTAGAACTCTCTCTCTCTCTCTCTCTCTGTGTGTGTGTGTGTGTGTGTGTGTGTACATGCAGGGCTGTGGAGGAATATTCCACAAGATCTAGAAATGCAATGCATGAAGTGGTCAAGAATGAGGTGCAGGCAGGGCAGCCTGCAGCCTTTCAATCATCTTTATTAATCCATCAGTTGGGAACTCAGTGGATCACTGTATCTTCCCACCCAGGCAGCTGCTGCTGCCATTGCCATTTCCCCTAAGTGACTTTGTGAAAACCATCCTGTCCCTCAATGTCCTCACACTTTCCTATTTTTCCCTTCTCCTTTTGACCTCATCCAAGTTTATCTTTTAATTATTTGTAAAGATGTAAAAGCAAAGAACTAGTGTGTGGAATTAAATACTATTGTTCCTCTAATAAAATCTGCCCCATGACAATGTTTCAAAGTTGTCATTTTATCTGTGATTCTGTGTGTGTGTGTCGGGGGGAAGGGTGTAAGAGGTATTCACTGTGATACACATCTCTTCCTCCAAAGCTCCTTCCTTCTCCCCAGCCCACCTGACTACATAAAGCTCCAGTTTCCTTCCCTTCCTGGTTCCCTCTACCTTCCTCTTCCCCTATCTCCTTCTCACTCATCACTTAATACTGTCTATATGTGTCTGTAGTACTGAAGCTGACATATGCTTTCAGCAACCAAAAAACAAAAATCTTTTATGAAAAGACATACTCTATTTAGATGGATTTTAAGTATTTGATTTTAGTTACTGAGAAACACCAAGTGTTGGCCTTATATCTAAAGCTCTGCTGGTTAAAGATTTTTGGTTCTGTAATCCGAGCAAAGATTCCCTTATTGCCCTAACAGAAATGTGATGTCAGCATTTCTGAAGACTCTTCGAGAGTAAGATTTGAGATGGCTCCTTCCTGTCCATCACTCTCGTGCTCTGAATTTTCATCTGTGGAAACTTGACATTATCCCCGGTTGTCAGGTGTCAGTTCCAATCACATCACGACTGGGATTCCTTCTGTCAGGCACCCAGCCAGCTCACAGAGGCGAGATTATTATTCATGACAGGAAAGATAGTTAGGGTTTGAAGAGGCAGGGAAGGTTTTTTCCCTCCCCTTTGGTGTCTGGCTGGATCCTAATGAAAAATACTAACTTCATAAAGTCAATATTAGAAACAGGCTATAGTCCACTTTTTTTCTCTTCAAATCAAATCTTATTACCCCTACCCCATTTATTGAATAATTTAGAAATATGTGGCCTTTTATTGGACATTAGCTATACGGATTATTTTATATTCAGAACATCCTTTTATGTTTTGCTCATTTTCCCCTCTTACTAGGTAAAAACAATACCATTGAACACATAATCTTTTAAAAATACAAATCAATACAGAAGCAGAGTTAATATTCAAAGAACAACTTGTGTGGTCTGATTTCTGGGAACATCTACTTAAAACTCAAAAGTCTAAACATGTACTGATTCTTTGGTCTCCCACCCTATGGTAGGCAGTCTGTTTTCTTAATTTATTATAATTTTTTTAGTACATTAAATACTAAGGGTGAGCTGAGACATGTGAGGCATATATCTTTGAAAAGTAAGACTTATCATGGAAGAGCTACTTTGATTTTCCAACGTTGACACTACTCTTCAAATTGCTTCCTTCTATAATAAGTATCTGTATCCAAGAGAGTTAGGTATTTGCAACTGAACCTGCATATTTCCTTTGCAAACTGAATGCAAGTTCTCAGAATATCTCCTCAGGGATGAGTTCTGTCTGTTCCTGCTTTGAATGACAACACTGCAGTCCTCCCATCCCATCTGTTGTCACAGAGCAGTGCAGGCAGAGTGTTTATCCCACAGATCGTGTAACTTACTGTTAGGAGTCACCTGTGCAAGCGCAGCCCTGGGAACTTGCCTTTACTGCACTGGTTTTGGTGACAGTCCATCAAACCTCCGCCGAGGTGTGCCTTAAGTAGCCTCACTCCCCTCGGGAGGATATTTCTCAGGAAGTTCGTCAGTCCTCAGGTAGTGTTGCCTTTGGAGGCTCCCTAAGGGGTTTTGTTTGTGTGGCCTTGTGTCAGGAATACAGGTTGGCTTTAATTTTTTCCTAAACAATTAGTGTGCTTTCATCTGATAGGATCTGTGAATTGTTTAATTGGTGACATTTCTCCCATTTCTCCCAAAACCCGAGAGCTAAATTCCTGGTGCACTGAAGCAGAGACATGCAGGTCATCTTAGTTTCCTCACTGTGTGAGCCTCTCATCACCTTCTCCTCTGTCCTCACTTCCAGTGGGCTTTCTTTCTCACACTCTACTTCTTCTTCCCTTCTGAACAAAATCCCGAGTATAAAGATGTTCGCCTCCTCAGCCATGAACTCTTTGGGAGTGGACTGGGATTATTTCTTTATCATGTTGCACTTAGATCTCACAAGGATTTCATTTTATGCCTGATGAATATTTCTTCAAGGAAACTAAGTAGGCTTGCTATTATATAATTGAAAGGGACCATCTGGTGATTTGAGCAATGCTACTTTTCTCTTCCATGATAAGGCAAAAGGAAAGACTAAATCCAAGTGTTAGCTACAGACAAGAAGGGAGAAGATAGTCCTTATGTGTACTCAGGAGGACTAGATAACTCAACAAAGTTCTTTATTTGTAAACCCACTGATGTGGACTGCAGTCAGCATATTCATTATATACATTATTATTAATTATTAATATAATAGTTATATTATTATTATCATTAGTATTATTATATCTTTTTGAAACTGAATCACCCTAAACTGGCCTTGAACTTGGGATCCTTCTGCCTGCCTCCACCTGGGATTATAGGCATGCAGGCCACTTTCAATAGATGCTTATTATTTATCTATCACAGACCTTTGTATATAATTGCTACTAGACAAATATATGTTTAATTAAGTCTGCTGAGAAACGTAATTTAGAAAGTTTGGAAGGGAAGGTCTGAAGTTTCCCTTTTTCTCTGTCTAAAATTTAAAAACATGCTACTGAACCACTGAACTCAAAATTGCTCTCACTCAAACCGAAGTGGTCTGGAATGTTTGGCAGGGAATGCTAGACTCTCTCTTCTCTCAGACTGAAACATGAAAATGTGTCAGGAAGCCATGGAACTCATTGACTTCAGCCAGAGCAGTACAAAAAAGTATCTAAGTACATGGGCAATGTCTTTCAGTGACAAGCTCCCCTTAGAACTTCCGAGTCTTGATTTACAATAACGAAGGTACCATGGTAGCATACTGTTTATTCCTTAAAGCAAAACAAACCAACACAGCAAATCCCACCTTCTTTTTCGCCCTCACAGGGTTTACTAGAAACTTCTACCAAGTCATTTGCGGGTACTGAAATTTAGGGTAAGATGTAAATAAAATAAGATTTTGATAGGATGACCTCTTATGATCAGTTTTCCCATTTAATTCAGTCTGTGATTTCTTCCTTCACAGTGTCTTCCATAGTCATCCTTTTTCTCTTATTTCCACTTCAAGCCTCGTAGGAACAAACTCTTATGATCTCACCCAGCAACACAACACATTTACAGCCAGCCTCCCTGTTTCCACTTTGTGTATCACATTGACCTGTCAGACTATCCTTCTGACTGCTGTTTCCATCATCATGTCAGTTCTTACCACAGAGAAACAAGAGATGTAGAGTGACTTCTCTGAGCTGAGCAACTGCCGACCTTGCTCCTCCTAATCTCCTCCCTCCTGGCTCCCAGCTTTGTATAGCAGGGATATTGGTATTCACTGTTGGACTCGCTTTTGATTGTCCCTTAAGGTATCTGAATTTGCATGCCATAGGACTTGGGATATAGTTTGCTGTAGTAGGAATCTTAAAGGTACTTACTAATAAAATCAAACCTGAGGCCAGTTATTGGGGTGAATGCTGGAAGATCAGAGAAGCAGAACAAGCCACAGCTTCCTCACCTCACCAGTTCCTCAGCTGGTCTTGTTTCCTCAGGCTGGAAGCTTCTGAGTCCTCCTCCATGTGAATCTCAGCTGAACTGTGATGCTCCAAAGCCTGAATGCTAAACCAGCCAAATGCTTAACTAACTCTGGTGCCTGGTTTTCACGTCTTATATATCTTTCTACTTTCTGCCTCCACTCCCTGGGATTAAAGGCTGGATTTCTGGGATTAAAGGCGTGGGTTACCATGCTTAGCTGTTTCTAAAGTGGCCTTGAACACACAGAGATCCACCTGGCTCTGCCTCCCAAGTGCTGGGATTAAAGGCGTGCACCACCACCGACCAACCTCTGCTACGGCTTGCTCTGACCCATTTTCTAGCCACCATTTCTGGCTCTGTTCTAGTGGCTGTCTGTTCTCTGACCCCAGATAAATTTATTTCAGGGAACATACAATATTTCGGGGGAACACAATACCACAGTTTGCTTTTGGATAAAACTAAAACTATTGTGTTGTATGCTGAAACAATTTAATCTTGACCCCCAACCAATGCTGCTTTTTGTTCATTTTTAGGGAACGGTGGCTGTTTACACTTAAAAAGAAGAAAGGAAGACAGGTAAATAGCAACTGGTAGTAAAAATAAACTTGAAACATTCCTGATAATAACTGTTATTTTTGAGAGCTTACTATGTTAGCACTACACAAATGTGTCTTATCTGCACAGTGGCCCAGGCCTATAATCCTAGTACTTTGGATGCTCAGGCAGGAGAATTGTGAGTTTGAAGCCTGAAAATCTGTCTCAAAAACACAAACAACATCATTATCATCATCATCAACAACAACAACAACAAAAAAGCTCATTGACTATCTGAACTCTAGAATAAATATCATTATTATTCCCATTTTGTAAGATCATATAGCTAGTAAGTTAAGACTGAAATCGAGGAATCTGGCTCCATACATTGGTTTTTAAACCACAAAACTAATAATTTGAGATGGAACCTAAAATCAATGTTCAGCCTGAAGACCTAAAAATGATTGATTGCTCTAAGACAGTAGTTCTCAACCTGTGGGTTTCGACTCTTTGGGGGATCAAAAGACCCTTCCAAAGTGGTTGCATATCAGAATTTATACCCAATTCATAACAGGAGTAAAATTACAGTTTTGAAGCAGCCACGAAAACAATTTTATAGTTGGGGTCACCACAACATGAGGAACTGTATTAAAGGGTCACAGCATTAAGAAGGTTGAGACCACTGGTCTAGAAAATAACCAAGGCTGTTCCAGACTTACGTACAAGAAGTAATTCCCTCTATTTGGAAGGGATTTTTTTTTTTTTTCTAACAGAATGATGTTCTAGCCCAAACATGAGGGCAACATGCTACGTAGCTAGCTCCTTCTCAATTGGCCTATTTCACAAAGAAAACCTACAGGTTAATAGGGTAACATTTCATCTCAAGGCAGATCATTCATTTCATCAATACACATTTGAAAGTGGTGTAGAATTAGTGAGGTGGGGGGTACTTGCTATGATCTTCTTGGGAATGTCTTAAGTAAACCAAACTTGAAGATTTCAGTGGTCTAAAATAATGGCCCAAGCCAGAAAGCCCATGAGAACAACCAAGTTCTCAGCATTTAAAAGAGAAGCTTTTGATAGAAATGCTACAATATATAAGTAGAGAACTGACCAGATACTCAAGAGAATACAGAAAATATCCATGCCTAGTGTTTCAAATGTAAAGTAACAATATATCTGGGTTGTTCCATATGTTATCTAGTACTATTGCAAACCAATAGTAAAACCTGTGCCCTACCTAGATTCAATGGCTCCATGGGTTGCCAGGCTAGTATTAGCCACAGTAAGAATACGTACCATAGCCAAATGGGAATGCTATCAATCAGGGACCCTGATTACTATACTAATGCATATTGTGACTCTTCAAATATACAGTGTTTTTAGATTTCTTTAGTCACATAAAGAGAAGGGTCTCTTCTATAATTAGTATCCCTGAGCTATTCTTCATAGAAACTGTTCCAAATGCAAACAAAGAAGGAAAAGGGTTCTTGACAGTGAATTAATTCTACTCATGCCAATCAGAATTAATTCCAGAAACAAGTGAAGCAGTGACCTTCCCACTTAAGAAAATGGGGATCCTTGGAGCAGACCTTCAAGACCCAACACGGCAGAACACTGATGGTGATTATTTTAAAAGTCAATAGTGCTTTGCATACAGAGGCTTAAAACACTTCAGGCAAAGATCTTTTATAACAGCTAATAATGCTTGAGATTTAATTATCTCAAATCATCAGTGATTGATTAGCTTAAGCAACAGATTCAAAATAAAGATCCAGAATAATTTCTTACCATTTTCCTCTCCAAACTAAGCCTAAAGTCCTTGGGAATTAGGGTATCGTTCAGCTTTCTGTTGCCATGAGAAGACACCTGAGAAATAAACTTAGGAGGAGGGAAATTTGGTTCTGACTCACAGTTGCAAGGTAGCCACTGGCGGTGTCACTTTGCTGATATGGAGCCTGTGGTGGGGAGGGTGTGTTGGGGCATACTGTTCATCTTGTGGGGCTAGGAAGCAGAGGGAGAGACAGGAGGGAGGGAGGGAGGGAGGGAGGGAGGGAGAGAGAGAGAGAGACTAGATAGATAGATAGATAGACAGACAGACAAATAGATATAGAGAGATCTGTGATTTCTCCTTCTGGGGCATACCACCACTAACTTCCATCAGTTAAAACTCTGTACCCTAATGTTTTACCACTTCCCAGAAGAGTCACAGGTTGATGACCAAGCTTTTAGCATATGAGCCACTGGGGGTGGGGTTTAGGATGCGAATCTTTAAAAGTACAACTAAGGTTATAGGTAATATTAGCATATTTATGGTAGATAGCTCCTAAGATGAGTTTTAATGGTCTACATCACCTAGTACACATGTCCTTGCATAATCTCCCTTTGAACTTGGACTAAACCTAATCACTTACTTGAGAAAAGTAAAGTAATGAGAAAACAATGGGTGTTACTTCCAACATTAGGTGACCTAAGACATTTGACTTGTGGGCCAGTGAGATCGCTCATCAGGTAAAGGTGCTTGCCATCAAGCCTAAAAACCCATATTTGATTAATCCCCAGGACCCACAGCAGGAGAGAACCGATTCCCAAAGACTGTCTTCTGAATCCACACTTGTGCTGTAGCATGCATAGGCTGCTTCCCAATAACTAGTATTAAAAAAGAAAATAAACTTTTCTAAAAAACTTCAGACTGACTTTTGGCTGATTTGTCCTCAATCTCTTGCTTGCTGACTCCTTGCTGTACACTTCAGGTCAGGCGGCCAGGAAGTGGGGAAATCCCCAGCCAGAACCTCTTGAGGGGTTGAATCCACTGTCTCTAAATGAGTATGGAAGTGATCCTTGCCCAGTTGACAACAGTACAGCCTTTGGAGAGACCTTGAGTTGAGAGGATCCAGCTAAGCCATGCCTAGGGAACTGACTCCCAGAAACTGAGAAACCCATTTGCTAATGAGCTGAGGGGGCCTTTTCTTGGGTATCAATGGATGATGACTACTGCAGTATTCAGAGAAGGCCAATGATGTCTTGCCTAAAAAGGCCTGAAAAGAACAAGGTTAAATCATGCGCGGAGTGCAACATTAGAAAGACAGTGGGTTAATTGTGACGAAAAACCAGATCTTTCCTATGAAATGTAGGTGACGAAAGTCTTTCAAGTTTTCACTGACACTTCTAAAGTAGATGCCCAAAATTTAAACTGTGGAAACTGATAATTCTGTGGTCACTGCAACAGGCCCGAGCGAGAGTTACGGTTTAGTGATGTCAACTGGTCTGAGATAAGAAGCAGCCTCCACATTTTTGAAAGCTGTTGCGGCAACATCATCATAGTGACCATAAGCAGAGGGATTATGGGTAGTAAAGCTAATGGGAATCTCCTAGCTAGCCATGGGGCCTCTAAAACTGACAAACCAAGTAATTGAAAACATGTGAAGTCAGTGGGGTTATTTAGGTCTTCCTTCAGTTTCAAATGCATCCATTCACACAGATGTGTATATCTGCAGATGTGGGTACAGCCTGGATTTTATAATACTTATATTTCTCAAAAAATCTGCATGTGAAACATAGACTAGGTAATTTCTGTTCTGTTCACATTTTCCAAAAATACTGATAAGAATCATATGAACTGGTTCCCTGCCAACAAAAGATGGCCGAGCGTTTGGAAGACATCAGTGAAGCCAAGTGTGGAGTACAGGGTGTGTGTCGTGAAGGAGTAGAGAGACAGTGTCCAGGGGACTATTCATCATCTGTTTCTTGAAGAAAGTGTCCTCTTGGGATTACTGAGGCCTGAGACAATGCTATGAACAAAGAAGGCTCAGAAGTTAGAGGAAAAATCAAGTTTGGGTGTTATGAGGAATAGAATTCTGACCCTGTCGTAAAATCATGGAAATAATAGAAAAACTGTAACTCAGAGACTGAAGAGATTTTGAGGCAAATGTTTGAGAACAACACTAGTATTACTGATTGAGAACAATCTTATGGGGTAACAGATTTGCCATTTAATAGTCAATGTGGTGTTTGCATTATCAATTCCATTAACATTCTTTTAAGGGGCTGGAGAGATGGCTCAGCAGTTAAAAGCGCTTCTGCTTTTCCAGAGGACCAGAGTGCATTTCCCAGCACCCACCACCACCTGTAACTCTAGCTCCAGAGGATCAGATGCTCTCTTCTTGCTCTCTTGGGCCTGCACATGCACACACACACACAGCATATATTCACACAGGTACACAACACACACATAAAAACATACACATACACAAAAACAGTATAAACAAATCTTAATTAAAAACAAATCACAATAGTTGACGTACTTCAAATACCTGCAGGTACAGAGGAGGCTTTCTTCAGAAGGCATTGATCACACAGATCATATACAGTATTCAAGGCATGTTCAGTGACTTTTAGCAGATCATTGTAGCACCTTGACCTTTGTGTACATTACCTCATGATCTCTAGAATTCTGAGTCTCTCTACAATCTATTGGACCAAGCTGTTTATTTTTTTTTAATACTCAGCTTATTTCTTGTTCTATTTATAAATATAGTTAACACACTTTCCTAGAGTCTAACCCTAGCCCAAATTTGGCTAACGGCAAGAGCTCAAAAGACAGACACAAAAGGCCAACAAAATTACAACATGGGAACAATGCCCTTTTATTCCAATCTAGTCCTGAAGATTTGTCCATTCTTTTTCTCAAAGGTATAAACTGCTTATCTTCAAAGGACTTGATTTATTTCTGTTTTTAAAACTATGTGCAGAGAACTGTATGACAAGGCCCATGATATTCAAGGGGAAAGGAAACGTGGAATGGGATTATGATTTTTGAAGCATATTTCAGAGCACCTGAGCTGATCAGGGAAGACAAAGATTAAAATGTCAGATGAGATGCATACAGCACAGCAACCTGGGGAGCTTTCAGTTTTTGTTTCTTTTTCTGAAAGCATCAAAAGGGAGGGATTTGCCTCCTCCTCCTCCCTTCTGGATGCAACCCCCACTGCTAGGCATGCTGGGAAAAGGGGAAAAGGCTGGGAATCCTGGTGAAATTCCACAGAAAATGGAATATCACCTGAATTGTTTCGAACATCTTGACTTTAGTGTCTTGCCAGTGTAGCAATAAAACCGGAACTGCAGCCTCTGTGTCACATTTGACTACGACTAAAATTAGGTGTGAAGGTTGAAGATGGCAATGCCCAGCTCCTCCTTCCTCTTTTTCATCTTCCTGCAGTTTATAGGAGAAGGTGGCTCACACAGCCAGAACCGCAACTGCCC
Source organism: Onychomys torridus (assembly GCF_903995425.1). NCBI lineage: Eukaryota > Metazoa > Chordata > Mammalia > Rodentia > Cricetidae > Onychomys > Onychomys torridus. The sequence continues at coordinate 36,822,712 of NC_050461.1, forward strand.
GGGTGTCTGTGTGCTTTGAGCCAACTATATCTCTTCCGGGAAGTATCCAGTTCTGAAGTCTCAGTTATGTAGAGGTGGCAGCAGCTGGTGTGGATGCCTGTCTGCAGGGTATGTGAACGCTAACTCTGATGAACACAGCCCCACAGCAGAGCGCTTATTCAAGAAGTTAATTATCTCAATTTTCCTGTACTTTAGCCTAAAACTTCATCTTCACCAATTGTAGTTGGAGGTTTCTCCAAATGATGGAACTTGTTAGTTCTTAAACACTATATGTTAAAGGAAAGCAATCTTTTAAAAGGCCTAAATAATAGTTAAAATAGATGATAGGTAGGTATGTAGATAGATAGACAGATAGACAGACAGATAGACAGACAGACAGACAGACAGATAGATAGATAGATAGATAGACAGAAACATGTGTGCCAGAGATTGACATCAGCTGTCTTCCTTTATTCCTCTCCATCTTATTTTTTGAGGCAGGGTCTCTTATTGAACCCGGAGCTCACTGACAGATTGGCTGGCCAGCCAGTGAGCTCCAGGGATCCACCTGTTTCTGCCACTGCAGCTCTGGGACTATAGATATATGTCTGTGCGCCCAGTTTTGACATGGATGCTGGAGATCAAATTCAGTTTCTCGTGCTGGTCCAACAAGCACTTTACCAACTTAGGGATCTCCCCAGCTAGAGAATAGTTTGTGCTTATGTTTTCATGTCACATATTCACACACACACACACACACACACACACACACACTCACATACATCCTGTAAGTACTCGTGGAGCATTTCATAACTGTAACTTTGCTACTGTTATGAATTGTAATGCAAGTATCTGTGTTTCTGACGGTCTTAGGCAACTCCTGTGAAAGGGTCGTTTGACCCCCCAAAAGGGTTGTAACCCACAGGCTGAAAGCTGCTTCTCTAGACTTCTCAACACAGCCACAGTACCTTGATTCACAGCTTAGTTAATTAAAGATCACACTATGGGCCGGGCAGTGGTGGCACACACCTTTAATCCCAGCACTCGAGAGGCAGAGGCAGGCAGATCTCTGTGAGTTCAAGGCCAGTCTGGGCTACAGAGTGAGTTCTAGGAAAGATGCAAAGCTATACAGAGAAACCCTGTCTCGAAAAACCAAAAAAAGATCACACTATAGGAAGAGGATATTGTTAAAACAGTCTTTCTTCTGTAGTCATGGATCAAGAACTCTATACATTCGACAAGTTTATGTCAGTTGTTTCTTATGGTGCACAAGACAAAATCCCCTACCTATGGCAGTTTCATGTGAGGCAGACAGACAAGAAATACTTAAGCATACGCATACCAACATAATCAGGTGCAGACAAGCACAATTAACTGCAGTGCTCTGAGGAGATGACTCCATGAGATCATGCTGAAGAACATGAGGTATTTAAGCTGTGACCTGAAGGATGGAAGAGAGCAGCACAGAGCTTCAGAAAAGACCACCACATCAAATCTTCCCAGGAGTTTTCCTGTGTCCCGCAGTCATTTGGTCCCAAGTAAACACAGAGACTTACATTAATTACAAGCTGTTATGGCCCAGGCTTATTACTAACTAGCTCACTCATCTCAAATTAACCCATTTCTATTAATCTATGTATTGCGCGTGTCTCGTGCCTTTTCCTGTGTCTTCCTGTGTTCCATTCCATCTTGTTCCCCTGGCGCTCTCAGCATCTGTGATTCTACCTTCCTTCTCCCTGTGTCTCTCCTGGATTTCCCATCTGGCTATACCCTGTCTTACCATAGGCCAGAACAACTTCTTTGTTAACCAATGGTAGCAACACATATTCACAGCATACAGAGAGACCATCATCCCACAGTACTGTGCCCGCACATCTATTTCTTTCTATTGAAAATAGATTTCTTTTCATACAATATATTCTAATCTGGCTCCTCCTCCAACTCCTCCAAGGTCCTCACCACTTTCCTTCCCAGCCAAATCCACACCCTTTCTGTCTCTCCTTAGAAAAGAAACAAGCATCTAAATAATAATAGAATAAAATGAGATAAAATGAAAACAAACAGGATAAAACAGAAGAAAAAAGGGCCAACGAAAAAGCAAGAGAAACACATATAGATGCATGCACACACACACACACACACACACACACACACACACATACGTTCATATAGTCAGGAATCCCATAAAAACAAAATCGGAAGCCATAATATATACACAAAGGACTTGTAAGATTAAAAAAAGAAAAAGAAAGAAAAAAGAAAGAAAGAAAAAAAGGAAAGGAAAGGAAAAGCCCTGACAAATTTCCAGAACCTCCAGAGTCCATTGAGTTCGTTTTGAGTTCGTTTTGTGTTGGCGGTCTGCTGCTGGGCATGCCCATGCCCTCACATCTTCACCCGCTCCTGTCTTCTTCCCAACCCGGCCTCCCTCTGAAGACAACTTGGTGGTGGACTGTGTGCATCCCGGCTCCTCCAGGCTGGCTGTGCTGGGGACAGAACACTCGGGGTCTCTCCGGTGGGTAGGTCTGCGTCCAGTGAGCTCTCCACGCCAAGACCGAGGACGCCCCCCGCCGCAGCGCGGCTCACAGCACTGTCCAGGAACTCGCTGCGCCTGTCTCGCTCCGGAACCGCGGGAGCCACCGACCGGACCAACCACTAACCCGACGTGTTTCCCTTTTCCTGCTCTAGCCACCTGTTTGTTTTTCCAGACCGTGTCGGTAACCCTCAGTGCCAGGAAGGTCAGAAGGTCAGCTGACAACTCCACCCACACTCTTACCTGGCACGTCTCAGACACGGCTGGCAGCACGCTCGGGAAAGCGGAGAGCTTGGCTCAGCCCTCCACTCCGCCCTCCCCCCACCCCACCTTCCCGGCGGCCCGGATGACGTCACCCGGGCGGCGGGCTCCGCGCGGGGGCGTGACGTCACGGGGCGGGGCGGGCCCCCCGCCGTGAGGTCACCGGGTGGGCGGGGCCGGGCTCCAGCCCCAGTGTCGTCACGGGCGGGGGCGGGCCTGGAGCGTGTCAGCGCAGCCGAATCAAAACAAGCCCGAGACCCGCCTTTTCCCTCAGGCTCCCCGAGCGCCGCGCTCCGCACCGCTCCGCACCGCTCCGCTCGCGGGGCCCGTTGCGCCCCGCGCGGCTGCGAGCCTCGGGTGGCCGCGCCGGCTCCAGGAAAGGAAGCCGGTGGTCGGGGGAGAGGGCGCGGCGCCCGGGATGGCGCGGCGCGGGCCGCACGGCGGGGCGGGCGCCTGAGCCAGAGCGGCCGGCCCGCGCTCTCCCGGGGGCGCCGCGGGGGAGCCCAGCCTCGGTGGGCGCCGGGTCCTCCGGGACAGCCCTCGATCGGACCGGGGAGATGCCCAACCCCAAGAACAGCAAAGGCGGCCGCAAAAACAAGCGCGCCAACAGCAGCGGCGACGAGCAGGAAAATGGAGCCGGGGCCTTGGCGGCGGCGGCGGCGGGTGCGACAGGCGCGGCGGCCGGAGGGGCCCTGGCGGCGGCGGGGGGCGGCGGCGGCGGCGGCGGGCTGCGGGGCGGTGTCACCGGGCGCGGGAGGCAGCGGCGGCGCGGCGGGCCCCGGAGGTGCGGGCACGGGCGCCGCCAACGCCGCCGTCGCTGCGGGGGCTGCAGCGGCGGGAGACGCCAAGAACGGTAAGACGACCGTCGCGGCGGGGCGAGCGCCAACTTCCTCCCCGACGGGCGGGCAGGGTGGCGGGGCCCTGGGTGGCGCGGGCGGCGCGTGGACAATGCGAGTCAGGAAGTGCTCGCCCCGCCCCTCCGCCCCGCCGTGGCTGGCCCTTGGCGGTCCCCACGCGGAGCGGCGTGCCGGACGCTTCCGGGGTCCCCCGCCGCCGGGCTTCGGGGTTCCGAGGGGCGCCCGGGGCTCTGCGGCCGAGCGGTTAGTGCTTGCTCCCCTCCGTGGTGTGTCTTGCTGCGCCGGGCGGAGTCCCGGAGTGTCCCGGAGTGTCCCGGGCTAGGGCGAGCCAGCCAGCGAGCGTGCGGGCGAGGAAAGGTGACCAAGTTAGAGGGATCGGACTGAAAACTTCCTGCTCACCCCTGACCCACCCGCCTTTGCCTCCAAGGAGGAGAAGCCTCAGTTCCCAACAGATCTAGGCCCGTCGCCTTGATGGCCACAGGTGGAGAGAGTGCCAGAGATTTTGACTGCAAGAAGTGTGCGCCCTCCAGCTTGCTCTCTGGCTGTCTCTCTGTCCCTGTGTGTCTCTCTGTCTCGTGTGTGTGTGTATGTGTGTGTGTGTGTGTGTGTGTGTGTGTGTGTGAGATGAGGGGAGTGTTCTTCTAATTCTCTGTCTCGCTTGAGGAAGGAAGAGAATCTGAACTTGACTTCCGTTCCCAGCCTGGAGTTTAGAAAAAAAAGAAAAGAAAAGAAAGTCCCCTGTATAAATAGTTTCACATTTGTTTTCTGAAAGAAGCCTGATAGTATTAGGAGCGCCTGAATGATCCTTTCGAGGGAGGGGCATGTGGGTGATAGCTGAGATGGGGGCAGGATTTTCGGATATGGAGACACAGATTTCGTGACCTGGTGTTTGACATGCATTTGGACAGTTTTTAAACTTTTTCCTGTCAGGCAGGGAAGAGAGTGTATATTTTAATGTGAGTGGATGAGAATAGTTGTTAATAGCTACCTCTGTCCTGGAAGACAGTTTTCAGTTGCTGAAGCCATGCTCTGTATAGATGGTCTCCCTTTAAACAGAGCGCAGCACTCAGAAGAACTCCACAGGGCTTCCATAGGAGGCTACGGGCTGTTGGAAACAGCCCCACTGGCTGTGCCCCTGCAGTTTGGAAATAGGAAGTTTTATTTATTTATTACCAGCCGCAGACTTCCCTGTTTGTGCATGTCTGATAATACTCTTGGCTCGCCCGTGCCTGGTCTTGCTTCTAGTTCTAACCTCTTGATACCAGTGTGGCAGAGGGGAAAGTATTTAGACTTTGTGGATACTCTCGACTCTGCCCTAACCATTTAGAGCTCCGATTGCTGGGGAAAGGCCAGTTTTTCTGACCCTCAGTTTCCTCCTGTACAAACTTGATGGGGGTCGGGGAGCTCCGCTGGTCCCTTAGAGGGTTATTGTGCAGGATGCTTAGAGTGAGCCTTTACTATCAAGTTCCTGGTCCTTGTTATTTTTAAAGGCTTATCATGAAAAGGTCAGTAAAGCTCTTGCAAATACTAGATGATTGATGAATAGTAGCTATTGGTTATTCACTATTAATCATTTGAAGTGTTAACAGTACTGCACATTAACTAGGGACTACGCTGGTGGTTACAAGTTAGGGCATCCTTGGTTCTCACAAAGCCTTCCTTCCCATACTGGTTTACCACACTCTGACAGATTTAAGTGTTTTATAGAGTGATTGAGGAAGTTTTTATTTGGCAGGTGGTACCTCCTAGCTTGAAAACACGAAGCCAGTTATGATGCTCCTGTTATTCTTTAGAAGTAGTAAACTGGCAAATTTAGCAATACTGTGTAGACCTGTGTAAAGCTGTGCATTTCTGATAAGAACTTTGTTTTATTAGACGGAAAAAGGAAGAAATGGGGCCCCACGTTGCCATAACCAGAGTCTCAGAAGCTGCAGATTGAAGAACAGTGAGCTGAGTTTTATGGCACGCGTTGTTGGTTCTAATGTGGGTGATGCCTTGGTGAGTGGTTCACCTTACCTGGAAAAACCATCCCCGTGCTTCTGAAGACAGTACTATTAATGTGATTCTGAGGCCTGCACAAAATGAATAAAGAAATTGCAAATGTTTTTGAAATTTTATGTATATTATATTTTTATTAAAAATATCATATATTAAAAATATATATGACACATATATATGTGAATCTCTACAGGAAGGGGCAATAGACATGTGTGAACTATTAAGAATCAACAAAGGCTTACTTTTTTCCTTTTCTTTTTAACTTCCATGTGTGCTCAAATAGCATACCTGTCCAGGTCAGAAAACAACTTCCTGGAGTTGATTCTCTTCTTCCATCTTGTAGATTTCAGGTATTGAACTCAAGTTGTAAGGCTTAGTGCTCAATGCTCTTACCCACTGGGCCATCTCATCAGCTCAAGACTTAATTATTTTTAAATTTCAAAATTACATTAGTTGGACCACTTTAGTATTTCTAAGTATATTTCAAGTTTTTACTTGTGATACTAGATCTTATTATTATAAAAATTTCAAAGCAATTATTAAGCACGTGTTGATGAGCCAAAGCCTTAGCTGTATAGCTCTCAGGCTGGCCTGAGCATGTTTCATAGCTATTAAAATTTTAAATGGTTTGTTCTGATCAAGCCAGTTTTTAATATATTTGCATGTAAACTTAATGGCCAGCTAAAACTAGTAGTTGTTCAAATTTATAGAGTGGTTTTATGTCCTGTAGGTTAGGTGTAGGGCATTGTAGTTATACCAGAGCAGGGTAACATTATCTCTTAACTGTCCATTATAAGTATAAATAACTCCTTACTCTATAGAGTAGCTTGCTAGCCAGGGGAAGCTTGGGGAAACTGCTATGGCTGAGTCCAGGCAATTGAACTGGTCGCTGTTATGCATTTGACTAAAAATGCAAAGGATATCGTGCCCCTACTTTTTAGGTATGAATTTATGAAGCCTTTTGCAAGGATTGGAGAAAACAAGCTAATGTGAGGAAGTGCCATGGTCTTCCTACCTAATGAACATCTGTGTGCACATACTGGAACATTATGACTATAGGTGGACAACATTTGCCATTATTTTTAGAATCGAGCAATCAGGCAGTAGATCACAACTGGTTTCATTCTGAAATTCTGACTCCATTAGGCCTCTGCTTTTTTTTCTTCAGCTTTAAAAATATTTGAAACCTTGATCATAGTATATCCAATTTTCAGTGGGCCTGAGTTATACTTTTATAAATTTCTGTTTCGTGGCTGAACAAAGTTCACCACACAATTCATTCTGAATGCAACCTTTGAGCTAACTCTACCTTAAGTCACTTAACAAGTCTGTGTAGATGTAGTTAGGGTTTGCCTTGCATTTTAAATTAGTTCCTCAGATTTCCTTGAGCAAGTTATTTAAGTTCTCTAACTCTAGTTTCTGCATATGTAAAATGAGATTATAGTCCCGACCATAAACATGAAGCAAGATAGCTGTTAAAGAGGGTATATTAGGACAGTTCCAAGGAGTTTATAGTGGTAGTGATTTGTCTTAGATCCTGGAAAATAACCTCTTGAAAGAGATTTATGGGCAGCAGGTTTATTGTGGAGTGCTCTTCTTTAGTGAGAGGGGGAAGGAGGCGGGATTGGGCAGAGGGAGAGTTGACCTGTGCTGTAGGCACACCAGAGAGAGGGCGGCTTTCAGTGTATTTAAGTATTGAGCTGTGAGGACAGGGCTCTCTCTCTCTCTCTCTCATCATTGGTCATTTGGATTTGGTTTGCTCCTCCGAGCATGGTAGACCTTGAGGTGGCTTCTCTGCTAGAGAACGTATGTGGAGAGGAACTTGTTTCCCTGGCATTTTCCAGGTTCTTCCCTTAGACTACCAGTGCCATCACAAAGGGCGGTGTGGCATAAACAAACACATCTCACAACTGCTAAATAGGTGTTGTGGGCCACACTGGGGATAACCACTGTATAGCTTTAGTTTGATGGGAAGATAGGTTCTGAATCATGTATCAGTTTATAAGGACACTTTTTTGCGTACCACCTGTTTTCTATGAATTTATATTTTGCTTTATTTTTTGATCAGTAAATAAGCATAACTTAGAGCCAGATTTGTAGTATATTTCAAATGTGTTGCCCTTTTTAGACATTTATTTTAGTCATACATTTTTTAAGTTACCTGGATGAATTAGAAGGAAAATAAGGAGTATTTGCCTGTTCTTTTTCTTTTCTTTTCTCTCCCACTACCATGTTTTTTTCTTTTGAGACAGTCTTGCTTTGTAGCTCAGGCTTTCCTCAGTTGGGTTTTTCTTGCTTCTGCCTCCTGAGTTCCCAGTGCTTGGGTCACAGGCGTGGTCACAGCACCTGGCTGGACATTGTCTTTTGAAGTTCCCAGTGCTTGGGTCACAGGTGTGGTTGCAGCACCTGGCTGGACATTGTCTTTTGAAGTTCCCAGTGCTTGGGTCACAGGTGTGGTCGCAGCACCTGGCTGGACATTGTTGTCTTTTGAAGTTCCAATCGAGAATTCCAGCAAGCTGAGCTACATAAGAATCAAAACCATCAACCAAACCAAAAACTAGGAGACAAAACTGCCAGTTATCTTGTAGCTTAGTCTTCTTAGGAATTTCCTAATTTAAGCTTTTAGCTGTGCACAGTTAATTCGTTCAGTTAAAGATTGTGAAGGTAACTGAAGGATAAGAGAGGGAGAAAATCTGGCCTGAGGATTATGGTGACCATGTCCCATACATTCTGAAGAGATTTATTTAAAATAGTGGTTCTCAACTTTCCTAATGCTGTGGCCCTTTATGTGGTCCTCATGTTGTGGTGAGCTCCAACCATAAAATTGTTTTTATTGATACTTCATAATTGTTAAGAGTTGTAATATAAGTATCTTCTATGCAGACTATCTGATATGCGATCCCTGTGAAGGGTCATTTGAGGTTGAGAAGCCCTGAATTAGAACACTGTGTTAGCTTGGAGATATAGTCCAGTGGTAGAGCACTATGGAAGGGGAAGGAGAAAAGGAAGGTAAGGAGAACCGGAGATAGCTTAGCAGGGAAGTTGTTCTTGCAGAGGATCTGTCTTTGGTTTCAACACCCATAAGATGGCCCACAACTGCCTGTAACTCCAGTTCCAGAGCATCTGACACCCTCTTCTGGTCTCTGAGGGCACTGAATATGGGTGGTACACAGACAAAGAAAGATGCCAGCAAAATACCCATATACATAAACCAAAAATACATCTAAACAAATTTTAAGAAAGAAAATAGTTGTGATATTCTAAATTCTTTTCACATTTCTAGTCAAACATATAATCCCACCACTGAGAAATCACTAATGTTAGTATTTTGACATACCTTTCAAGCTTAATTTTTTTTTTCATATAGACTTTTTTGCTTAGGAAGAGCTATTTAAGTTTTCTCTTAAAGATTTTTCAAAAAACATTTTAATCCCATATTTGAATTATAAAAAATAACACTAAAATTAGAAGAACTAAGAAGATTAATGCAGAAATTAAATATATGAAAAAGAAAAATACAATAATAAAAGACTCAGGTTTATAAATTCATTTAAAAATAAGTGTGTTTACCTGTAATCCTCTCCCCAAGACTTGATCATAATTCTTTTATTATTTTTAATTTAAATTTTATTTTATATATATGGGTGTTTTGTTTGCATGTGTGTTTTTGTATACCATTTGCATTCCTGGTGCCTGCAGAAGCCACAAGAAGCCATCGGGTTCCCTGGACCTGGATTAAGGACAGTTGTGAGCTGCCATGTGAGTGCTGGGGATCAAATCTAGACCTCTGCAAGGGTAGCTGGCACTCTCAACTGCTGAGCCCTCTCTCCAGCCCCTACAGTTCTTTTGTTGTGAAGCAAAATATGTTTGTGATTGCATGAAATACTAATTCATAAGAAAATCTATTCTAGGACTAAGAACTGTTAATGCAGAGTTGATGAAGGTCATTAAGTACACAACACGATTGGTCAGCTACTATTCTGTTTTCTTTTTTAGTTTTCCCAAGGAAAATAATTAAATTTTACCTTCAGCACAGTATCCCTTATGTGTACCTATAAGCAAAATGAGCTTTTGTGTATATAGTTTCTTTACTGTTCCTAATTTTATTCTGAATGCCAAATTTACCCAGACTATAATTACCATATTAACTTTGTGCTGCATAATTGTGTGCTATTCTTCAAAGTAGTAATATAGCCATCAGGTTCTATTTCACTTGGAGCTTAGTAAAAATGCTCATGTATTAACAAATCTATCGTATGATATTGGCTAATGTGTAGTGTCTAAGTTCTAACAATATAATATATGGAAATAATAAATAATAAAAATAAAAGTAACTATAATATATAATATATAAGGTATAATATAAATACATTTTATACAGATATGCATATATATCATTTTTCTCTTTGGTCAAAGGGAGTTCTTCACATCTTAACCTTGCCTGGCTAAAACTGAAGCTTTAGAAACTTCATTGCAAGGCCATGTTGTCAGTGATTTTTTTTTTTTTTTTTTTTTTTTTTTTTTCGAGACAGGGTTTCTCTGTGTAGTTTTGCGCCTTTCCTGGAAGTTGCTCTGTAAACCAGGCTGGCCTTGAACTCACAGAGATCCACCTGGCTCTGCCTCCCCAGTGCTGGGAGTAAAGGTGTATGCCACCACCACCCGGCTTGTCAGTGATTTTTAGTTTGCTTTGAGCAAAGGCTTGCTCAGGGTACCTTTTATAATTCACCAAAGTCGCCAGGCGGTGGTGACGCACACGTTTAATCCCAGCACTTGGGAGGCAGAGCCAGGTGGATCTCTGTGAGTTCGAGGCCAGCCTGAGCTACCAAGTGAGTTCCAGGACAGGCGCAAAGCTTCACAGAGAAACCCTGTCTCAAAAAACAAAAACAAAAACAAACAAAAAAAAAAATCTCACCAAAGTCAGCAAATAGGAGTCAGTGATGGCAGTTGTGTAGTGGCCTTATTTGAGTTAGAAGCACTGATCCTTTGCCTTGCCTTTCTTTTTTAATTTCTTAGTAGGGATTATACTATAATTACATCATTTCCCCATCCCGTTCCTTGCTCCAAACCCTCCCACACACCCTTCCTTACTCTCTTTCAAATTCATGGCTTCTTTTCCATTAATTGTTGTTGCATGTATATATGTATATACTTATATATTCCTAGTATAACCTTCTCAGACAGTATAATGTTAGTCTAAATATGTTTTCAGGGCTGACCATTTGGAATTGGGTAACCAGTTAGTGTACTCTTCCCTGGGAAAGACTATTTCCTTCCACTTTCAGCATTCCTTGGTTCTTTATGCAGGGCTCAGGCCTTAGGATCAACCCTCACCCTTCCGCATCCATTTTGGCATATCTCTTGTTGCCCTTGTTGGGCTCATGTTGGTGAGATTGTATGGGTGTAGTTTTTGACATTATTAGGAGACACAGTCTCACAGCAAACTTTCTGATCCCCTGGTTCTTAGAGTCTTTCTGCCCCCTCTTCTGCAAGGATCCCTGAGCCTAGATGTGGGACTTGTTTTATTGATCTATCCCTTGGGACTGGGCTCCACAACTGCATCTTGGTTGGTTGTAATTTTCTGTAATGGTCTTCAACATTACACAAAGAAGTTTCCTTGATGAGGGGTGAACATTACACTTACCTGTGAGTATAAGGATACAGATTTAGGATGTGGTTAGAGATTATGCTGCTTGAGTAAAGTGATGGTTGTAGGTTCTTCTCCAAGATCCAGGACTTCACTAGACCTGAGTAGTTGGCTAGGCTTCTGGTACCAAGCATGATTTCACTCTTGTTGAACAAGTCTTAAGTCCAATTAGAGAGCTATTGTATGGTGGTATTTTATTTGTGCTGAAATGTGATTTTTATTTGTATGTTAGTAAATAAAGTTGCCTGGGGATCAGAGCTAAAAGCAAGCCATTTAGCAGAAGTCCAGTGGTGGTGGCACATGCCCTTAATCCGTCATCTGGCAGGCAGAGTCTCTCTGTGTGTTCAAGGATACAGCCAAGCGTGGTGACCCGAATCTTTAATTCCAGTACCAACCATAGGGACCTGGAGGTCTGTGTAGACAGGCAGTGATGAGGAAGTCATGTGGTTGGGTTTACAGCCAAATGAGAAGGTAGAACAGGAAGACAATAAAAAGACAGGTCACACAGGAGAAGGTCTCTCTCTCAGGGGAAGAGTCAGGGGAAGTGACTGGTAAGCTAGTGGTAGTCTTGGGCTTCGCTAGTGCTCTGATCTCTTAGGCTTTAACTGCGTATCTGGCTCTGTGTTTCTTATTTGCTGAGACCATTTAGAATCTTGACTGCGCGACTGGTTATTGCCAAGGGGCGAGTGGCACTGTGACCCTGAAGGGTCATCACGCCATATTGGTTGTTGATGTCATTCATAGTGTCATAGCTGGGCAGAACTGTTGCTTTGCTCCTTTGGACACTTTCATGGTGACTTCTGGTCCTAGTTCTCAGGGAAGAAGCATTCAGGTCAGTTCCAGCCCAGGAGCCTCTGGGTCCTGTGTCAGAAATACATGATGTCTCCAGTAATAGGAACTTACCTTCCACCTCTAGGAGCAACCAATGGCAATAGCAATAGTTTGTAATGTTTGGAGAGTCTCTTGGACACTTCCTGGTCAGGGCCTGCTCTATGGATTATGCTTTTTTTTTTTTAATCAAAGCATCCCCAAAAGGCAGAAAAGATAGAAAGGGTATACTTACTCTGTCATTTTTCTAAGGTTATTAATCCCATCTATATTGTTAATCACCTAAGCACTAGCCAGTTTCTTAATGCTGGTGCATTGGAAATTAAATTTCAACAAAAGTTTTAGGGGAGATCTAGGTTGTGTTTTTGTTTGTTTGTTTGTTTTGAGACAGGGTTTCTCTGTGTAGTTTTGGAGCCTTTCCTGGAGTTCACTCTGTAGATCAGGCTGGCCTCAAACTCACAGAGATCTACCTGCCTCTGCCTCCTGAGTGCTGGAATCAAAGGCGTATGCCACCACTGCCTGGCAAGACATAGGTTTTTAAACTACAGCTCTGGTTTACCTATGGACTTGGTATGTCAAAAGATAATCGTTTCAGGTATGTTGGTGTATACCTTTCATCCCAGTACTCACAAAGTAGAAATAGGTAGATCTCTGTGAGTTGAAGGCAAGCCTAGGCTATAAAGTGAGACCCTGCCTTTAAAAAAAAAAAAAGTAAGTCTATTTTAAATGAATTTTAATACACAGATTGTGCCATAGGAAAGTTGTGCCACTTAGATATTGCTCTGCATGGTGCCTTTTCTCCATGGCCTTTCTAGTCCCTGGGTCTTAGTTTTACAGGCATGCTGGAGAATTTTTCATACCCCTAAAGGTCTCAACAACAGAAGAGTGCTGTTTGTATTCAGTGCTTAGAGCAGGTACTGTTGTGCTTAGGAGAAGTTGGGGATTTGGTAGCTCATAGGAATCAACAAATAATGTATTAATGGCAATAATGAATTAGTAACGTGATAATGAAGATACAAGCATAGATGTTGAAATTCTGTCTTGTACCATTCTAGTGTAAACGTTGAAGATGACTTTGGCATTATATGGGTTTTTATTTAGGCAATGCTTTGACTATAAATAGTCTTTCCTTCTGCCATCATTTCTCTCCAGTTTAACTGGAAACAGATCAGATGACTGAGGGGAAAAAAACAAGGTGTAAAACAGTTATGTCTTCCTTGTACAAAAATAAACACAGTAAGTTATTGCATTGTACTACAGCAGCAGCAGCTGTGAAATGAGGAGCATGTGTAGTGATAGTATAGTACTGCTTTAACTACAGGGACTGGAGGGGAAGATGGAGAGGTGAAAGGAGATGTGGAGTTGATGAAGGTTGATCTATTTAGGCAACAGCCAGAGTTCATTCCATTAGTGTGTTCCTTGTTTTATTCATTTACCCACTACTAGACATTTACTGTGTTCTAAGACTGGAAGTATACTCTTGGGAGCACCAGAATACACATTCGCAAAGATGTTCCAAGTTGGAGGAAGTGAGAAAGGGCTTTTAGTTGCTGTCACTGTAATAGGATGGGGCTGAATAGTTGATTTGGTTGTTTGGTAGCCAGTGAACTACCCACCGTCAAACAAAGATTTTAACCAGGGACAGCTACAGAAGTCATTGATAAGCTTGTCAAGTAGTTGTATAGTTTGACAAGATGATTTTATTTGGATACAGCAAGTTGGTATTTGGAAGTCAAGTCTGCCATGGGTCTTTGTGATTTTTCAGAATGGCAGTAGGCATGTGACATCCTGTGTTCTCTGACCCATGAAAGGTCAGCTGGTTGAGGTTAATGCCAGAATTAAATGCCAAGGGTGGAAGCCTAGGACCTTGTACCCCAGAGGATGGGCTTGTCCTTTTAGCATATTTTTTGTCACCTTCATAGAAGGTGGCTATCCTTGTGTGTAGTTGGAATAATTTGTCATTTCATTTTATTATCATCGTCTTATTAGTTCTAAAGTAGTGAATTCCACTGAGAGGCAGTGCCATTCTGTAAAGAGTGATTTTGTGTGTGTGTGTGAGTGTGTGTGTGTATTTTAACTTCATTTCAGAAGCCCCCATTTCTCAGTGTTTAATAGATAGCAACTTTCTCTATCTTGTCACTGTGTGCTTTAGCTTGATTGTTCTTGAGAGCACTTTTAAACTGTAAAAAGTGAGTAGTGTTCCTAATACTTAGCAATTACATTGTAATTCATCAGATGTGGAAAGGAGAAGCTAATTATTTGCACTCTTATACTTAGAAAGATAAAACTCGAATATTCTAAGAAGAATATGTTAAGAGCTTTAACAAGATGACTTAATGAGGAAGTATGAATGTTAATCATATAATTGCTTAGACTGCACTGCATAATTTAGAATGGTTCTCAACTAGTCAATAAAGTGAGTTTATGGTGAACTTGTCAGGGAGGAGAAACATTTCCTGTACCTTCTTAGGTTCAGGCCTTGGGCTGCAAATTAGATTGTCACAGAAATATGTGGAACAAAGTCATGGGTAGAATTTGAGGCTTACTACCAATTTAATGGTAAGGAGTAAGTGGGGAAGGGGCACTTTGGGGAAAGTCATTTGTTATTTTTGTGGAATGATAAATGGGCTCTTAAAATATAGGGAAGATATCAAAGACTTGTGGTGGTGTCTTGTTTGTGTGGTGTAGAGATTCACTTCTGGTGGTAAAAATCGGCCTCATTAAGGAGATTGTTGGTAATTGAGTTCTTTTGGTGGGAGAAGGGGGGATTGCTCTGCTTTTAGACAGATAAGAGATTTCCAAAACTGAAAGCTTTCAACTCAAAATACTTTTGTAAAGAAATTTTTTTTTTTGCTGTAATGGCATATGCTGGACTTTGAAAATTCATTGGCACTAAAATTATATTACCCTCCCTCCCCACAAAGAGCAATTACAGATAGTAAAAGATAACCCACATGTCATAATTGAGAATTTCTATTTCTTTCATTTCATTGACAATTTACCAGGTGCAGAATGCCTTAAGGTATAAGCTTGTATAAAACTAATCAAGAGGATGCATTCTGGCTAAAGTTAAGGGGACATCAGATTACTATTGTAAAGTAAGGTGGTCATACTTTAATGTATGTTTTTCCCTAGAGATAAGTATAGGTTTGCTTGTACTTTATATAATATTCCTTCAGGTTATAAGAACATATCAGGAGGGCCTTTCTGGTGTTGAGATGGAATCACAAGCTCTGTTTGACATTACGTAGTGAGCATTTCTGAGTGTGAAGATCAATCATTTTGATGTGATAGCTCATAAAATTCGATTATCACAAAACTTACTACATGTTATGGCTAACACTGTCTGGGCAGAAATGGAAACTGGGCAATGTACAGATTAAGTTCTAGCTGTTTTTTACTGGGAGCAGATGTCATCTGAGAGACTAGGCCTGGGATAGTTGGTAGCGGTTGTTAACAAACAAATATGGTCAGTCTAGAGCAGTGATACCAGAAGTCACGGAGAGAGCTTGGCATTGAGAGGTAGAAGTGTCCTTCAGTGCTTGAAGAAGAAATATGCATATCTAACACATGGGGCAACTCAAAATTCTTCTTCCAAAGGATTTTTAGCTCCATCTATGTGTTCTAACCCTGTAGAGCTTATGGTAAAGTGGCAATAAAGGCCCAGTAGGGGAAAGCTTCTGGTCAAGAGAATAGAATTTCTTGTCTTTTCTCCCTGTTCTCTGCTCTCCTTTCTCTCCTCCCTTGCTGGGGATTGAAGCCAGTGCCTCCTCATACTTGCAAGGTAACCATACACCACTAAACTATACCCGCCTGTGGAATATTTATTTCTTCATATTGTCTGGCATGAATTTTGAACACCATTTTTTTTTTTTTTCAGTTTCACCACTTCAATATTGACATGGAATTCCAGCCACTTTGAGAAAGAACAGTCATCCAAATTGGAAAGGAAGGGAAAATGTCCTTGAACATTGATAACATGCCTTAGATATGGAAAAATCCTAGTGACTATACACCAAAAATTAAAATTAGTAAATGAATTTGGTGAAGCTCCAGAATATAAGATCAACACATAGAATACTAGCATTTTTACACACTAGCTATGAACAAATTAAGAAGGAAATTAAGAAAAAATTCATTTATAATACCATAAAAGGATTTCAATATTTAGAAATAAGTTTAACCAAGGAAAAGAAAAGCTTAAAGCCTGAAAAATCACAAAATACTGCTACAAAAAAACAAAAAATAAAGAAGACAAGTAAATGGAAAGCCGTTCTGTGTTCATAGATTGGAAAATTCTGTAGTAAAATTGAACACCATTTTTATCTTTGACAGTCACATAAGTGAAAAAAATCACATCTCATTTGCATTTGTAGGATTGTCAGTGAGTGAGCATATTGTCTGTCTATTGGTTATTTATATTTCCCTGTGAGTGGGTTGGGTTTGTTTGTTTGTTTTGTCTTACAGGTTTTTGTGTTTTATTGATTTTCACAGTCTTTGTATATTCAGGATTTTATTTTGCATCTGTTTATTCTATTTTACTATTTGTCTTTCAGTTTTAAGTTGGTCTGTACTAGCTAGAAATGTTTTGTACAATTATATACTGTCTACATAAAGACAGAGCATCTGGAAAAGCAGGAGAAAGTTTGAAAGTTTGTGCATAGCATAAAGTTAATGACACTTGAGACCTTTGGCTATAGGTTGCACAGTAATGCTTAAGTTCATGGACTTCGTTGTACTTTGGGTTTGCCAACTCTACTGATCTTACTACAGTTCCTACTGCCCTCTTCTGTGACCCTCTTCATCCCAGGCCACTACAGTCTTCTAGTGGACAGCTGAGCTCAGTGCTCAACATCTGACTCTCAGATTCTCTGCAGTTTTATGCCATCTAAGTAGCATGTTACAGCTGTAGATAAGGCTCCAATTCCCTCTTCTCATGAGCCAGGTTGCAAACTGAGGCCTCTTAAGGCCAAATTGCCTATTCTTGGTTATAATAACAAACTTAAATTCACAGTCAGAAGAAAGGTTTTGTTTTTCTCATTTAGGGCACTTAAACTGAAATGGCATGTGTGTGTTAATAAAATAAGAGCATGTGCTCAGTTGAATCAAGAGTTTATTCATGCACTGTGCATGATGCTGATCCAGGCACCCCCACACCTTCTTAAATCTTACTGCATATTCTAAAGAGTATGAGATTGAGAGTACAGGTTAGAGTTTTAGAGTTGTACTTTGGTGTTGCCATTTTGCAAGATTACTGAACCTTTCCAATCTACTTTTTTTTTTTTTTTTTAAGCTGAGGATCGAACCCAGGGCATTGAGCTTGCTAGGCAAGCGCTCTACCACTGAGCTAAATCCCCAACCCTCCAATCTACTTTTTAAAAGTAGTGCATCTCTCTCTCTCTCTCTCTCTCTCTCTCTCTCTCTCTCTGTGTGTGTGTGTGTGTGTGTGTGTGTGTGTGTGTGTGAATGAGAGAGAGAGTATTGTTTTCTGATGTGTGATCGAACTCAGGTGGTCAGGGTGCATCATTGGGTGGCAATCACCTTTACCCACTGAGCCATCTCACTGGCCCAAACCTGAATTTTATATAGAGAAAGTGAGGGTAACATGATATTGCTTGTGATGAGCCCTCTGCAAACCATAAAGCTGTTTGAGAACGCTATTTGTTGAGCCGTGATCTGGGGGTTTAGTGCTTTCTAGATGGGTTTTTCCTTCTCAGTTTGTGAAGGAGGTGGCTGCTTTCCAGCTAGTGATGAATGCATACTCTGATTTGTTGGAAGTATCCAGGACAGACCTTGGCCTTCCTCCAAGGAGTTCACAGTGAATGCTAATCTTCCAAAATTCATGCGTTGCTTTTGTAGGGGGAGGGGACTTTTGTTTCTCTACAGATTTGGATATGAGAGCTCTTACTGTGTAGATTTCCCTAGAGAACCTTCCTGTTGGTCTCATATAAAACCAGGTTACTTGAGAGAATCTTTCTAGAATTTCTACAAAAGGCTTTATGGTACAATTTAATTTCTAGATTTTTTTTTTTTTGTTAATTAGTTTATAAATGATTCCTCATTTTTTTGCCCCTTCAGTTTTGAAATGAATAAATTTGAATGTTGGAGAATGCCCATAATACCAAACTATTTCTGTTCCACAGAAGTTAGGAAATAAATGTTTAGTCATTGTAGCCTCCATATCTGAACAATGAGTGGGAGTCTATAAGCTTCGAACATTTTATGGATTCCTTAAAGGTTTGTATCGTAGCAGACTGCATTGAGTGTCTATGGTGGTAAACTGCTAGGCCAAGGGGACATCATCAGGACTGATGCTTGGGCGGTTTCACATTCACTTAAGTGGGTATAAGATTGAGATGTGCCCTCTCCTCTACAAGTCAAACCTTGTTGTAACAGACTCCGAGGACTTGTTGGCTGCTGATAGTGCATTTGAGAACTGTTCTGATCAGTTTGGCTCTAGGCAAAGGCTTGTGTCCTAAGAGATGACTGTTAGGCTGATAGCTAGAAAGTTCTTACCAGATTAGTTTGAAGGGAAAATGGGAGTAGAAAGTATGGTATTTTGGAGCTTTCAGCTCAGCACAATAAGTAAATAAATAAAAGGTTTAAGATATGGGTATAGTGTAGAGGAAAGGCATTAACTATTTTATGATAAGATTGTATTGGTTTAAACTCAAATCTTTGTTAGAGTTGGTGTGTTAACACAACAGGAAACACTTTAAAGACACTGAACTTGGTGTCAGTGCCCAGTGCTTTTTTCCTCCTAGTGGCTAATTTGATATTCTCCATACTGACAGAATGGTGTTTCTTAACTTTCCAAGGAAAATTGTTTTTCTTCTCTATTGAATGAAAAGTGAGCCTTTGTTTGTGATTCTTCCCCCCCCCCCCCAGTCTTGAATTTAGCAGCTCTATTAGCTAGGGTAGATTTACCTCCTTG
This sequence comes from Onychomys torridus, assembly GCF_903995425.1. Lineage (NCBI taxonomy): Eukaryota > Metazoa > Chordata > Mammalia > Rodentia > Cricetidae > Onychomys > Onychomys torridus. The sequence continues at coordinate 36,841,743 of NC_050461.1, forward strand.
TCTTTTTTGTTTATATATATTGAAAGGTTAGCGTCATTAGGTTTAATAGTTCTTTAATGTAGTTTAGCTTAGAAGTTAGGTGAGTTTGGGTGTTTAAGTATGAGCACTGAACATTTGGAATAGACTATTCTTAGTTACAGAACTTTATGTGTCATAGTCTATCTGGTTACTCAGAATTATTTATCACTGTCTCTGTGCTTTTTATTTTAAGGGGTACTAGGGATTCAAACTAGGGCCATGAGCATGCCAGGCAAGTATTTTACCCCTGAGCCATATATATCCCTAGCCCAGCTCTTTATTAATCTATGTGCTAATGTGTAGGGTTGGAAGAAGGAAGGCCACCTAGAAGCTGAATGCCCTTGAGTGTATGATGAAAGTATCCTCGCTGTATTCAGGAATCATTTGTAGACTCTGCATGAAGCGCTCGCCTTATTTTTATTCTGTGAAACTATGTTATTTTTAGAGAAACATTCAGAAAAAAGCATGGATCGTTTTCTCCATTCTGATACACTAAAGCAGCCATATTTTGGGTCTGTGTCCATTTGGGTCTTGATATGGCTTATGTTAGAAAAAGAAAATAGGACGGGTGGTGGTGGCACACGCCTTTAATCCCAGCACTCGGGAGGCAGAGGCAGGCAGATCTTTGTGAGTTCGAGGCCAGCCTGGGCTACAAAGTGAGTTCCAGGACAGGTGCAAAGCTACACCGAGAAACCCTGTCTTGAAAAACCAAAAAACTAAAAAAAAAATAAAAAAAAAAAGAAAAGAAGAATTTTCCATCTTAGGGAGATTATTGATGTATCTTTCTTACTGATGTCAGCATGTTGGAGCCCAAATGGGAATTTAAAAATGGGTAAAATACCGTTCTGTATTTAGTTTGAATTTGAAGCTAGGTTGACCTTTAGGTTTTAATTGAATTTAAGGAAAGAGTAGGCCTATATGGAGAATAGAGTGAATATGCTGAGATAACATTAAGTAGTCTGTGATGTTAAATACAGTTGAAGATGTGCTTGGCATTGGGTTTCTTGTTTCTGTTTATTTGGTATGTGAAGCTTCCATGTTTATTTGTATAGAGTTGGTTACCTGAGTAATAACCTTGTATAAATCTAACCAAAAAACATGGTTGTCAGAACATAATTTTTTTCTCCTTTTTTATTTATTATACTTGTGTTTTAATTTTACACATCAGCCATGGGTTCCCCTGTCCTTCCCCCTCCTGCCCCAGCCCCTCCCCTCCATTCCCATGTCCTCCAGGGCCAAGACTCCCCTGGGGATTCATTTAAACCTGGTGGATTCAGTCCAGGCAGGCAGGTCCAGTCCCCTCCTTCCAGACTGAGCAAAGTGTCCCTATGTAAGTCCAAGGTTCCAAACAGCCAGCTCATGCACTAAGGACAGGTCCAGGTCCCACAGCCTGGGTGCCTCCCAAACAGTCCAAGCCACTCAACTGTCTCACTGCCTGATCCACCTGGGGGCTCCACAGCCTTTGGTTCACAATTCATGTGCTTCTGTTCGTCTGGCCTTTCGTCCCCGTGCGTTTTCCAATCCTGGGCTCTACCATTCACGCTCCCACAGCCCCTCCTCCTTCTCGACAACTGGACACATGACACATGTAGCTCCACCTGGGGCCTGGCCAAGGATCTCTGCATCCACTTCCATCAGTCACTGGATGAGAGTTCCAGCCTGACTGTCAGGGTGTTTGGCCATCTGATCACCAGACTAGGTCAGATCAGGCTTTCTCTCCACCACTGCCAGCAGTCTACAGAGGATGCATCACTGTGGACCTCAGGGGACCTCTCCAGCACTCTGCCCACTCCTGTTCTCATGTGGTCCTCCTCCATCATGTTCTACCATTCCTTGTTCTCCCTTTCTGTTCCTGATCCAGCTAGGATCTCCTGCTCCCCCAAGCCTCCCTTCCCTCATACCTTGCCCTTCATTTCTCCCACTCTCGTCCAGGTTGTTCATGTAGATCTCATCCATTTCTCTGTCATTGGGTGATCCCTGTGTCTTTCCTAGGGTCCCGTTTTCTAGGTAGCCTCCCTGGAGTTGTGTAGCAGTCTAGTCATCTTTGTTTTACATCTAGTATCCTCCTATGAGTGAGTACATACCATGTTTGTCCTTCTGAGTCTGGGTTACCTCACTCAGGATGATTTTTTCTAGATCCATCCATTTGCCTGCAAACCTCATGATATCATTGTTTTTCTCTGCTGAGTAGTACTCCTTTGTGTATATGTACCATATTTTCTTTATCCATTCTTCAGTTGAAGGGCATCTAGGTTGTTTCCAGGTTCTGGCTATTACAAACAATGCTGACATGAACATAGCTGAGCAAATGCCCTTGTGGTATGATTGAGCATTCCTTGGGTATATGCCCAAGAGAGCTACAGCTGGGTCTTGGGGGAGATGGATTCCCAATTTTCTAAGGAAGCGCCATATTGATTTCCAAAGTGGCTGTACAAGCTTGCATTCCCACCAGCAGTGGAGGAGAGTTCCCCTTGCTCCACATCCTCTCCAGCATAAGCTGTCTTCTGTGTTTTTGATCTTAGCCATTCTGACAGGTGTAAGGTGGTATCTCAGAGTTGTTTTGATTTGCATTTCCTGGATAATTAGGGATGTTGAGCAATTCCTTAAATGTCTTTCAGCCATTTGAACTTCCTCTGTTGAGAATTCTCTGTTTAGTTCTATAGCCCATTTCTTAATTGGACTGTTGCGCATGTTGATGTCTAATTTCTTGAGTTCTTTATATATTCTGGGTATCAGCCCTCTGTCAGATGTGGGGTTGGTGAAGACCTTTTCCCATTCTGTAGGCTGTCCCTTTGTCTTGTTGACCGTGTCCTTTGCTCTACAAAGGCTTCTCAGTTTCAACAGGTCCCATTGATTGATTGTTTCTCTCAGTGTCTGTGCTACTGGTGTTATATTTAGAAAGTGATCTCCAGTGCCAATGCATTCAAGAGTGCTTCCTACTTTCTCTTCTATCAGGTACTGAGTAACTGGATTTATGTTGAGGCCTTTGATCCACTTGGACTTAAGTTTTGTGCACGGTGACGGATATGGATCTATTTGCAACCTTCTACACATTGACATCCAGTTATGCCAGCACCATTTGTTGAAGATGCTTTCTTTTTTCCATTGTACATTTTTGGCTTCTTTGTCAAAAATTGTATGTTCATAGGTGTGCGGGTTAATGTCAGGGTCTCCAATTAGATTCCATTGGTCCACATGTCGGTTTTTATGCCAGTACCAAGCTGTTTTTATTATGGTAGCCCTATAGTAGAGCTTGAGGTTGGGGATTGTGATGCCTCCAGAGGTTGTTTTATTGTACAGGATTCTTTTGGCTATCCTGGGTTTTTTGTTTTTCCGTATGAAGTTGAGTATTCTTTGCAGATCTGTGAAAAATTGTTTTGGTAATTTGATGGGGATTGCATTGAATCTGTAGATTGCTTTTGGTAAGATTGCCATTTTTACTATGTTAATCCTGCCTATCCATGAGCATGGGAGGTCTTTCCATTTTCTGACATCTTCTTCAATTTCTTTTTTCAGGGACTTAAAGTTCTTGTCATATAGGTCCTTCACATGCTTAGTTAGCATAACCCCCAAGGTATTTTATATCATTTGTGGCTATTGTAAAGGGTGATGTATCTCTGATTTCCTTCTCAGCCTCTTTGTCTATTGTATATAGGAGGGATACTGATTTTTTGAGTTGATCTTGTATCCTGCTATGTTGCTGAAGGTTTTTATTAGCTGTATCAGTTCCTTGGTTGAATTTTTGGGGTCACTCATGTATACTATCATGTCATCTGCAAATAGTGAGAGCTTGACTTCTTCCTTTCCAATTTGTATCCCCTTAATCTCCTTATGTTGTCTTATAGCTCTGGCTAGAACTTCAAGTACTATATTGAATAAGTATGGGGAGAGGGGACAGCCTTGCCTTGTTCCTGATTTTAGTGGTATTGCTTTGAGTTTCTCTCCATTTAATTTGATGTTGGCTGTTGGCTTCCTGTAGATTTCCTTTATTATGTTTAGGTATGTTCCCTGTATTCCTGATCGCTCCAAGACCTTTATCATGAAGGGGTGTTGGATTTTGTCAAATGCCTTTTCTGCATCTAGTGAGATGATCATGTGTTTTTTTTTCTTTGAGTTTGTTTATATGGTGTTTTACATTGACGGACTTTCATATGTTGAACCACCCTTGCATCCCTGGGATGAAGCCTACTTGATCATGGTGGATAATTGTTTTGATGTGTTCTTGGAGTCTGTTTGCCAGAATTTTATTGAGTATTTTTGCATCCATGTTGATGAGGGAGTTTGGTCTGTAGTTCTCTTTCTTTGCTGCATCTTTGTTTGGTTTAGGAATCAGGGTAATTGTAGCCTCATAGAAGGAATTTGGTAATATTCCTTCTGCTTCTATTGTGTGGAACAATTTAAAGAGAATTGGTATTAAGTCTTCTTTGAAGATCTGGTAGAATTCTGCAGTGAAACCATCTGGTCCTGGGTTTTTTTTGGTTGGGAGACTTTTAATGACTGATTCTATTTCCTTAGGGGTTATTGGACTATTTAAATGGTTTGTCTGGTCTTGATTTAACCTTAGGTATGTGACACCTATCCAGAAAATTATCCATTTCTTTTAGATTTTCCAGTTTTGTGGAGTAGAGGTTTTTGAAGTATGACCTGATGATTCTCTGGATTTCCTCATTGTCTGTTGTTATATCCTCCTTTTCATTTCTGATTTTGTTAATTTGGATGTTCTCCCTCTGTCTTTTGGTTAGTTTGGATAAGGGCTTGTCTATCTTGTTGATTTTCTCAAAGAACCAACTCTTTATTTCATTAATCCTTTGTATTGTTCTCTTTGTTTCTATTTTATTGATTTCAGCTCTCAATTTGATAATTTCCTGGCGTCTGTTCCTCCTGGGAGACTTTGCTTCTTCCTGTTCAAGGGCTTTCAGGTGTGCTGTCAAGTCACTAGCGTGAGATTTCTCCAGCTGCTGTATGTGGGCATTCAGTGCTATGATTTTTCCCTCTTAGCACTGCTTTCATAGTATCCCATGAGTTTGGGTATGTGGTGTATTCATTTTCATTGATCTTTAGGAAGTCCTTAATTTCTTTCTTTATTTCTTCCTTAACCCATTGGTGATTCAGTTGAGCATTATTCAGTTTCCATGAGATTGTAGGATTTCTGTAGTTTTTTCTGTTGTTGAAATCTAACTTTAAACCATGGTGGTCCGACAGAACACAGGAGGTTATTCCAACTGTTTTGTATCTGTTGAGATTTGCTTTGTGGCCAAGTATGTGGTCGATTTTAGAGAAGGTTCCATGGGGTGCTGAGAAGAAGGTATATTCTTTTTTGTTTGGGTGGAATGTTCTGTAGATATTGATTAAGTCTATTTGAGCCATAACATCAGTTAAGACCATTATGTCTCTGTTAAGTTTCAATTTGGCCGATTTGTCCAGAGGTGAAAGTGGGGTGTTGAAGTCTCCCACTGTTAATGTGTGGGGTTTTATATGTGATTTAAGCTTTAGTAATGTTTCTTCTACATATGTGTGTGCCCTTGTGTTTGGGGCATAAATGTTCAGAATTGAGACTTCATCTTGATGGATGATTGATTTTAGTTTGAAGTCTATTTTGCTGGATATTAGGATGGCTACACCAGCTTGCTTCTTAAGACCATTTGATTGGAAAGTCTTTTCCCAACCTTTTGCCAGTAGTGGTGGCGCACGCCTGTAGGATTTGCTGAAGGAGTGTTTTATTTTTAAGTGGCGAAAAATTACTCCAACTTATGTGAAAAACTTTAAATCTGTTTAAGTTTTCACTTTTAAAAAGCTTACCCGTTATTAAAGAGAGAATCCTTAAATACGCAGTAGGTTTGAGGTGTGCATGGGCACTGGGGGGTGTCATTGAGCTCCTGTGTGCAGTTGTCATCTGGGTGCTGCAGTGAGTCAGTCACAGGAGGCGGAGCCAGCACGGCTCTGCTTACTACCTGCTGGTGAGCTGACCAATGGGAAATGCAGGCAGCAGCCTAGTTGTAGAGTTCTTTGCATATAATCTAAAAAGGACTGGTGCTTTTAGTCTGACCTCCTCAGATTTCTAAATGTGTGTGTGACATGATTATAGACCAGAACAGTAATTGAACTTCCGCTGTGTGTCTCTGTGCATTGTAAGTTGTCATCCCCAGTGTTTGGAAGGTTTGAGTAGATGGGAGGACAGCTGCCAGTTCATGTGAGCATTGTCATTTTCACATGTTTAAACAGAATCTAAGTGACGCAGTTTGACAACCATTCACAGCCATGGATGGTGGCTAGTACAGAGAAGGAGGGTTGTGGGGCGCTCAGCCACATATGGGACATCTGTATCATGGCTCCTTACCCAGAGCTGAGACTACCCTACAAGAGCGGGTGGAAAGACTGTAAGAGCAGAGGCCACAGAGGACTGAAGCAAAGCAGTCTTCCGGACATGCCGGGACTCATGCGCTCATGAACTCAGAGCAGCTGGGGTTGCTTACACAAGATCCAGCCAGACAACAGTCTAGCATGGAGTGGAATCCTTTCATGAAGCCTCTCTCCTAACTGAGGTTAACTTGCAATGAGAATAATAGCAAAATTGTCAAGATCAAGTTTTCAAACTCTGGAAATTAACCAAAGGCTTTCAGTAATTCCAAGAATGCTTTTTCAATAGAAGTAATTGGATCAGAGTAATGTGTTTTACCTTGTCTTATTCCATCCTTTTTTTAAATCTCCATGTCAAGGTAGCTTTCAAAACTTATATAGCTTGGTAATCATGGAAGGTGAGATAGGTTTGGAATTTCTCTAAAAATCCTAGCCTGCTAAATTGTCACTATTTAATCTGTCTAGAGCAGTGGTTCTCAACCTTCCTCATGCTGTGACCCTTTAATATAGTTGCTCATGTTGTGGTGACCCCCCCCAACCATAAAACTATTTATTGCTACTTCATAACTGTAATTTGGCTACTGTTAGAATCATAATGTAAATATCGGATGCAGGATATCTGACATGCTGCTCTTAAAGGGGTTGTGACTCACAGGTTGAGAATCACTGGTCTAGAAGCTCTCTGGTAGGGCATGTCCCCTTGACCTGCTCAGAGTTCACCTATTAGTGAAAAGCCTTGTTCTTGAGATGTCTGTTGAAAACACTTGCCAGCAGTTATTTATTATTGCAGCTGCCAGAGGTGACAATAATAATAGTTGGGGCTGACAAAGTTCATTAGTCCATGAAACTTAAAAAAGAAAATCTGGGGAATGAAGTATCTTTATGGGGTCTTACAATCTCAGATGTAATCTTAAAATTCTTGAAAACCAGTCTATGGGCAGGTAAGTATGCATGCCTTGAAAACCTTTTAAAGTAAGGCCCCATTTCTGTCTGTGGCTAACCTCCAGGTTCCACAGGATCAGAAAATAAAGGTTAAAAGAGAATTTTAAGTTGCCATGCCTTTTGAAGGTATGCTTCAACATACGTACACATAACCTTGCTTCAAAGGGTATTATACTTAATTCAAGTTACTTAAGGAAGTCTGTGCTGGTACACACTAAATTCACTGAACAGAGAAACTTTAGTGACTGCATAAGACAAAAACCTTCACCAAAATTACTTCAAGAATATTATCTAATCTGTTTAGCAATAATAAATAGCAATAACAAATCTTGGAAGAAAAGGAAATCAACATTTGAGTTGCTACCCAATTTTAAGCATCCGACTTAAAAAAATACAAGACAAACAAAAAAGGGAAGTATGATTTACTATTATTTATACTGTGTTCAACCCCTATAACCAACTCCACACTGGATATATATAACAGTTATTTAAGACATTTCTTGAATTGGCCTACATCCTCAGCAGCTGATAGGAATTAGAGTATTTTCAGAGATGCCATGTATTTTCTTTTCTTATACAGTGTGGTAATCATGTTTTGTCACTGCAACAAATTCTTAAGACAATCTATTTATAAGAAGAGACTGGGTGTGGTAGCACATGATTTTACCCCATCACTTAGAAGACAGAGGCAGATAGGTCTCTGAAGTCAAGGTCAGCCTGTCTGCATAGTAAGTTGCAGTTTCAGGCTACATAGAAGACCCTATTTCAAAAAAAAAAAAAAAAAAAAAAAAAGGAAAAAAAATGTTTATTTTGGCATATGATTTTATAAATTGTAGTTTCTGTAACTGTACATCATCAAAACGTGGTAGACCTAAACCACTTGTATAATGGCTAGAAAGTGAGAAGGAGAGGAAACATCTGGTATCCCACAAATCCCCACTTTCTCAGTGACCTGAAAGCCTTCCATTCGGCCCCCATTTCTCAAAGTTCATCACCTCTTGTTAACCAGGCTGAGCGTTAAGCCTTTAACACAGGGGCCCTTGGATTCCAGATCAGAAATACATTACATGTTGAAGTATTCCATCCTGAGATGAACCAATTTACTACATCTGACTACAACCAACCAACCAACCAACCAACCAACCAGTCTAGCTACACTAAAGTAGGGGTCAAGTATGGTGGCACACACTTGTAATCCCAGCTCTTGGGAGGCTAAGGCAAGAGGCTCAAGGATTTTGAGTTCAAGGACAGCCTGTGCTACATAGTGAGATACTCTCTCAAACTGCACTCCCCTTCTCCCCCCAACAAAGGTGGGGGTAGAGTTCAGGTAGAGAGTAGCTGTGCCATGCCCTAGGCTTCCCAACAAAGAAGGAAGAAAAGGGAGGAAAGGGAAGGAGAAAAGGAGACAAAGAAATGAGAAGGGGAAGTGGCAAGCACTGATGTTGTCAAATTATCAACATTGCCAGATGCTCATTTGTGTTTATCTTTCTGTCTTCCATACTATTTTGCTTCAATACAAAAAAGATGAAGTAAACCTATTAGACCGGCAGGGTTTGAAGTTGTGTGTTACTGAAAGGAAAGGTGCTCACTGAATTGGCAATGAGGCCAACCAGGGGGCACCCCTCTCTGGCTGACTTTGAAAAAAGAGAGCCAGCACTTTGGTACCTATCAAATACAGGCTTTAATTCATATTTGGGTAAACTGAATTGGAAGTTATGAAAGCAGGTGGTGAAGAGACTTGTTTTAGTTACACACTCCTTTTCCACAATGAATTTAAATTGGCCTTCAAAAGAATACACAGTAGAAGGTAAATAATTAGAGAGAGCATTAGTAATAGGGACATACTTAATAGGCAAGATAGTGCTTTTCCTAAGCCATTAGTAGAGCTAGGTCACAAATTTAGCTTTCATATTTTTAGTACAAGGGGAGGAGGCAAACATAAGTAGTGGTGTTATGCTCTAGTCTTTATTAGATTAAAAACAAAAACCAGTCACTTAACTATAAGACATTGTAAAACGGTGAACAGTGTTAAGGATGATATCATTTTTGTAAATAAACTACATTTATTTTGTCTGCTCCCATTATTAAAAGCATTTTGTCCAAGGAATGAAACAGTGTGGCCCAGTAACTAGCTCTGAGACATTTGGCTTGAGAGGTCTATTTTATTTTGCATAGGAGTCCTACACTATGATGTCTCTGGTGTCCATATCCTATAAGAAAAATCCAGGACTGATTTAAGATGACACACTGTAGGGCAGACTGCCTATTGGAGAAATTTTGAAGGATTCTTATGCATTTATCTATGACAGACTTGTTGAGAAAACTTCCTTAGAGCTCTCTGAAGTATTTCCTATGTGAAGTTTACAGTTTGACTTTTAAAGCACTATTCTGGTTAAGATTTTGTCAACTTGGCACAAGCTATAGAGTCATCTGGGAAGAGGGAACCTTAGTTGAGAAAATGCCTCCAACAGATTGGCTTGTAGGCAAGCCTGTAGGACAGTTTTTTGATTAGTGATTGATATGGGAGGGCCTAGCACACTGTGGGTGGTGCCATCCTTTGGCAAGTGGTTCTGAGTTATATAAGAAAGCAGGCCAAGCAAGCCTTGAATGAGCAAGCCACTAAGCAGTGTTTCTCTGTGGTCCCAGCTTCAGTGTCTGCCTTGAGTTCCTGTCCTGACTTCCCTCAGTGAGAGTGGGAACTGAAAGTTGTAAGCTGAAGTACACCTTTTGTTCCTGAAGTTGCTTTTGGTCCTGGGCTTTTTAAATCACAGCAATAGAAACCTTAACTAAGACAAGCATTTACGAAATATATTATGCTTTTTTCCATATGTCCTTGTTTTAGTTACTGTGATTATCATATCTATGAAATGTGACTTAAAATTACTTCTCAGTTGAGCTTCTAGAACATACTGAATAGTAGTGAATATTGGTTGTATTTTCTGTCAGAAAGCTGGTCTTTACTGCTCACATTGCCAGATAGTCAGACAATCATGCTTTATCTGTTGGACAGCTTAGGGAAGAGATAAACCTCTTTGCATCTCCAGCCATAGAAATTCCAGAGTTGGGGGAGGTCAGGGACCTTCCTATGGGTTTTGTCCTTCAGACACCATTTGAGGACTCATCAAGGGAGAGGAAATACATTTTGAGGTGCTGCACTATAACTTACATGGTAAGTGGGAATCTGTAAAATAAAGGCATTTGATTTAGGCCAAATTTTACTATTTGTTACTGACAAAGGGAATATTGACAAAGATCATCAAAACCAAGCTTGCTTTCTTAACAAAAAGGCTTTAAAATTGTAGTGTAGTGCTATAAAATGGCATGAAGTCTGTAAAAATGAGATACGATGTTTAACTGTTCAAAAAGCTCTCTGTAGATAATCTACATCTAGTTTTATGATGTGGTGTAGTTTAGAGATCTGACCCTGCTTTTCCTTCAGAGGAGTGCTATTAGATCATTTAGATCCTCAGGTCCCATGTAGTTTTCTAGTATCCTTAAGCTCTAAAGCTGAGCAAGGGAAAAAGTAGCCTGCACATTTATTGTTTAGGACAGTATGAGCCTATTATATAAATGTAATTATACAAATCTCAAATAATGACATAAATAATAATTAATAAAAGCTTTACATTATGTGCAGAATTTTAGCAAACACATTCCTCCAAATTTCTCCAAACACATTTTATATTTCTAAAGCTGGCATGTCATTGAGTTATAAGTATACTTTGTTACTCAATGATCCTGCCTTTTTATCTTAGAACTATTAACTTTTGGCATTGTTATTATGTGAATGCTTAACCTTAATAGAATATCTTCAAAGATCTGGGTGACATAGTGTTATTTTGATGTTTACTGTTATAATTTAAAATTCTATACCCTTGGGTGAATTGATATTAGTGTTTAAATCATTGTGAAAGTTAGTAACTTTGGAAGAGATGGGATGAAAGATATTATGACCTGTCACACTGTTAATTTATGAGATACACTGAAATATCAGTAGAACTAAAGCTGATAAAATTTAAGACACCTATGAATCCAGATACAACACAGTGATTGCATATTTATGTGTTTTGAGCATGTTTTCCCCATGCTTGATCCCAGACTTAAGATGATTGTTTTTTGTTGGGACAGGTCTTTAGGACCAGCTTCATGAATAAAATTTAGTTTTATGCTTTATGAATCCCTGTCACCCAAGTGTGGAATAAAAAGGCTTAGGTTGGAAAAAAGGCATAGCAAAGTACTTATTTTTCTGACACTGAGAACATCTTTAAGGTGTTAAAACAAGTCAATTAGTGAAATGTTTGGAGTGTGCCATCCTGCTTTGTTTGTTGTAGAGAAAAACACACTACCACCACTTTATTGCTTTGTACCCTTTATACCACCGCTTAAAACAAATGTGAAAAGTCCCTACGTTGAAAGTAGTGTGGCAAGATAATGGTAGCAGTGCGACTGGGAGCATTCAATGTGCTGCTTGGAGACTCTCTGCAGAGAGACGGCATAGGCTGCAGTCAGGAGCTTCTTCGGTCTAGGAGTTTATGGAGGGATTTGAGGTTAAGAGAAAGCTAAGAGGAACCAGGTGAGAAAGGAGGGCGTGTACTTGTGTGTAGTGTAAGGGATAAGTGAGAAGGGTTAATGACACTGCTTGAAGTGCGAGCTATACTCCCCATCTCCCCATGTGTCTAGGCAGGCTGCCTGAGTGGAAAGGTTGGTCACCGTTGTGGAGCAGTGTTACAAACTTAGTTTCTTGATTTTTTTTTTTTTTAACATCAAGTGTTGTGAAATTAGTTTTTTTTTTTTTTTTTTTTTTTTTAGCAATAATGGCTTATAGTTAAATGAATGTGTTAAGCTCTATTTGAACTATTTCAATAACTTTTATTACTCATAGTGACCCTTTGAGGTAGGCACTGTTATTTCTACCATTTTACACGTAAGAAAACAGTGGCACGGGAGCAGCAGTTAAGTGTCTTCTTGGTCAAGGCCTGAAAACTAATAAATTGAGAACTTAGTGTCATAGCTACATAGATTGACTCCCACATCTGAAGCTAGAAAATGAAAACAGTTATCAGTAATTTCATGATGTGAGAGATACTATTTTGACATGGAGTTGTTCAGAAATCCTGAAGTTCATGTTTGGTGTCCTGAGTACAGAAGGCTGGACTCATAGTTGTTTGAGGAAGTGAGGTGATAAAAAGGGCTGGGTACTGTTCCCTCCTTTCTGTCTCAGTTCACTGTTGCGGGAATTCGTTTCCACCAATGGCTTTGGGAGTACAAACCCTGGGGTGTGGCTTTCTGTCTGCATAGGTGACCCCTTAAGAGCAGAGGGAGTAGTGGTGTGCAGACAGAAAGCCACGTCCTAGGGTTTGTACCCACTAAAGCCATTGGTGGAAACGAATTCCCACAACAGTTCACCAGTAACTCGGACAGTAACTCAAATGAGAACTGCATTTGCTGGGTGGGTTCCTTCCATCAACAGAACATTTATTACACAGGGTCATGGGTGTGCAAGGTTACATAAGACCTTGTCTCCACTGTAGACTTTAAAGGTCTAGAAAACCTTTAGAACTTCAGATGATCTTCCTGACCCAGCCCCACCTAGCTCTCGGTCTGCTTAGGATTCTTGAAATTGTCTTAAGAGTGCTGGAGAGAACTCAGTTTTACAGTTAAAGTCCTGAAAGCAGTACTACCCTACTTGTGGCACGGTTAGTGTGAATGGGAGCTTTAAGGTTTTGTCAGGTGGGATTTACAGGTGAGCAGTCAATGACTACTTTTTATTGTTTTAAATTTGTTTTTATTTTTTGAAAATTTCATACATGAATACTATATCATTTCTACTCTGGTCTCTCTTCCTTCCAACTCCTCCTGTGTGCCCCCCCAACTCTCTCTCAAATTCTTCTCTTTAATTATTATTACACACACACACACACACACACACACACACACACACACACACACACACACACTGCTGAGTCCATTTAGTGTTGATCTTATGTATGTGTATTTAGGGTTGACCATTTGGGATTAGATAAATCTGTCAGGAGGCTTGTGCCTGGAGAAGACTAATCTCTTGCTCTTAGCAGCCGATGATTGCCTGTAGCCCTCATTTAAGGGTGGGGCCTTGTGAGATTTTCCCCCACCCATATTGGCATGTCAGCTAGTGTTGTGTTCTGCAGATTTTGTTTAGGTGATGATATTGTTGAGATTTCACGGATGCAGCATCCTTGTAAGAATAGAAGACACTGTCTCATAGCAGAGACACCCTGGTCCATTGGCTCTTCTACTCCTCTTCTCCATAGTACTCCCAATTAGATGTAGGACTTGTGTTGTAGGTGTATTAACTAACTGGGGGTGGTCATCACATAGTCAGCTGTTCTATGCATTTTGACTGTTCCCCAGACCCTTTAAAAGGTTATTTATTAGGCCTGAAGTAGAGGCAGTGTATAGGATGAGGAGTTTGGGGAAGAGAAGACAGATGGACAAGAGACTTTAGCCCTGTTACTATTTTAGAGACTTGAAACTCTTCAGGGTTTTGCCCAGAATGACCAGACCCTTGTATATTTTCTCTTGAGCATGGAGAAATAGAAACTGGGTCCTGAATACTTGATGATAAACCTATGAAAACAGACCCTGGAAGGTTATATATGTGTTTTTGGTATGTGTATGGGGGGATAGTATATATGATGTGTGGTGTGTGTATGGTATGTGTGTATACAAATTTGTGTGTATACACCTGTGTGCATGTGGAAAGTCAGAAGTTGGCCTTGGGAGTCTTTATTGGGCTTCACTTTATTTTTTAAGATAGTGTCCTATTAAGCATGGAGCTCACTGATTGGTTAGACTGGCTAGCCAGCAAGCTCTAAGGATCTGCCTGTCTGCCTCCTCCCTGCAGTCCTGGGGTTAACAAATGAGGACCACTGCACCTGGCTTTTATGATGGTTCTGGGGATTCAAACTCATGCACTCGTGGGTGACAGCAAGCACTTTACTAGCTGAGCTGTTTCCTGAGCTCTGTAGACATACATGTATTTTTTAACATTGCTGACTGTATAAAAGAACATTTTCAGTATCACTTGTTAGGTTGTTATAATTTATGTCCCAAGAGATGTTTCTGACACATGCTTTTACTGAATGTAGGGTTACTCTTCTTTATTAAAGGGCTTTAGTTGTACCTGGCTAGTTCATCCCATTTTTATCTTTGTGGGGCTGCTATTCTTAAGAAGTATGAATGTTAAGTGGTGCACACCTCTAATCTTAGCACCAAGTTTATCTCATGAGGTTGAGGCCTGCCATGGTCTATGTAGTAAGTTCCAAGATAGCCAGGGCTATGTAGTGAGACCCTGTCTCAAGACAACAAAAGAGTTAGGGATTTTATGTATAACTAATTTATTGTAGATATGATTTAGAATGCTATTGGTGCTGTTTTCTTAGAGTCACAGAATCTTTTCCTAGAAGTTTTGGTTAGGAAATGGAGAATGATGTGGCATCACCCACTTAATTAATTTCTAAGCACTTACTGTATGGTAAATCCGAAACAGAAAAAGTAGGAAATACGATGGGGCAGTTTGCATTTAGTTGGAGAGTGAGCCTCTAAGGTTATGGTAGAAGTAATAGAAAACAGTCAGAGTAGAATGGAACTGTACAGTTTAGAAAGTCTACATACATCTGAGGTGAATAGGCAGATGTTTTCATCTTGGCAGATGGTAAGTGACTCAGGGTAGGTCAGCAGCAGAATTAGCACCTGCACTCCATCTCTCTTTCTCTTCTCTGTTGCCTGTCCAGTGGGGACAGGGGAAGGGAAGACTGCACGAGAGGGGAGGGCACCAACAGAAGTCCCTGGGCTGTTCCTGATGTGCTCTTCCTTTTACTATTTCTGGCCCCTATTGCTTCATCTGCTTTCCTCCCATCCTTCCATCCTCCCTCTGAGGTTGGAGGTGTGGCACAGAGTGAGGTGTCTGCTGCATTTATTACTCAACGGTAAGCAGGCTCTTGACTTTGTATTTGTTTTTGTGGCCTAGTTACAAGGCCACATTACAGTGGCTGATGTGTAAGCATGTAGGACTCACAGGGTAGAGTGGTAACTTATACTAGTCAGCTTTCCTTGCCACAGAGAAATACCTGTGGCAGGCTGCCTCTGATTGTAAATGCCCTGGGTTAGGTGGTGCAGTTGGTGTCTGGAGGTAGGCCTTGAAGCAGTAGGCAGGAGGAACTAAGGTTTTGTAGATGTCACGCCCTATCTATTTTAAGCACCACGTGTATGTGCATGTATTTTTCATCATTAACAGCCAACTATTGTTTTTATCTGCATTTTTCACAGAAGAAACTGACAAGAAGTAACTTGTTCAAGGGTACTTAGCTTGTAAATCACATGTTCTCAACCTGTGGGTTGTCACTCCTTTGGGGGTCAAACAACCCTTTCACAGGGGTCAACCTAAGACCATCAGAAAACACAGATACTACATTATGATTCATCACAGTAGCAAAATTACAGTTATGAAGTAGCAACGAAAATGGTGTCTATGGTTGGGGGTCACCACAACCTGAGGAACTGCATTAAAGGGTCACAGCCTTAGGAACGTTGAGAACCACTGCTAGAAATGCTACTGGTAGACAGGCATTCTGGTGGCAGAATTAATACTGTGACTTGCTCTCTTGTGTAAAATGGGATTTAGACAAACGAAGATTAGGATTTAGACTCCCAGGGGCAGCTGGAGAAACCACAGTAGTCACTTAGGGCTATTTTGCTCAGGCCCTGTCATCCCTCTCTGAAGAAGGTAATTGGAATGCAGGAGTCGGAGCTAGTAGTATTTGCACAGGCTTACTGTAGCAGACTTGCTTGTGCCATCCTTGGTGTGAGTACCTACTCTCACAACTTTCTTCCCAGTCCCTTGTGTATGTTCACGTTTTGTATTCTCTTCGCATGTCTCTTGGGTCCTAGAAGTTTAACCTGCGTCTCTGAATGTGTGGCTCCATCTCTACTCTGTCTGAACTCTCCTCCATCAAACAAGTCAGACAGGGAAGTCAGTCAGATCGTTGCTCTTCTGTGTCTTCTGCACTGACAGCTCTCTGGCATTGCTCCCTGAGTTCAGGCTTTCACGTTCCCTGATAGTGTGCTCCTTTTCTCCCTGTCCCAAGTTTCACAGTGCCAGCACCGTAGGTATGGCATCTAAAACAACTTTTAAGTCGCAGAATGCTTCCTTAGCATCTCATTTATAGCAGATGGACTTTAAATGCCTCTGTGTAGCGCTTGGAACCTTTTTGATCAGACCCAATGGTTCCCAGTTGGGTAGAGCTGGGGGTGCAGCACAGTGGTAGAGCACTTTTCCTAGCATGGGCCAAGGCCTGGGGTCCAGCCCCAGTAGCCCACCCCCAAATCATAGGAAGTTGAGGTGGGTGGAGTTAGTTATACAGGTCAAATGCTCAGGATCCAGTAATGTTAACTTCCTGTAATGCCAGTGTTACAGTCACGCTCCACAAAGAATTGTCCAAATGCTTCTAGTGCCCTGGTTAAGGACTAGCAAGTTTGCTTTTAGTTTTACTTAGGGAAGTGAAGAGAGAAATGCTGAGCACTAGTCCTGGCAGGAGGCAGAAGAGGAACAGCATGGAAATGCAGACTGGAATCCAAGGGGAGTTAGTGAATTAGGTTGAAAATTGCGGAAGTGCAGAGACCAGTTGGACTAGCCTGTTGGTTTGTTGTTTGATGTGCTGGTCTTTTCTGGGCAGGTAGTCACACTTAGCCCCTGCCCACATACCTGGCAACTGCTAGTTTGGGCATCATGTCTTCTTCCTTGGCATGGCCAGAACTGCGTCTACTCTGTTTCTGCCCTGCCAGGCTCGTAATTTCCCTCTTTGAATACACAATTTTACTATCTCTTGTTTAGACCCTTCAGCTATTACCTTACAAAGCTTCTAAACAAATAAAAATTATATAAGCTGTGTAGTAAGGATTCCATTATTGATAAGAACACCATTAGTAAGCTTTATATGCTAGGTACTGTGAACTCTCTAAGCATCAATTCTCACTAAAAATGATAACCCATCTATATAATATAAGTATATACACACATTTACCTCTTAAGAAATGGGTCTGCTTTGTTAGTATGTTTTATTCGTTTCTAAGAACCTGTTAGCTGTTTGGACCCTGCATAAGTAACATATTTAAGACTGCAGAAATACCTCTTTGTTGTTTTCTGTCTGTATACTTTAAGAGAATGGTTGAGTCTCATGCTCTACCAACTTGGGGTGGCGGGGGTGGGGAGTGGGGGTGGGGGGGTAATGGAGGGCAAGGGTCAGGGGAAAGAGAGCTTAGGGGAGCGGGAGGTCCCAGCTGGATCAGGAACAGAGTGGGAGAATGGGGAGGGAGATACCATGATGAATGAAGACCCCAGAGGAATAGGAAGAAGCAGAGTGCTAGAGAGGTCCCCAGAAATCCACAAAGATACCTCCACTGTGGAGTACTGGCAGTGGTCGAGAGAGTGCCTCAGCTGACCTGCTCTGGTAATCTGATGGCCGAACACCATGGCTGTCATGATAGAACTCTCATCCAGTGTCTGATGGAAGCGGATGTAGAGATCCACAACTGAGCCCCAGGTGGAGCTCTGGGAGCCCAATGGTGAGAAAGAGAGAGGAGGGATTGT
Source organism: Onychomys torridus (assembly GCF_903995425.1). Taxonomy (NCBI): domain Eukaryota; kingdom Metazoa; phylum Chordata; class Mammalia; order Rodentia; family Cricetidae; genus Onychomys; species Onychomys torridus. The sequence goes on from NC_050461.1 coordinate 36,859,687, forward strand.
ATGAGCGAGAGATATTGAGACCTGGAAAGGTCTCATGATTGGAAAAAGCACAGGGACAAATAGCCAAATTAGTGGAAACATATGAACTGTGAACCAGTGGCTGAGGAGCCCCCATGGATAAGTGGGACAGTTGATTAACTTGAACTGTTTGGGAGGTTCCCCAGGCAGTGGGACCGGGACCTGTCCTTGGTGCATGGGCTGGCTTTTTGGAGCCTGGGTACTATGGTGGGACACTTTGCTCAGCTTTGGTGTAGGGAGGAGGGGACTGGACCTGCCTTGGCTGAGTCTACCAGGCTGGGCTGACTCCCTAGGGGAGACTTTGCCTTGGAGGAGGTGGGAATGAGGGGTGGATTGGGGGGGAGGACTGGGAGTGGGAGGAGGGAGGACAGGGGAATCCATGGCTGATATGTGAAATTAAGTTAATTATAAAATAAATAAATAAATATGATAAAAATAAAAGAGGAAAAATTTGAAAAAGAGAGTGGTTGTTTTCTTTCACAACTGGACAGTGGAGTTCTGTTTGATCCGACATCCTGCCATTAGTGTCTGATGACGCTAGAAGAAAAGTTGAGATGAGGCTGGTCTCTTTTCTCAGTGATATTGCTGTTCAGGAAAGGCTAAAACCCCTGATAGAGCGAGCACTTGAAGACGCCGCCACAGCGGGTTGGTCTGATGTCTTCATAGTGATCCCTAGTCGTCCTGCAGTGACTCACTCTTAAAGAGTTCCGGAAGTGCCTGTTCTTACACCCACATCCTGAGCGAACTGTATACCACACTGTCATAAGGCCTGAAACACAATTGACTTATGAAGGATTTCGGTGTCTTGAAACTTAACAGTATGTTTTTCAGCAGATAGTTAATAATAGAAAGTAAATTCTTTTGGGAAAGCATCATATTAGAAGAAAATGGTGAATGTTTCTAAATCAGCCTGGTGTTGGTTCCAGTCATGGTCTAGCTGGGCCGGTGGGGATGGGTTGGTGCCCCCCCCAAGGGGGGGGGGTCCTCAGAGCCTCTGTACTGACCGTGCTCTATTCTTCTTTAGAAGCTCCGTGTGCCACGCCCCTGATCTGCAGCTTCGGGAGGCCGGTGGACCTGGAGAAGGATGACTACCAGAAGGTGGTGTGTAACAACGAGCACTGCCCCTGCAGCCCCTGGATGCACCTGCAGTGCTTCTATGAGTGGGAGAGCAGCATCCTGGTGCAGTTCAACTGCATCGGCAGGGCCCGCAGCTGGAACGAGAAGCAGTGCCGCCAGAACATGTGGACCAAGAAGGGCTACGACCTGGCCTTCCGCTTCTGTTCCTGCCGCTGTGGGCAGGGCCACTTAAAAAAGGACACAGACTGGTACCAGGTAAAGCGGATGCAAGACGAGAAAAAGAAGAAGTCTGGGTCAGAAAAGAACACAGCGAGGCCTCCAGGCGAGGCTGGGGAGGATACAAAAAAATGCAGGCCCCTGAACAAGTCCCAGAAAGGCCTGAACCACGACCTCCCCCGGCGGCACTCCATGGACAGGCAGAGCTCCCAGGAAAAGGCAGTCAATGCTGCAGCCTACGGGGCCCGCTCCCCCTGTGGCTCCCCTGGCCAGTCCCCACCCTCTGGTTACTCTATCCTCTCCCCGGCCCACTTCAGTGGTCCCCGTTCCTCCAGATACCTTGGGGAATTCTTAAAGAACGCCATTCATCTTGAGCCTCACAAAAAGGCCATGCCCGGGGGCCATGTGTTCAGAAATGCCCACTTTGATTACAGTTCGGCTGGTCTGTCTGTACACAGAGCAGGGCACTTTGACACCCCTGTACAGTTCCTGCGGCGACTGGACCTCTCTGAACTCCTTGCTCACATCCCCAGGCATAAGCTGAACACTTTCCATGTTCGGATGGAAGACGATGCCCAAGTGGGCCAAGGCGAGGATCTCCGGAAGTTTATTCTTGCAGCCCTCAGTGCCAGCCACAGAAATGTTGTAAACTGCGCCTTGTGCCACCGGGCACTCCCCGTGTTTGAACAGTTCCCACTTGTGGATGGAACTCTATTCTTAAGCCCCTCAAGACACGATGAGATTGAATACGATGTTCCTTGTCACCTTCAAGGTATAGGTGTTGATTCACCTTGCCTGCTTTCTGTTTGTTAAAACCCCAAAAGCAAACATGATGGAATTGCATTATTTTTTTCTTTTATTTAATTGTAACTGACATGTTTTTGTTCTAGCCAAGGGCTATGTAACATGAGTATTTCAGCTTCACCTAGTGGGCTGGTGGTTTTTGTATTGTGATGTCACTGTACTGGGTACAGTTGTTTTTGTTCTGTGCTAATTTGAAGAAAGGATCACTAATGCTTAACTTTTCACAACAGGGTAAAAATTTAGAGAAGGAATTGCATTATTCTCTTTACTGTGAAATAGTTTGAATCCTTGAATGTGCCTAGCAGGCTGTGATCCTTGTAAAAACAGGGAAAGCAGGAAACAGGAAGGGACAGTTTGACTTCTTATTAACTGAATTAATTTGAAAATTGTGGAAGACAAGACTGTTGATAGCATCAAAAAGAAAATGGGGGATGATTGAAAGCCCAGGCATGACTTTGGTTGGGGGAGTGTAGTGGTCAGTTTATATGTATGACAAAGACTTGGGCACATTTTAGCCATAACTTGAATAGCAAGGAGTTGGTCAGTGTAGGTGTGAAATTAAAACTGTTGAACTTCTAAAAGGAAAAAATGCATGCTATATAACAGTTTATAACTTTAACAGAATGCTACAGCATCAGATAAAAATGACTCCTGTCCTCTTTCCACTAAATTCTGCTGTCTCCACCGCCAGAGTAGAACACTTCGAAATGCTAACTGATTCTTCAAGAGTTTTGACACCAGGATTTTATATTGTTCTTTTAATTCTCCAGTTTTAGGTACTGTCTTTTGACTAGACTGGTATTTAAGGTGGATGACTATATATCTCCCTCTGGGGAAAATCCCTAGTGTTTCTGCTGCATGTCAATAGTGTTGAACCAAAATATATATTCCCATATAGAAACAGTTTTGTCAAGGACACTGTTGTAAATTAGAGTTCATTTCTTCATGTTTCCATTGCCTTAGATTTTTTATTTTGCTTTTTGGAGGCAAAGATCTCACTGTATAGCCCAGGCTGGCTGCAGAATCACAGTTCTCTGAAGACTGATACATTGAGAGCTAACTGTCGGTGTAGAATCTGAAGGTTCAAGTGCCTGAGTGGTGGTTTTATTTTTTGTTTTAACTTTGGAAGGTTGCTCTCTTCTGTCAGATTTGTAAACCACTTCTACACACTTAGCATATTTTTTGAAGTTTTTTTGCTTCTTCTGTAAACATCTCTTTTGAAGGCTTTCATCCGACCATGCTCTATTCTAGCCTGCTGGACATGAAGGAAAAAGCCTTTTGTTTATTTCTCATATTTTAAGACTTGTCTCCTAACCCCATATTTTCTTTTCTTTATTTTTTCCCCTCAGACATTCTCAGAAGTTGAGACATTGGAAGTTTGAGAATACCTTCATTCATGCTTAAAGCTCGATTGTTACGTTGCTGGGTCATGTAGTCCTTTAAATTACAGATATTTTCCTTTAGAAACTTAAAAAGTTTCTACCTTATACTGTTACTGTCTTGATGTCTAATATTCTTATTCTTCTCCCCTCTCATCTTTATCCTCTAGACTAAAGGGTTCAGTTTTTCTCTTAAAGTCTCTGGTGTCTTGAATCCCACCATGATGTGGTTCCTCAGCCCCTCCCTCTTCATTTACTGTGAACTGTGTCAGATTATTGAATATATAAACTTAGATCCTCACTTTAGAGAAACTTTACTTTTGCATTATTTCTTTGATGAACTCCTCTCTTTACACTTACAAAGTACTGGAACTCTGTTGATGTGACATGGTACCTCTTAGATTGACATTCCCAACTCCCCTTGATGGGAGGGAAAATCCTTTTGTTTATCTCTTACTTATCTCTATTATTCTGTTACACTTGCTGGAAATGGAGCACATCCTTGGATTTGCCTTCTAATACTTTGAATTTCCAGGGGCTTTTTGTTTGTGTTTTGTTTTTTGAGACACTCACTATGTAGCTCAGACTGGCTTTACAGAGATATGTCTGCCTCTTCCTCCCAAATGTTGGGTGTAAAGGCGTGCGCCACCAAGCCTAGTTCCAGGGGCTTTTGAATGGTACCACATTCTTGTTTCTCAGATGTAGTTTCTTTTATTATCTTTCAGAATAAGAAAAAAGAGCTGTAGTGAAGAGTAGTCTTGTTTGGGTGTTTTGCCTGATTTTCTGGAGTCCTTTAGCCTTTGTCATGAGGTGGGACACCCCAAAGCCTAGTGGCCACATGGGATTTAAAGCCCTCTCACAGTTCCATGGCAGGGTTGGATAGGATGGCTTCTACACATCCAGCAGGTGACAGGCTGGTTGGCTTCTGGTGCTCCAGCTGGAATGGGCTCTCTGTTATCCGTGTTTACTCTCGTCTTCCACTAGTCAGTTTGGGAGTTTTTAAAGTCGTGTTCTTAATTGAAACACAATTGTACATACTTTTGAACCGTAGTGGAACATTTTGATGCTTGTTTATATTGTGTAATGGTAAGATTAGGGTACTGAAGATACCATTCACCTCCTATTTATAATCTCTGGTAAGAACATTGAAAACTCTAGTTATTTTGAAAAACACTACATAGTAGTGTTGCCTATGGTTGCTACAGTACTGACATTAGAACTTTCCCTCCTCCTAACTGTATGTAGTTGTGTGTCCTTTAACACGCTTCTCCCCTGCCCCTTCCTAGCCTTAGGTAGCCATTGTTCTTACTCTATACTTCCATCAGTACTTTTACCTTCCACAACTATGTGTATCACATGGTATTAGTCTTTCTGCCCCTGGCATATTTTTATTACTTAATGTAATGTGTTCAAGTTTATCCATTTTATGGCAGTATAATTAAATTTCTGTTATGGCTAAATATGTGTGTATATGTATATACACAAAAGTATTTTCTCTGTCCAGTCAGCGTTTTGATGGCCCCTTAGTTTGATTCTATAGCTGTTGTGAGTATTGCTGCAGTGAATATGGGAGTACAAATACCTCTGACATACTGACTTCATTCCCAGTAGTGTGACTTCTGGATCATATGGTAATGCTAATTGAAAATCTTTTACACAGGTCATTACATATTCTTTCTTTATTATTAGATCATTCATAATTTTTTTGTTTATGTATTTCTTTTAAAAACACGACCTTACTATGTAGCGTTGGCTGGCCTGGGAACTAGCTATATAGATAAGGCTAGCCTTAACCTCAGAGATTAGCCTAGCTCTGCCTCCAGAGTGCTGGAATTAAAGGTGTGAGCTACCATACCTGGCTCAATTTTTAGTTTTTTTGAGGGAACTCTACTGTTTTCTGTCATGGCTGTATTGCATCTCATTGGTAGTGGGTGATGATTCACCTTGAACTTACTCAAATGGATGAAGCTAGAGGACATAATTAAATGAAATAAGCCAGCACAGAAAGACGAAACCATATGATCTCATTCAGCTATAGAGTTGAAACAACTGATTTCAGAAATATACAGTGGAATAGTGCTTGGCTAAGGCTGGGAAGGGTAGGGGACACCCTTCCTAGGGTAGGAAAGAGAATGGCCAATGGCAGAAATAGAGTTAGATGGGAGTTAGACTTCTTCCTGTTTTATAGAGGTGAGTTTGTGTTTTCGTTACTCATTTAGCTTAACTGCTAGTGATTTTAGGGGGAGTGGGTAGAAACACCTTTATTTCTACACCTTTAAACTTGCACCATACTTTACAGAAATGAATTAGGGTACTTACAATGGACACATTTATTTTTATGTCCATCAAGTATTCGTTTGTTAATCATACTTTGCACATGTGCTAGATGAGGTCATCAACGTATATTCTTGGTATGTAAAATGCATTTTATAAAATGTAATTAACTGTACTAGGCCTGAGGCTGTAACTAATAGCATCACACATGGAATCAGTAAATAACATGTACACATATGTACATATTGTACATTGAGCATTCTGAGATTCCCAAGGAGGAAAGGGCCACTTGGGTTTGGTTCTTCAGGAGGCAGTATGAAGGCAGTATGAGGGATGGTGGTTAAGAGAAAATCAACTAGGTTGTGATCAGGAGATGAGGAGAACTGTTTGGTTGGAAATGTTACGGAGTAGAAAATGAATAGATGTGGAGAACAGGCTGGGGCTGAGGAGGCATTCTTTTCAAGCCATCGTAGAAACCCTTTACCCTGTGATTATGAATTGAGAAAATTTTCAGCATTTAAAAAACAAACATAATAATATACCCAAAAAAAGTTGCTTGAAAGGTTTGGGACCTAGAGACAGAGTTGAAACTGTCACATTTGTATGCATGAAGATAAGAAACTACTGTCTGAGGCAGGGAGACTTAAAGGAAGATAGCTGCAGGAGATTTATTTAAAAGGGAAGTTACAAATTTGGAGACTGGCTGTAAAAATGAAGGGTCTTCCTTAGTTCCCCTTGAATCCAGACAAGATAAATGATGCTTTCACAGGTGGGAGTAGATAAGGTTGGGGGAAAAACCTGATTTCATGGGAAAGAAGGTAGAGGTCTTTTGTATATGTTTAGTTAATTTTCTGTGGCGATATCTAGCAAGCACTGTTAGAAACAGGCATTTGGGTGAACACGTGGGAGCTTATTTTTAACATTGGTGGCTCAATCTTGGCAGTAAAAAGCTCTTAAATGAAGAGAAGAGGAAACGGCTGTGATAGAGCTCAAGACTAAACCCCGAGGATGTTGATCAGGGAGGGGATGGAGAAAGGCAAAAATTAGATAGGCCTGAATTACTTACATGTCTGTATGCACACTGGCATGTAAGCATACACAGAGATAATGGTTGTTGTGTTCAGTGCATGCTACAGAGGTTCTGACAACTAACTTCTGGTTTTAGAATCTGTGGTCAGGGGGGTTAATGAATACTAGAGAAGTCATCAGTACCACAAATAAGGCATTAGTCATGGGTCAGTGTTTCTATTGTTGTACCTCAGAAGTCTAGGTGATCTTATTTACAGCAAGCTCTTATCCCAACCACACTTTTAAAGCATTCTCAGTTCCAACAGAATGACAACATTCTAGGCCATGAGATTCCTCAGTTCACAGTTGATTATATGTTGCTGAGATGTGTACTGTGTTCATTGGATTCCCTTGCTCTGCCCCTTAGTCCTTCTGGCCCTCCCCAGCTCTGCTTCCAGCCCCTGCTCTCTGATCCAGAAAATGGATTTGTTTGGTCTTCATAAGTAAGATTGGTCTAGTTAAGGGGGACTTTTTTTAGACTTCTTTACTACTGTCTATCATATGTGATTGTCCCATTAGGCCTCTGCTTACAGAATCTTTCCTGTGTCCCAGAAATTCTCTGTATAGGACATGGTGGAATAGTAATGGAAAGCAAATCCAGAAGCTAAGGTTGTACTAGGCTTCCCAAGAGTTTGCTTGCCTGTAGGGTAAGAGTTAACATAGCCATGAATTGGGCCTGATCTTGGCTCCTTATTTTCTTTGTAAGCTTTCTTAAGCTACCTAGTCTCTTTAAGGCTCTCTGCTGTCCCTCCTGTTTGAAATGGAAATAACAATTGCAGTGATAGTTAAATGAATTAATTGATAGAGCACTTACAGCACAGGGCAGACCCTTGGTAAGTGCACAGTGAATGTTCCTTGCCTCGGTCATCACAGCCATTGTTACAAATACTTTCTGTGTCTGGTGTTAACTTTCACTAGCAGCATTGATGTGTCATAGAACATTATTCCAATTTGGACCAAGGAGGAGACTGGAAATGAAGTGTTCCAGTGGCTCATAGATAATTGAGTTGACTTGTGGGTATGGTCCCAGGCACTCAGTGGGTATGGCATGTGAGAACTTGTTTTCGCTGTTTCAGAAGAGAGGTATTGCAAGAAGCCCTTCTCACCCTTCCTGAGTTTGCCGTGACACCCCCCAGCTTGTAGTGTCATTGGCTGTCACCATGCGCCATCCATTCACTCAGCACACAGAGCTTTTCACATTGCTGATGCTGTGCTGGATACTGAGTTGAGAAGGATGAATGGGGTATGTCTCCTGCTCTGAAGGAAAGAGAGGTCTATGAAAGCAAATGTAATGAAAAGGTTCCCTCTAAAGAGGACCATTAGGTGCCTTGCAGTAGAAAACAAAGAGCTGGTCCTTCCAAGTAAATGGTAAAAACCCTCAGTCTGACTTTTGGCAGTGAGCAGCACATTCTGAATAAGAAGCCACTGTGCAGTATTCTGGGGTGATGTTCCCTGTTCTCAGCAGTGTTCTGGAGTGCTCCTTGTGCTTAGCAATGTTGCTGTTACATACTGCCCAAGGAATCCTGGACATGCTGACTAATTATTTAAACCTTTACCCTTTCATATAATTGGATGACCTCTTTCCTTTATAAACATTGAATCCTTGGTTAACAGTGTAGGAATGAGGTTGTGACTTTTAAAAGCCCAGTAAATAATATTTTGGACTTCTAATATCTCACAAGTAATATATAATTCTAGTTCCTAAATTAGCTGTGGTGATAGCAGTTTTGGGAATGAGGACAGTTAACGTAGTAATTGTGGCTGTGGCTAAATTCTGGGCTGTTAATATGAAGTCAGACATTTTTGGATGAAATTGTTTGTGGGTTACAACTCATCAGACCAGTGTTGTTGGTCCATGTCGGTTCGCTATATGCCACACATAGACTCTGGAGAATCCTGGTGATTACACACTGCTTCTAACCATGTGGTTTTATTATTTGGATTTGGATGGACACACAGTATAAGCTGGGCAGCACATTTTAGAAAAGTAAATTAAAGCAAGTGTCCATTTTAAATAGATTTGAATTTGTCACATTGATAGCAACCCCTCACTGTTATCTTACTAGGACAGTTTAAGGATGTATGATAGAAACCATCTGACTTGCTTTTTCTGTTTATTCAAATGATAAAATGTTTGCTTTGTGTTGTTGATGAGGGAATTTTGATTGCAACTGGAGATGAAGGTGCCTTCCACCGTAGCCACCACCTGAGCCCTGTGCTTTCTGTGTGCAGGGAGACTCATGCATCTGTATGCAGTGTGTGTGGACTGCCTGGAAGGGGTTCACAAGATTGTCTGCATCAAGTGCAAGTCCCGTTGGGATGGCAGCTGGCACCAGCTGGGCACCATGTACACCTACGACATCCTGGCTGCCTCTCCCTGCTGTCAGGTTGGTATCCACTGAAGCTGGAGTGCAGTGGGTGGCATTGCGAGTTAAAGGCTGCCTTGTGGTTACTTGGAAGGAGTCAGGAGCCTTGGAGAAGGTGCTTCTAAGGGTGAAGAAGGAGTCGGGTGCCTTGGAGAAGGTGCTTCTAAGGGTGAAGAAGAACTCCGATGCCTGAGTTGTTGTTACCTTGAGGTAGAACACTATGTAGTCAGAGGAATATATACAATAATAGGCTTGGGGTATTTTTCATTTTTATGTCAGAAAAGGGTTACAAAAGAGCAGAACACCTTGTTTCCACTTGTAACTTCGCATGGAAAGTGCCCTGCTGAGCTCTGCCACTGGTCTCTGGCCTGGGGGTCAGATTCTGTGTAGGGTTTCTTCAATGTTCTTTTTGTTTGTTGTAGTTTTCTCATGTTGTGTAACTAAATTGTAGCAAAAGGTTATAATTGAAACTCAGAAGGAAAGCTTTACTTTCTAGAACAGACAAAATTTTCCTCTTGCTTACTTTCTGTGAGAGTTGGCAAAACCCCAGCCTCTCACTCTTAAGTTGTGTGAGGTTGACCAGAAAGATTGGTAGTTCTTAAAGTGCTAGGAAAGCAACATTCTTCTCTGGCTCTTAGGAGCACCTGGAGGGTAGCTGTCAAAAGGAACGGAGGGAGGTGTTGACACAAAACCCCATTAAATAAGCGAGTAAGAAGACCCAAACCCCAGGAATACCTGAGTTCAGTATTCCACATGCTTGTGGAAGAACTTGTTACATAACCCCTGGCAGGCAGGCCTTCCTGTGTAGCAGAGACGTCTTCTCCTTCTATTGCCAGTTTGTTCAGTTGATGACCAGTTTCTGTTGAGGTCAAAGGCTGCCAGAGACGGTGATGGTAGTTCAGCTCTTTTTTGGTTTTGGTTTTGTTTGGTTTTGGTTTTGGCCATTTTAGTATTTTCCAGAAGAGAAATCTGCCCATGAGAGAGTTAGACAATCTCCTTTTTCTGACTTCTGGTTTTGGATAAGGCTGACTACTTTTCTGCTCTTGTGGTATATTGACTACATTTCCAGATTCAAGGTTAGCTTTGACAATGAGTTACCATAATCTTTTAGGTAATCACTGTCATGCTCTGCTGTGCCTTGTGTCTACTGCTAAGATGAGAGACACCAAAGGAAGTGTCACCTTTCTTTGCACATATGTGATCTAACAGGAAGGCTAGCCTTTGAATTAAGGAACTGAGGAAGTGAAAAAAGGCCTGGGCCTGTTAAAACTCATGGGACCTTGCAGAGCTCACTCACCTTCTGAGTTGTTGCTTGTAATGGATGACTCAAATTTTTGAATGTTTTGCCCAGGTCTGCACAAATTGTGTCACAGCTGTGACTAAAACCTGTGATTCCTATTTTGGTCTTCTTTCTACTACATGTTGAAAGGCCATGGGATTTCCCTATCTTCAAAGAGAAATACACAATGGCATCCTGCCCACCAGACCTTTAGTATACAACTGCATATTTATTCTTTAAACTGATATATGCCAAGGCTATATTTTCTGTTCCCCAACTGAGATGGAAAACTGTTTGATTACTATTATTAATCAATTGAATATATTCACTGTGAGGATATAGTAGTAGACACTACTGAGGATTCCAGGTAAGTCTGAGGCAAAAATAAGCAGTAATTGGTTATCAGAAAGGAATAAAAGGTTAAAGAGAACTTTCTACTCAAGACTTAGAGGGATGAAGTAGTTAAAAGGGAGTTCATTTTAGGTTGTAGAAAGATAGTCCGTATGTTGCTGAAATGTGCACTCTGGAGTGCATTTAGTTTAAATCCCAGCTGTTCTGCTTTCTGTTTTCTTGGCCATGGTATTTATCACTGTGTGCCCCTTTTCATCATCTGAAATGCAGATTAGACTCCCTCACAGGAATGCTTTGAGGACAAACTTGTTAGCACATTTTTAGGAAGGATCTAAATTAAGACTGTTTGATCTGTAATTTCTGCCTATCCACTTCACTCCCAGATCTGTTGCTGAAGGGCTCCAGGATCATGGTGTTAGAGGCCCAGGCACAGGTGAAGATGTCATATGCTAGTGAGTTCTACAAGTCTCAAGATACACATACCACTCCTGCCTGGATTAACAATTTTGATTGGATATTTTAGAGAAATTCTATTTTTATATTACAGAAAACAGTGTTATGTGGAATCAAATGAAGGTGTATATGAGCTTTTGAAATAAACCTGGACCCTTCAGGAAAGTATTCCATGTAGGTTATGCCATTTGATTAAAAATCAGGGAATAGGTAGTTGCTGTTAGGTAACTGGTGGAGATGTTCAGGTAGTATAGTTTAGAGTTCTCTCATTGATAGGCACCTCCTATTAAGATAGAGCCTGGGAGACTGTTATCTTTAGAAGGATGATGATGAATATCCGAATGTGTATCTTAGATGTGCATACCCTGATTCTGTTAATAATGGAGATACCTTACTGAATTTCTTTCAGTTCAGTTTCTTGCAATCAACACTTTGATTAGATGGCTTTTGATTAGTATTGTAAAGCCAGTGGGACTGTGGCTCATGATGTCTGTTTCCCCAGGCTCGTCTGAACTGCAAGCATTGTGGCAAGCCTGTGATCGACGTACGGATCGGAATGCAGTACTTCTCTGAGTACAGCAATGTCCAGCAGTGTCCACACTGTGGGAACCTGGACTACCATTTTGTGAAGCCATTCTCCTCCTTCAAAGTTCTCGAAGCTTATTGATGAAAGCTTTGCTTTAGTAATAGCTATTTTATTGATATTATTACTTTACTACATATCTTTTATAGGGGAACGTTCTGTGACATTAATTTGCTTTCTAATTTAAAGCAGAGTTTACTTTGTATATTTGTGCCACTAAAATGAGGGCTGCCCCTTGCCCTGTCTTGGTTCCCAAATGTCGTGTGGTTAAGACTAGAGCCCAAATGGGAAATGGTGCAGATTTTTGGTAGGGTTTTAGTCTCACGCAGAATCTCTGATGCAGTTCTAAGGTGATAGGAAGGATGGGTGTCATTTAGGTGTGGGATTCTGTGGTGAAACTAAAGGTGTGGGAGTTGGGAGGAAGCCTTTACTAATCCGTTAGCTCTCTTGAGACCCACTGTTGGATGCTCGGGCCTTGGGAAGAGTACATGACAAGTGACCATAAGTCGGACCTGGAGAGCCAGCACTGCCTTAGGCTACCTGGACGGGTCTTCGGTTCCTGTTAGGTGCATTGTCCTCCCACTGACAGGTGATTTGAGAATAGAACTGAGTGAGTGCTCTTTCTTTGACTGTTTGTACAGGTTAACAGCTTTCATACTGGAAATAATATCCAAATCATATGACACTTGGAAACTGTTGCTGTTGCAGTTTTAAATGAGCTGAATATAACAGGTCTTGTGAAGTGAAATTAGAAATGATGCACACTGGATCACGAAGGCAGGAAGGCAGAACTTGGTTATTTGAATTGTGTTGTGTCTCTAGAAGCTGGTCAAAGAACCTACAGAAAATCTGCACATGCTGTGGTGGGCATCGCTTACAGAAGGCATTGCTCAAGCAATTGCTTGCTATCCAGATCTTCTCCGAGATAATCCTCTAGCCTAAGTGCTGTGCTGCAGAACTAGTCAGGCCACACTTCTCATTCTGTCTATTGCCACATTAACCCATTTAATACTGACTTTCCAAAATCAGAGGTGATCTCAGGAAGGAAGGGCAAATTGGTTAGAATGATGAAGAACAGTTTTATTCTCTTTAAAGTATGTCTCATTTTGGTAGCAGTAATCCAAAGAGCATATCTGAAAATAGGTCATCCTAAAGAGTCCCATGATCCCTACTGTTTGTTTAAAAAAAAAGTTTCATACAGAACATCACATATTCTAAAACCAGCCCCTGTTCACTAGAATTTGGAGACTTAAATGTGCTGAAGACATCTAGAATTAGAATTAGAGATTACTTCTCATGAGTAAATTTGATAATTTGATAAAAAGTATGATACAGAAATCTACATTAAAGGAGTACTAAAAATAATTCATTTTATGCATAGGTAAACTTGGGGTTTATGTAAATATTTTATATCACTTGGTTTATGCCATGACCCCAGGGTTTTGTTTTGTTTTTTTCCCAATTGTCTAAACATTATTGCCATTGAGTCTTAAGTTCTTCAGAAGTGCTTGGTGTTTTGTTTCAAACAACAGCATTAAACAAACAAACAAACAACCCAAGCTAAACTAAAACTCTTCATAAACAACCCAAGCTAAACTAAAACTCTTCATCAGTTGGTTTGTTACTTCTGGTTTGGTGTTTGATGATCTGAAAAGTTTCACATCTGCAGGAAATGCTCAAGTTGCGTAAGACAAGCAATAATTATTATTGGTCAGATGATGTTTAATACAACTATGTTAGGTCTATAGGACATAATACTTGCAGATTTGTTGATGCGCAAGCTGCAACTGTGAGTTAGCTGTACACTCAAGTTTAAAATTTTGTTAAGTTTCTATTCAGATACCATATTTGTCTTTGTATTTGTTTCTGATTTTTAAAATAAAATACTTGTAATGCTGTTCTTTAACCTATTGACGTTTTCTAGTAAAATTTCATTCTGTTGTTTTGAAGTCAACCTATCCATTGCACCCAGTGAGTTCTTTAGATGATTAAAAAAAAAAAAAAGAAAGAAAGAAACAAAAAACTGTGGGACTATAAGGCACATTCTATTCTTGCTCCTTTGTTTGTTTTCTGCCCCCTAAATGAAGAGGTTTAACTTAATTGGATAAGATTTGCTTTTGATGTTCTGTTGATGATAAAGTAAGGCCTATAGATGTGCGTAGTCCTATAAAAAGAGAAGCATGAGCCCAGTACTCTTACTTACCTTTTGCCTTTTAGTGCATTGATTGCACTTTTGTCTGAAAGGGAAGATTTGGCTGATTTGAGAATAAAATACAGTTGAGCATACAATACTTACTTTAAAGGTAACTCTTACTTTGGAAATCTGCTGACTTTAATGTTTTCACCAAACTGCCAGAACACATTGGTTAGATTTGGGAAATGTCAAGAACGATTACCATTTTTTGTTGTAGTTGGGATATTAAAGGGCATCAGTCATCCAGGAGATCTAGCTTCTGTTTCTCTCATGAATAGTGTTCAATAACTCATAGTTTTAAGACAGACTAATAATTTAAAGTGATTTTTATCTACTTCAACATTTTTAGTCATTTATTTTTAAAGAGTTCCATACTTTGAGCAAGTAAAACTGTCTGCTTCAGTTTTGAGAGAAGCTAATTTCTGATCATTTTTCTCTTCAGGCCATCTCAGCTCTCTGCTTTCATCTGATCACCTGATCACAAGGGAAGCACTTGATAACATGGGGCTTACACCTTTACAGGTAGACTTTATTCCATGGAGTGGAGGAATGAAGAGATTGTTTTCTAAGTACAAAGGAGCTTCCCCAACATGCTTTAATTTCCAATTTTTGTAAAATAGATTCATTTATGATTTCTAAGTAAAGGAAATTTTCATACCTTTTTGGGGAAAATTCATGTATGAAGAAAGAATATTATGTTTAAACTTCACAGGTAGATCCATACCTTGGTAGACTACCTTCCTGAGTTCTTCATGTCATCATACAATATCAGTGCTGACTGCAATCTGCTCTGTGCCTGTTTCCTAACCTCTTTGCTTTTCTGTTGAATTCCTTGAAGCACTTGTTGAGTAATTTTAGTTGGAAGATTGAGGAAGAGATTGAGGAGAGAGCACTTTTGTTTAGGGTGTGGTCCCCATAACAGGATGCTGCCTAACCCAGTCCATCTTTACATTTTGTTGACTTCATTGTTTTTCCAGGTAATTGAAGAAAATATAATGAATGGACACCATGAACACCAGCTAAAAAATACATTGTTGTCTATAAAGGTTTCTTGTCAAGATGTTTGGATTGCACTTTTGTTGAGGGAAGCCAATGTAAATAGTTGAGGATGTTGAAAATTGAAGCATTTGGGTTATGGAATCATGTGTGATGTTAGAGGGTTTCTGTATATGAAAGGTATGTATTAAGAATAATAAAATTTTAGAAACAAATACTGAACTTTGCTTTAATGTGTTACTAGATTTTTGTTGAAATTTTTTGAGAAATGGGGTTTTTTGGTAAGAAAAATAGTAGATAAGAAGGGATATTCTCAAGAGTTAAAATAATATCCAGAAAACCATTCCAGAGTCACTACTGCAACTAATCAAAACTAGTGAGATGGCTTAGCAGGTAAAGGCACCTGATGCCAATTTTAACAATCTGAGTTTTATACCCAGAACAACACAGTGGAAGGAGAGACCAGCTCCAGAAAGTTGTCCTCTGACCAGAACATGTGTGCTCTAGTGCATGCACACTTGTGATAGATAAATGTGAAAAGGGGAAAAGGAAGAGTGGACACCACAATTACAAGTTCTTCACTTGTATAGAAGTGTGTATCACATGTGAGCTCCCTTTGCAACAAAATAATAGCCTTCCCATTGTTTCGTGTGGGTAGTATAAAATTATTCTGTTTATAAAGAATTCTGTAGTCTAGAGAGTGCTAAGGAAAGATTGAAAGAGTGTGTTTTGATACACCCCAGACCAGCCACCCACAGTGTTCTAATGCTGTCAAGAGAGATCATGACCAAGGCAACTTTCATGAAGAAAAGCATTTAATTGGGGCTTGCTTACAGTTTCAGAGGTCCAGTGTTATCATGGTGGGGAGCCTGGCAACAAGCAGAAAGACATAGTGCTGGAGAAGTAAAAAGTTCTAGAGCTGGATCCACAGGCAGCAAGAAGAGAGAAATACTGGGCCTGGCTTGAGCTTTGGAAACCCCAGAGCCCAACCCCAGTGGCACATTTACTTTAACAAGGCCACACCTAATATCTTTCCAGTAGTTCCCTAATGATCAAGCTTTCAAATACATACCTATTCAAACGACCACATTCCACTCCTTGGCCCCCATAGGCTTGTAGCCATATCATAATGCCAAAATGCGTTCAGTCCAACTTCCAAAGTCCCCATAATCTGCAACAGTCTCAAAACTATTTGAAAGTCCAAAGTCTTCCAAGACTCATGGCAATCTCTTAACTATAATCTGGGGGAGGAGGGGAAACAGATCACATACTTCCAACATACAATGGCACAGGTTATACATTACCATTCCAAAAGGGAGGAAAGGGAACATAGAAAATTCTGGACTAAAGCAAGACTGAAAACCAGCTGGGCAAACTCCAAACTGAAGAAAGTGAGCCTACTGTGGAAAGCAGTGTTAATCCTATAGGTCTTCCAGTAGGATTACCTCAGTAAATCCCACCTTCCAGCAGTGGTGCATGGGATGAAATATATGACAGATTTGGGGTGATGTATTCATATGGAGCAAGCACGTTTAGAAACATTCTATATGTAGTTTGTGGCGGGGAGAAAATCTACTTGAAATAGAGTGTCTTTTACCTGTTTTTTTTTTTTTTTTCCAATGATTAATTTGTTAGCATCTCTTCCCATCTGTTAAGATAGGTTACTGCTTGAGGAAAACTGGAGAGAAGGCAGCATTTTAACAGTCTACTTGAAAAACTCCATTTTTTTCACTTTGGGATCTTTGAGCTATTTTTGGATTCATACATGTTGAGCTGTTGGGTTTGATATACCGTTGGTAATATCCAGTTTGGTCAGGGTTTTGCTTTTTTGTTAACTTTTTGGATAGTTCTGTTACTTATGTTCCACTTCCAATTTCTCATGATCTTTTCTGAAATGTTCATATCCCAGTTTGAGGGTTACTGTACTTGATCATTGTATTTGAGCCTCTTCAAGCTTTATGAGAAAAAAAAAATACTGTTTTACACATGTTTTAGCTGACATTTCTCATGCTTTGGGGGCTGTGTCAGTTACTTTTCTGTGTCTGTGGTTACAACGCCATGACTAAAAGAACTTGAGGAAGAAAGTTTATCTCTTACTTATGGTTCCAGAGGCCTAGCATCCGTAATGGTAGGGAAGGCAAGGCATGCTGACAGGAGCAGGAAGTTAGTCACATTTGTGTCCACAGACAGGAAGCAAAAAACAATTAGGAAGTAGGATGAGGGTTATACCCTCAAAACCTGCCCCTCCTGCAGTGATATACTTCCCCCCACCATGGCTGCATCCCCTAAAGTTCCCATAACTGTAGGTAAAAGTTTCTCTGCCACCTGCCTGTTCCCCAATATCCAGCAGCCACTTCCCAAATAACTGGCTGGGGGCCTAATATTACTTATAAATGCTTGGCTGGTAGCTCAGGCTTCTTACTGACTAGCTCTTACACTTAAATTAACCCATAATTCTTATCTATGTTGAGCCATGTGGCTTTGTACCTTTTCTCAGTCCTACATTCTCATCTTGCTTTCTCTGCATCTGGCTGGCAACTCTGTTTCTGCCTTTCCCTTCCCAGCCTTCTCCTAGTCTGATCACCCCGCCTGGCTACTGGCCAATCAGTGTTTTATTAAACCAATGGGAATGACAAATCTTTACAGTGTACAAGAGCATTATCCCACAGCACATAACTTAACCAAACAGTGCCACCAGCTGGGAACCAAGCATTCAAATACATGAGCCTATGGGAGACATTTCTCATTCAAACCACTAGAGAGTAATTTGTGATAGTGTAGTAACTGCAAACCTATGGGGTGGCAATCAGTGTTGCACATCTTATTCATCGCGTTAACTAGTCCAATTTTTCTGAAGCTCTGATATAGCAGGTTGTTAGGGAAACAGAACAGAAGAAGGCCATGGACAAACATTTCTTTGATGCCTCAGAATCCTATGGTTCTAGAAAGAGATGACTGAATATTTTAGAGAGCTTAGTGGAGATCATAAGGTTACCACAAGCCTGCACAGGATGTCTGAAAGGTCATTTTACTTTGTGCAAAGATTATAGCAACTATGGCTGTCTCTGATGGTGTAGAAACCCTAGTGGAAGTATGTGCGTTTGATGGATAATATATAAGAACATAAATTAATAATTACTGACAGTTTTGTAGACTTCTTTGAAAATATGAGCAGGATCTGTTGAGTGGGAGGTTAGTTTCTGATGATGGCAGAGTTGACAAATGCCATTAATATGTCCCCACTTTTTTCTAGACCCTTTCATTTATTGAAATGTTTATCATGTTTTCTTTACTTACCATCTTTCTCCTGTCTTTCCTCCTTCCTTTCATGTGGCATCAAGATTCCTATCATCAGGGTACAGTAAAAGGTCCCAGATAAGCTGTAGTGTGACACTGTTCCTGGAGAAACATGAATAAAGGGCTACTCACCCCAGATAGGGATCCAGTGACAACCCAAATACAGATCCCATCAAAGTCCAACTTAGCCAACCAATGAGTTTTATAGGAGTTACAGGAACAGAAGTGATGCAAAGCCAAAAGCCCACCCCAGCACACAAAATCTGGAAACCTAGAGCACAAGGCACAACAGGCAAGCAGTTCAACAGGTTGGAGAGTATCTGTTCTAACTAGTTCAGTTGATCTGGGTACCTTTCAGACAGCTCATCTGGTTTCTGTTTCTTGTAGGCAGCTTGTCTGAGTGTCTCTCGGCTGTCCTTACTTGTTTGTATATGCTTGGAAAGGCCTAGTGAATTGGTGTGGGAAGGTTTTTGCTGACTGGTAGAAGTGTCAGTCTCCCTATGGCCTGGCAGCTTATCTCAATAGCTCTGCAATCTGGGGGCTCCCTCCCTCCAGCAGAACGTCCTGCCTCTACCTGCCCTTACTTATCTGGAGAATGTCCCTGGGTCTGGAGGACTGACCTTATCTGAAAACTGTCTCTGAACCAGATGTCTGTTTCTAAATCAGATGTCTGACATATCTTTATCTTGAACCTTGTCATAAATTCCTGCTAGAAACCTTTTCTTTTTTTAATTAAAAATTTAAATTCATTTTACATACCAACCCCAATTTCCCCTCCCTCTTTCCCTTCTGCCCCCCCCATCCACTCCTCAGGGTAAGGCCTCCCATTGGAGTCAACGAAGTATAGCATATCAAGTTGAGGCAGGACCAGGCCTCTCCCCACTGCATCAAGGCTGAGCAAGGCATCTCGCCATAGGAAATAGATTCCAAAAAGCCAGCTCATGTGCCAGGGACAGATCCTGGTCCCACTGCTAGGGGACCCACAAACAGACCAAGCTATACAACTGTCACCCACATGCAGAGGGCCTAGGTTGGTCCCATGCAGGTTCCCTAGCTGTTGGTCCAGAGTCCATGAGCTCCTCCAAGCTCGGGTCAGCTGTCCCTGTGGGTTTTCCCATCATGATCTTGACCCTCCTTGCTCATATAATCCCTCCTTTCTCTCTTCACTTGACTTCTGGAGATTGGCTCAGTGCTTGGCTATGGATCTCTGCATCTGCTTTCATCAGTTACTGGATGAAGTTCTAATGATGACAGTTAGGGTAGTCATCAATTTGATTACAGGAGAAGGCCAGTTCAGGCACCCTCTCCACTATTGCTAGGAGTCTTAGCTGGAGTCATCCTTGTGGATTCCTGGGAGTTTCCCTGGCACTAGGTTTCTCCCTAACCCCAGAATGGCCCCCTCTACCAAAATACCTCTTTCATTGCTCTCCCTCTCCATCCTTCCACCAACCTGGCCATACCCATCCCTCATGTTCCTATCCCCCATCTGCACATACTAGGAACCTTATGATAGGAGTGTGCCACTTAATGCAAATTAGGGTTTGTCCCCAGGCTTCCCAATCCTGTATATTCCTTATACTCTGGTATAAAGTTGAGCTGATTAACCGAAGAAGTCTGTTTCCTGGAGAGCTGTCCCTCTTCTTGCTCATCGGCCACATACAAAGCTTGCTGTCGCCATTACTGCCTGTTGCCCTTTCGACCTGGTGGCTAGCAGGCCAAGAGAGAAAGAGGACCCCCCACAAATCTGGGTCAATTTCAGGAACTTCCTGATGCTTTTAAGTTTGCCTTCTGATCTCAAGGAGCTTCCTACAGAATGGAATGTTTCACTTCTTAGAATAATGGTTCTCAACCTTCCTAATACTGTGACCCTTTAATACAATTCATCACATTGTGGTAACCCCCCAACCATAAAATTATTTCATTGCTACTTTGTAACTGCAATTTTGCCACTCTTACAAATCATAATGTAAATATATGATATTTAGGATATCAGATATGTGACCCCAAGGGGTCATGACAGGTTAAGAACTACTACCTTAGAATATTCTGTTGTTTTACCTCTCTGTAAATACCACATATCTTCAGGAGCTTCATCCTTAGAATGTCCTGCAGTTCTACCTCCCTTTTAACATACTATCTTAAAATACCCCATTTCTTCACCTCCCCTTTAACATCCTGGTTTAATTTTTTTTTTTTCCAAGACAGGGTTTCTCCATGTAGTTTTGGTGCCTGTCCTGGATCTCACTCTGTAGACCAGGCTGGCCTGGAACTCACTGAGATCCGCCTGGCTCTGCCTCCCAAGTGCTGGGATTAAAGGCATGCGCCGCCACCACCCAGCCTAACATCCTGTTTTAAGAAGCTTCTTTTCAAAATGGAAGGATTTAATCTTGGAGAAAACTGCTGCACAGTACAAGGCCCGATGTGAGTTGGACCAGAAAAATTAAGAAATTAGTTAAAATTTAAAAGTAGATATGTATAACCTACTAAAAGTAAAACTGATCAGTGGAATAAGAGAGTACAAAAATATACCCCCACATACATACTAGGATTTTTACAAAAGCACGAAGAGCATTCAGTAAATAAAGGCTATGTAGCAAATGCT
The DNA here is from genome assembly GCF_903995425.1 of Onychomys torridus. Taxonomy (NCBI): domain Eukaryota; kingdom Metazoa; phylum Chordata; class Mammalia; order Rodentia; family Cricetidae; genus Onychomys; species Onychomys torridus. Next base: position 36,880,644 of record NC_050461.1, read on the forward strand.
ACTGCAATTATTTAATATTCATATACCCCCAAATTAAAATCCAGTGCTAGATCCATATACCATACTGAGAGTGAATTATATGTAGATACAAATATAAAACCCTCAAATTAATAAAATTAGACTTTTATTAAAATTAACTTCCCAAAAGATACGCCAAGAGAATGAAGACAAACCACAGACTGGAAGAGAATTTGATCTAGAATAGCAAATACCTCCCAACTTGTAATAAGAGACAAAACGACCATTTAAAGGTGGTGGCAGACAATATTGTTTTCCAAAATGAAAGCGATTACAAACATGAGGTTCTAGGCATCCTTAGTCATCAGGGAAATGCAATTTAAAGCATGGTGAGAGAACTCCCAGCCCTTGTACTCTCTAGAAAGACCACGAATAGCAAGTTCAGGCAAAGATGGGGAGTACTGTTCATGGGAAACACTTTGAGTTAGGCCTCACCTGTGTTCTAGCTATTTTACTGATAGTCAAGAAAAATGGAAAAATTTCTGTTAACTTTGTAATGATCCTAAGCAGAAACTGCCCAAGTATGTAGTGGATAGCCATTCCAGCCTTGGCCTGGAAGTTCCAACCCCCATTGAGGCTTTGGTAATGGTCATGCCCACAATGGAATGGATAGGTGTAAGATATGATAGACTATCATATACATTAGTAAACAAATTTAGTAATATAGCAGCCTTTGCACTGTTATGAATTCTTATATGTTGATACAAATATAAACTTTTTATATTCCTATTTAAGATAATTTATATATTGATACAAATACAGAACTATGTTATATTGTACACATATTTTTACTCTTATTTGAAATATTTGTATATTGATACAAATGTGAATTTATATCTGTCATACTGTATGTATGTTCTACTTCTGTTTAAGATATTCTGTATACTGATATATATTTAGGATTATTATCATATTGCATATTGTACTATATATTCCTATCTCTGTTAAAGATATTTTGTGTATTGTCACAATTTAAAGTCATTGTCCTTTTACTGTATATTTGCTTACAGACTGCCTTATTTATAGGAAGCCTTAGTCCTTAGGTTGTTTAGGTAGATAAGACTTACAGAGTTATTGTCACCTATGCTTGTCATCTCTATAATTATGTTAGTTAGGTTATCCAGATTTATAAATACACAGGTCAGATGGACAGGTAATCTTCAAACACTTCATGGACCTAGAGAATATGGCATTTAAATAACTTAGAATTCTGTTGACGTGAGACACAATTGCTCCTGGCAGCACCAATTTGATCCCAAGAGAATGTTGGGCTTCTAAGACATTTCCATTTGGAAGTTTGTCTTCTTGGCACAAAATGGCCTACTGGGCAAAGAACTGCCCTTGCCTCAACTGCTGACAGTACAAATGCTACCTTTCTGGACAAGCGGGACACAAGGAAAGTGACCACTGTATTTTGCCAAGACAGGGTAAGATGGTCTTTCAGAATTCCTGCTTCTGAAAATGGTCTGTCAGATACTCTAGGCCTGTAGCCAATTTGAATGTACCAACGATGCTGAGAAACATTAGGTGACTATCCAGGCTGCCAGCTGTCTCTGTCTACTCTTGCAAGACTCCCAAAAGTTGCTTGCGTCCTTCTCCCATTTCTCAGGTATTATTATATTCCTTCTCAGGTCTTTGATGAGGTTGGAGATTAGCAGTTATAGTTACAACTTAGTATATATACATATATAATATCTTAGATAGAATATATTAAGTATTAGACTCAGGTTCTTTAGGATAGGACACCTTTTGGAATGATCTTTGTAACATGCCACCTATCCATGCTCTAGACTTCCCTGGATTTTACTGTGTGTTTTTTGCTTGATATTGTTTGCACTTATTGTAATTCCAACTTATCTAGGTCATTATCCCTCATTACTCCTGGACAATATTTGATAACCATCTCTTTGTATATAGTATTGTATTAGGTTAGAACTTTCTTATTTAGACAAAAGGGGGAGATGTAGTGGATAGCCATTCCAGCCTTGGCCTAGAAGTTCCAACCCCCATTGAGGCTTCGGTAATGGTCAGACCCATAAGGCGGGGCGGAGGAGGAAGCGGAAGACCCAGGATCGAGAGGAGGGCTCTCACTTGGTGCTGGGACGCTGGATGCAGGAGAGGTAGACTGAGCAGAGTTCTCCAGAGAACACCGCTGGACTGTGTGATACCTTTGCCAGACCCTACAACCTATCCCTTCATTTGTAAGTTACCCCACAAAATAAACCTCCCTTTTAACTATGTTTAGTGGCCTTAATAATTTCACCAATACAAGTATTCATCTACAGAAGAATGAACAAAAGTACAATATCTGTAACATAGAGCACCAAGCAACAAAAAGGAACAAGCCTTTGGTCAACAGTGTGAATGAACCCCAAGTAGTTACACAGGAGTAAAACAAAGTTGTTGAATTAAACAATGGAGGGAGAACAAATTTGTTAATAGAGATCCTAGGAATCTAGGTAGATTCTGTTATTTATACTGTTTCTCCTGTCCAAGCAGGAAATAGTCTTTAAAAAAAAATGCCTAAGGGCCAACTAAATGGCACAGCTTATATGGCTACTGGATATCAAATCTGATGACCTGAGTTCAATCCTCTGACCTCCACAGACATGCCACAACACATGTGCACACTCACATAAATATAAAAACATTTTAAAATGTGTCATAAGTGAAGATTTTGCGTGAAAGGCTTTATAGCCCTACAAGTAGAGGGGTCACCAATGAAAATAGTCACTGTACATTGCTGATTTAAATTTAAGTTGTTTTGTTTTGTTTTTTGAAATGGTTTCTCTGTGCAACTGTTCTGGCTGTCCTGAAACTCGCTCCATAGACCAGGCTGGCTTAGAACTCACAGAGACCCATCTGCCTCTGCCTCCTGGGTGCTTGGGATCAAAGGCATATGCCACTACTGCCCAGTGTAATTTAAATGTTTCTGGTAACTTATTCTACTCTATGGAGAAATTGGTACATATAATTTCCTAAGTGTTGACAGGTGCCTATACTTGTAAAACCATCACCACAGAGATGACTGATTATATGGTCAGCCCCATGAATTCTTCTCCTCCCCATTAATATCCCGTCTCCAGGCAACTACTCATCTGTCGTTAGAGGTGCTTGACTTCCAAGAGTTTTACATAAATGTAATCATGTTGTGCTTTATTTGCTCAAAGCATCTTACTGAGTTACTGAGAGTATTTCATACTTGTTTCTTTGGTTATTTTTTTATTATTAAATTTCATTGTTGAAATGACAAGCATAATTATCAAGAACAAGTTTGGAAACAAGCATGACTAACTGGTAAAGATACACCTGGGGATTATATATGTAGAATATGCATAATGCTGGAATTAGCCTCTTAACCTCAATCACTTGCTAAAGTCATTATTATGTGGGCAGGGTTTTTTGTTGTTGTTTCCTTGCTTGCTTGTTGGTTTTTGTTGTTGTTGTTTTGTTTTGTTTTGTTATGTTTTTCAAGACAGGATTTCTCTGTGTAGTTTTGGTGTCTGTCCTGGATCAAACTCACCGAGATCTGCCTGACTCTGCCTCCCGAGTGCTGAGATTAAAGGTGTGCGCCACCACCACCTGGCATATTGTGGATAGTTTTATAAAATGAGTTAGAGTCAGTTAATTTGCTAGATTAGTCAGCTGATAGAAATTCTGCTCAAGTTCTCCTATCCTCATTTCTCGTGTGTGGAGGTTGATTCATTCCCTGGAGGTGGACTATTTCCAGGGGTTAAATGAAGCAATGTAAATAAAATGTGTTACACAATCCATGGCATGTAATAAGTGCTGAAATTTTTCTGTATTGAGATCATATGGGTAAGTTATTGCTGGATGCACTTTAATATAACATTAGGAAAAGAAAGGTCTGAGGGATGGAGTCAGCACAGATAAAGAGACTGCCTCAATATAGACATTGCCTCAGAAATAGGATTAAAGGTGTTTCCTGTCACCAATAAGTGGGTGACCTCTGGAAGGAAGCATCCCAAGGAGAGGCACTTGTCAAGGGGTCTTGAAAACCTGAAGAGTTCTCTTAACAGTAGGGGAGGAATTACAGATCGCCTGGCATCTCATACGGCATCTGAGCTGCTTTTGTGGGCAGCCTCATCTGAAATGAGTGAGTGGGTTAATGGAGTTCAAACTGACTTCCATGGGAATCTCCAAGATAAGTGGGTCAAGAAGGTTGTAGGACTCAGGCTGATAAAATCTATCTCTGAAAGATGGGTTAGAAATTCTTGTTCTGCTCCCTTTGGGGGATTGTCAGACTAACAGTGGGTAGTTCAGTGGTACAGTCCCTTGCCTAGCATGTTAAAGGCCCCATTGTTGTGAAACAAAACCCGTGGTTTGTCATCACAAAACTAATTTTTGACTTAAAAAAAAAACCAATCCATTTCTTTTCCAAGGTGTGAAAACAGTCACTGCCTCTCAGCTGAACTACTAGTGGTTTGTTTGTTTGTTTGTTTGTTTTGTTTGTTTGTTTGTTTTCATCTGAGGTATGACTTAAGGATGGCATTTATACTTCTGACTTAGTATGGTGAAAGTCATTTATGAACAATAAGCCTTGGAGTGTGATTGAGGCAAATTATGGCCATAAGGCCTCTGGCAGGACCCATGTTTTCCTCTACTTACATAATATGGCTTTGGGGGTACACTGATCTGACTGTGTGTACCACAGACTCACGTGTTGAACTTCTAGCCTCCAAGGTCATGTTAGTAGGGAGTAGAGCTCTTTTGGAAGTGATTGGATCATGAGGACAAAATCCTCATGAATGGGATTAATGTCCTTACAAACGAGGTTCATGGGAGCTTGGCTGCCCCTTTTACCATGCGAGGAAACAGCTAAGCAGGCACCATGTGTGAGAGAAAGTGCCCTCACCAAGCAACAAATCTGCTTGCCTTCAATTTTGCAACTTTTAGAACTGTGAGCAACAAATTTCTGTTGCTTATAAGTTATCCCTGCTAAGATATTTTCCCATAGCAGTCTGAATGGACTAAGAAGATGTGTGGTTTTCATGACAACTGATAAAGTGCCGACTCAAGTTTTCCAACCCTTGATCAGGATCTGCGTTTTCTTAGCTAATCAGGTCCAATGTGATGTTCTGTAACAGTGCTGGTGTCAGCCAGGTTACACATTCAAGTCATTCAGCCTTTTGGATCATGTTTTCTGTTCTGAAAATACAAATAACCTTTCTAATATTCTTACTGTATGCTTTAATGAACCATCGGCTGTTTTGTAGCAATTTTCTCCAAATTGAAGTATCCTCTCTTAGAAAAAGGAGGAAAGTTCTTTAAGACTCAAGAAGCCAACAAGACACACAAGGCTCAGGAAGCTCCTGAAACTTAAAAGGTTGACAAGGTCCCTCTCCAGGGTTGTGAAAAACAGATGCTGAAGGAGGAGACATGAGAACCAGCTAAGCTACCTGCAGGTGGTAAGGAGTTCCAAAGGATGCAGTTCCAGGGATGCAACTCTCATGGGCTGTCACCTGTGCAATCTCAGTGATGCATCTGCATTTGAATTACTCATGTTGCCTCTAAGTAACTAACTCCTCACCAGTGCTCCTGTAAGTAGCACCAAAACACTCACTAGTTCAATAAGCTAGGCTTGGGTAGAACCATTTCTTTGGTACATTGTTGCTACCCAATCTTGAGATAAATAGATATTTTCTCATATCTTCCCAGGGGGAGTCATAAAACTTAATCAAAAATAATTAATTAACTTGCTATGAGAAATAGACCTGTGGAATTATGAAAACAAATAATTTAGTTACTCCATTTATTTCTCTTTTAGTAAGTAGCATATGGCTCAGATACCTCTGATCTTTGGATTTAAACAGCTATGCTTGTCTTTCCAATTATTCTTTCCACATGTCACACTCAACATTCCAAGGGTGCTATTCAGTTCAGCATTTCAATTCACTGTATACATATTATCTGCAGTTGTAAGAGTTAAAATGCATCATGATGACTCTTTTCAGAAGACTAATCATTTTCAATGTCTTTAAAATCATTTCCTGAATGTTTGTTGAATTCTAGTCTTGACATGGCTGAATTCTCTGAAAAGATGTCAAGATGCCCAGAGTTGTATAGAGTTAACATAGTTCTGGCTGTGGATTGCTGTGCTCATCTGAAAGAAAATTTTAATTAGATCCATTTAAAAAAACTATTTGCAAGTCTAACCAAAATTTCACTTATAAGATTTATACTTTTAGGTTAAGAATTTTCTTAGACTGAAGAAAGTTCTGAACCATTTCATTTCTGACACGTCTCTAGATTACCTTTTGTTGGGTTTGTTAATGCATGTGTAGTGCTCTCTGTGCAGGGAAGCAAGAGCTTTCTGAGGAGTGATGTTGGGATCTCAGTTATTTTCCAGGTGTCTTTAATCTGGTCTTCTTTGTTGATGGAACATGAGCCATGCAGAATATACAAACACTCTTTTGAAATCGAGGTTTGAACGTTAAGCATTCAAAGATATGTCATGTAAGAAATAGTCATGTTTTGCTGTATGTTTCACAGTGAAAATGTTGTAGTGAAGGTGACAGACATGTTGCTGAAAACAACAATCTGTTTTAAACCTGATACTTTTTCAAAAAATATTTATTTATTTTTATTTTACGTGCGTTGGCTTTTTGTCTGCATGCATGAGTGTGTCAGATCCCTTAGAACTGGAGTTACAGACAGTTGTGAGCTGTCATGTGGGTGCTGGGAACTGAACCTGGGCCCTCTGGAAAGCAGCCAGTGCTCTTAACTTCTGAGCAGCAGGAATTATTAGATAGAAATGTAGCTAGAGACAGACAAACAGAAAACACAGAATAGCCTTGGGAGGGTCTGGATCCTAATCCATTGGGCCCCAACTGTCTCTGCCAAAGGGCTTTTAAAGGAATGCCAAGGTGTGGAGCAAAAGACCTCCCCTCCAGCACAACCAAGTACAGACCATTCCAGATACCTGGTGACCATGCATGTGGTCAAGCCATCCCCTAATTGTGTACAGCAAGCTCAGATCTCACTAGGAAACCTCTGTGGACCCCCAACAAGTGAGCAATCATAACACTGAATTCTCATACAGAATGGACAGGGCTTAATTTGGTCCTTACCTACCTTAGGAGAAATTTGAAGCTAATTTCAGATCTGCATCAAGCAAAAGTAACCCCCTCATGCTATAGTATTTTAATCATAACTGCTCAATCTGTCCTGTTCTACAGAGGTTGAGCATATCATTAACCCAACTTTTAATAATATAATATTATTGTTTTTTTAAAAGTTTTAAGTCCTTTTTTTTACCTATTGGACTTAATCCAAGGTACAAGGTCATTTTTTCCTTGTTGAGTAGTTCTGATAGACTGCAATGCTAATTGGATCATTCTCAATATAACACTAAAATAAATGAAGAGTGACTCTTGGTTTTTACTTCTTACTTATCTAACTGGCACTTGGGAGATAGCGCTGATTGTTTAGTTTTAGTAAGTCTCATGTGCTGGAATTTAATGCATTTAAACCTGTGTGTGTGAGGGGGACATTCTGTCTTTTATGCCGCTTTAGAACACTTGCTCTAGCTCTTTGCCAGGACCACCCTTCCTCAGTGATCTCTATAGTAGGTCATTGAGGACTGATATACACAGAAAGGTGTATCAGTCCTCAGTTTTACTATTTTATAATTTTACTAATTTACTATTGAAAACCACAGCCACTACCTATTCTACTTACCTCCCTTCCGGTTTCCATTTTTCTTTCTTTCTTTCTTTGAGAAAGGGTCTCATGTCATCCCAGGCTGGTCTCAAATTTGCTGTGGTGTGGAGGATGACCTCACATTCTTGATTCTCCAGCCTTTGCCTCCACATCTGAGATTACAGGAATATTCCACCACGCCCAGTTAATGTGATGCTGGTGGTCAAACCCAGGGCTCTGTGCATGTTAGGCAATTACTCTGCCAACTGAACTGCATCTTCAGAACCCCAGTTTTTTTCCCAAGACATCTGGGACCAACTACCATACAGTGTATTGTATTTATATGTCATGTTACTGTTTTCTGTGCTAAAATGCAAGCACAATTATATACAAATTTCTGTCTTTAAAAAAAAAATTCACTTGTGTATGACTTGCTTCTAGAACAATACTTGCCACAAAAGAAGTGCTCAGTATGTGTTTGTGATGAACATTAATCTTCTTTCATCAGTTGAAGATAAGAAGCTGTACAAATCAACCCAGGAAAGGAGTTCATCTTGATTGGCAATTCTTCCTTAAGAAGTATGTTGTATCTAAGAATATAAAGCAAGTGGGCTGTTGGCTAAGAAGGCCACCCAAAAGCATCACAGTAACCTGTGCAATGTAAATAGACACCAAGTTATAATAGCAATGTTTTGGTCCATTTGTGCTGTTATAATAAAATATATGAGACTGGATAACATAACAAACAGAAATTAGCTCATAGTTGTGGGCCAGGAACTCCAAAGGGAAGATACCAGTATGTTTTGTCTGGTGAAGGCAGACATCTTCTGCGATGTATAACTCTGGACCATCTTGTTGGCATTCAGCATCAATATTTAAGGAGATAGGCATTGAAATCATAGCAGTCAGCGTATGATAAAAACAAAATTTCTCTTCTGAAAAATGAATGCCATCTTTCATTGAGGCCATCTCTAGTCATATTTCCTTAAGCTTTTATTTCAGGAAAGACCACTCAATATACATTCCAAACTTTCTTTACAGAATAAACAAAACCCCTCCCAATATGATTTGATTCTGGAAAGCAGCATACTTAGTGAAATACCACAGGAGAGGAAGCCATCTTCTGACTTCTCTTGCAGCTCCAAAGAACAAATCAAGTACATGTGGGCTACTATACTGCTCCTTAAAAGGGCCTCACCTAACTGGAAGGTGCCCCTTTGGGGATTTTCCCTTTGCTCCTTTGTCCTAGAATAAGATTTAGATGTCATAGTTTCTAGAGGTCATCCTGAAATGAGAGATAACTGTAAGTAACAAAATGACGCATAGGAGCTACATCTTGGTTCTGGGGTGCCTACCTCTAGACTTATATAATGTGAGCTAAATAAGTCATTGTGTTATTTTCCTTCTGGGCCCCTTTGCCCAAGATCTGTTCTCATCCTCTCTTTTGTGACCTACATCTAGGCTTGCTGTCTGTCTGGTGTCCAGTAGGATTTGGGCAAATGAGGCACGTGACAGGGATCAGTGTGGGAAGGGAGAATTGATTATTTCCCCTCTTTCTCTGGTGGCATTATTTGTGGCCTGTCAGAAGCCCTGTTCCTCTGGTGGCTGCAGTGCCGGCCCAGAGGCCTCTTCTCCAAGTCTTCAGGTCATAATGGGTTCCAATAAAGCGATCCCTATGTCCCCTCAGCCTGGTTACCAGTGGCGATGGCTTCCCGCTGATCAGCTCCAGGGAGCATCAACACTCTGTGTTGCTTTCTTTAGCAACATCTACATCTATAAATAGTGGCTTCTTCAAACTTTGTCCTGGTCAAACCCCTTTGAATGTGTCATATGTTTCATGCTGAGATCCCCTACCGGTTAGGTATTTAGGTTCTCTGTGCTGCGTGCTAAATTTAATCTTAACTGTGACAGATGACAGGAGCCAAGCAATTTGAAAAATAACTATATTTAGACTTTAGATTTACACATAGTTCACAGAATGATCACTTTTTGAGTATGATCTTTGCCTTAATTTTTTTCTCTGCAAACTAAATGAGGGTTTAAACAAAAAGGCCCAGCTCTCTTGTTCCAGGTGTCTCTCAGAGTTTTCCTTCTTAATCTCTAACCTCATCTTACATTTAAGAGCCTAATTTCTTGCCAGCAACCCCCTTCTACCTGATAGCCTTTTTCTACTCAGTCAATGGGCTATTGAACTTTTAATGAGGACATTTAAAAAATAGCAGTTATAATGTATATTAACAGCATAGACTAAGGTATAATGAGTTTAATCTGATGCCTCCATACATGCATATGATATAGTTTGGTGAAATTTACCCCTCTGTTACTCTCATCTCCTTGTGTTAGGCCCCAGAGTCCAGAGCGAGACGGTCTCTGCCGTCAGAGCACTAACTCATTTGCTAGGGGAGACAAACACTGGGCATGCCTTTACTTGTGTGACCTGTTCTAAATGAAGAACTGACCACAAAGTCTAATCCATGGTGGAGAATATAGATAGGAGACTTGGGAGAGGCATTGAGCAAACACATGAGTTAAAGGCTGAGTTTAAAAACAGGTCAAGATGAAGATGGGGTCTGAGTGATATTTTCTGGCAGGGGATGCAGCATGAAAAGCCTTGGTCAGAGAAACTGAACTCTGATAATTTTGGGACAGAAAAAAAAAATGGCTACAATAGGCTGAGGTTGTATATCTAGTGGCCAAATGTATAGGGTTGATAAAGCTTTTTAAAGGATTTTAGCTTTAGCCAAAGGGTTATGATGACTGATTGTGATAACCATAGGGCTGTACCATTCAGATATTTAGTGATAAGGAATGAAATTAATCATCCAAGGGTCAAGTAGATACTCTCAGAATCAAACTGCTATAGCCAGTGACATTACCAAGGGTGCCCATCCCTGGGAGACAAGACGAAGAACTCGTTGGATGATCATCTTTATTACAAGGGCTTCCCTGGGTCCTCATCTCATTTTCCTTTGACCTAGTGAAATCTCTGGGTCCTTTTACTCACCTCCCCTCTCTCCTTCACACAGAACCAGTCTTGTGCCATAGGCTGACAGCTCTCCTAGCCTCTTCCGACTCCCTCTTCATGGTCTCTCCCTGAGATTTTTTTCCTAGCAGTGTCCTTGAATATTTGGTTGTGTTTTGGCATCTAGGATCTGGCTAACACATTTTAAGAGGGGCATTTTGACTGGGGCATGCTAGATAGGTGGTCCTGAAGAGTAAGGGAAGTAAGAAGCATGTCCTGTGCAGCATATTTGAAGGGCTTCCAGGCTTAGCTAACACGCTGACACAGCTTGGAAAGATTGAGAGCAAGCAAAAGCATCAGAGGCTTGGGTGTTTAAGAAAAACTGAAGGCTGTAAGATCTGCTAGAAGGTAAGGAATGCTGATGAGCAGATAGAGAAATGAGAGGCAGAGAGAAGAGATAGTAAAGATGTGAGTCAGTCATTTAGGCTCAGGGAGCAGATTGGTGGCGTTTCTGTTGAGTTCCTAGTTTCTGATTTTCATTGATTCCTTATTCAAAAGGATGTAACCAGTGACTTCTAACCTGATCTTGCATAGACCACATGGTCTCGGTGCTTTCTGTTGCTATCTTGACAACACTGGTAACACAAGTGCCAATACTCCATCCCCCTGCCCACTGTCTCAGTGTCTACACAGGCATGAGTAGAAGCTGCAGGAGAAATGCTCCACACCGTCCTGGGGCCACTTCACCTTCCTCATCTCTGACCAGTCCCAATTGGTCTACAATTTCATGCTCTTTTTAAAAATGTTATATTTAAATTAGCATACCAAGTAATGGGTTTTCATGGTGCTAGTGGTGGTCTGTGTGTGTGTTATTTTAATTTGTCCTTCCTCCCTGTCATCCTCTTGTGGGTCTCCCACCTCCACTCAAATATATACATATATAAATATATAAACCCCTTTTGCTTTCGTGTTACAGGGGTTCCATTACTCTCCTTCCCATATCCCTCTCCCTTAAGATATCTTCTTCGTCTCTCATGGTCCCTTCTGTCTTTATGACCTGCAGACATGCACGCACGAGCACACACACACACACACACACACACACACACACACACACACACGAGAGAGAGAGAGAGAGAGAGAGAGAGAGAGAGAGAGAGAGAGAGAGAGAGAGAGAGAGAGAGAGAGAGAGAGAAGGGGTGGATTTAAATCTAGTGTCTGTGTAGCTAGAGTTTTCCTGCTTGGCCCAGTCAGGACAAATCTCTCTCACCTGCCAGTCCCACAGTCACTCAGACCCAACCAAGTAAACACACAGAGACTTATATTGTTTACAAACTGTGTGGCCGTGGCAGGCTTCTTGTTACCTAGTTCTTCTATCTTAAATTAACCCATTTCTATTAATCTATACTTTGCCACGTGGCTCGTGGCTTACCAGTACATTACATCTTGTCATGGCAGCGGCTGGCCATATCTCCCTGCCTCCCCTTCCCAGAATTCTCCTCTCTCCTTGTCCCGCCCATACTTCCTGCCTGGCTACTGGCCAATCAGCATTTTATTTATACAGATCAATATCCACAGCATGTCTGTGTATTAAAGATGTGGTTTGTCTTTCTGAGTCTGGCTTGTTTCATTTAACATAATGATCTCCAGTTGTATCCATTTTCTCGCAAATGTCATGATCTCATTTTTACTTATAATTGAACAAAATTTTTGTGTCTATGTACCACTTTTCCCTTCGTTTTGATTCGTTTCCTTCTCTTAGTCCTCACAGTCTGTTTTGTCTCTGTTTTTAACTCCTTTCTGTGCACTTTAAACATAGCCTGGCAGTCCCTCCACTCATTCACTGGAGAGAACCTTCAGTAAATGGAAATCCTGTGACTCATCACCACAAATGACTACATGCCATAGTATCTGGAGCCCTGGAATCTCATTCTGGCTTTTTTTTTTTTTTTTTTTTTAAATCTTTGAAGAATTGTTTGCTTTCTTCTGTTAGTGAAATATAGGGAGGTCATTGTTTTGGACTGGATGTTCACAATACATCCTAACAGAGTAGATCTATCTAACTGGGGTCACTTATCACTAAACTCCAAGTTACCATTTGGAAACTGTCTGAGCTTCCAAGAAATCAAAGGAGATGACAGCCAAGTTTCCAAATAGCCATTTCATCCAGCAGGAAATGACGTCTTCTGTGCTGTAACTCTTATGCAGAAGGTAACCCAGTGTCAACCAGTCTGTTCTCTGTACAGTGCTTTGCTTTAGTTCCTTTGCAGATACCTCCGAGTTTCCTTTCTTTCAAATTGGAGGACAACTGAATCACATAAGTCTACTGGCTTCATTTTTCCAATAGCATATGTTTACTTTATGCCTCTGTGTCACATCTGATATTTTTAAAGTAAAGTACGTCCATTTTTTAAAATATTTATTTATTACGTATACTGTATTCTGCCTGCATGTGTCCCTGCAGGCCAGAAGAGGGCACCAGATCTCATTACAGATGGTTGTGAGTCACCATGTGGTTGCTGGGAATTGAACTCAGGACCTCTGGAAGAGCAGTCAGTGCTCCTAACCACTGAGCCATCTCTCTAGCCCTTTTTTCTTCTTCTTGTTGTTGTTCTTGTTGTTTGGAGTTGAGGATCGAACCCCGGGCCTTGCCCTTGCTAGGCAAGCGCTCCACCACTGAGCTAAATCCCCAACCCTCCATTTTTTAATATACAAAGTTATTGCACACTTAATAGTAAATATAACTGTTGTATAGATTGGGAAACCAAGAAATCCATGTGACTCCCTTCCTCACACTATGCACCTTACCGAAGTTGTCTGAACCTGGAACTGCAGTACCTCTGAGGAATGCTTCTTCTAGTGCTCTGCTTTCTTGCTCACACTCAAGCTCCTTTATAAAGGCTGCTGTCTGCCCTGCCCAGCACTTTTCTGTTTTTAAATGAGACACTGCCCGCTTCATATGTTGTAAACAAAAGTCAATCAGTTCACCTAACCAAATTTGTTAAAATGTTTTTTCTCTAGAGTGAATACCCATTTTTGTGTCCTTCTGATGAACCACGTTGTATTTGTCTGGATTCTCCCATAGTTCTCTTTACTGGGCTTGGATTGTTTGTTTGGTTTTGCTTACTTATTTGCTTGTTTACCTGCTCACTTAACTAGTTATCTAATGTGTGAGAGAAGACAGAAAGTTTGACTCCCTGCTTATACTGGCAAACTCAAATACATTGGGGTTAATGCAGGATAGCCATATTAGAAAGAACCATCATCCTCATCTTATATCTGAGGCTTCCAAAGCAAGTTTGTCTTCCTCAGTGTAACCTGCCATTTCCAATAGTGCCCACATCATAGCTGCTGTTTTAAACTCCAATAGTGACATGCTTTATTTGTTTCATTTTTGGTTATAAAATGACATCACAGAATATAAAATTTCCATTTGAAAGTTTCTCAGTTATAGCCAATTTATGTCAGTATAAAACTTGACCAACACTTCCTGGGTCAAAGAGCAGATTAGAAACTGTCTGTGTTGTGATAGGGTAAATGACAAGAGTTAGGATAACAAAGAATGAATTCTTCCAGAGGCCGAAAGAATCAAAGAATATTTTAAGTCACAAGGAGGGTGATTGAACAGCTGAAAACATGAAATAGAAAGGGAATCCTAAGAAACCCAGCAAGCAGCACCTAGCCTCAGCCTCTGCTTCCTTCTGGTGGGAGAGGAAACTAAAGTCTCATCTAAAAGGTAAGCCGAGGGCTCTAATGAAAGAGAAAGCCTGCCAATGGGGTAAGCCCAAAGTCCTTTAAGGTTAGAATCATGTCAGGAATCCTGGTTAGACACTGGGTCCTTCAAAGATGGACAGCAGTGGATAGGAGGTTTGTTTTGGTCATATGTGGAAGGGCTATGGCTTCATGCCATTTGGGAGGGAACCCATTGTTTATGACTGGGCTATTCTGGGGACCTGGTGACAAGGAGCAATCACAACTCGGGAGTCTGAAATTAATTGACACAACCCCTGGTTGAGAGGCAACTTCATGACACATTCACTACTTGGGGAAGGGCTGGATGTAAATACTTGGCAAGTTCAGATGACAGGAAGGATGGGTAGTAAGGGATCATCAGTCGGTCAGTAGCTTCTCCCTCTTTCATAGGAGAGGAGAACAGTTGTTTTGAAAACTGATATCCCCGGGCCAGTGGATAGCAAACTGCTTGAGGCTGTTTGAATGATAATGCCCCCCCCCATAGTCTCTGTATGTTTGAATACGAGATCTCCAGTTGGTGGAACTATTTGGGAAGGATTAGGAGGTGTGGCCTTGTTGGAGGAAGTGTGTCCCTGGAGGTGGGCTCTGAGGTTTCCGAACACATTCTCATTGTGCTCTCTTAACCTCCTCTGTGCAGTTTAAGATGTGAGTTCTCAGCTGGCATTCCTTTGCTCTGCCAGCACAGATGCTGACCTCTGAAACTGCAAGCCCAATTAAACACTTTCTTCTCTGAGTTGCGTCGGCCATGATGCTATATCACAGCAAAAGAAAAGTAACTAGAACACTGCTTGAACTCCCCAGTGAGCCATCTGGTTTTCTACTAAGAGGACCAAAAACTCTAAAGCTCCAGTTTATGATATAGTCCCTACAGCATCCTTCCTCCTGTAGAATAAGGATCAGAAAGCATTGAGGCATATCCTCCAGGAACAGATCTCAGCATTCACCTGCCCCTCCCAAACCCCTACACACTGGAGAGAGACCTTGACTTCAACCTCAGACTTCTTAAGTTATGCAAATCGGGTAGCCTCTGGTGTGAATGGGAGCCTGCTTGGTCCATAGGCTAAAAAGCTAAGGGCAGTCAGAAGCGGGCCCTGCTATACTGCATCAGGTACCTTTCTCATCACTACGACCAAATACCCAACATAAAGGAGAAGGATTTTACTTTGGTTCATGGTTTGATTGCATAGTCCATTATGGAGGGAGGGTACGGCTGCAGGTGTGGGAGGCTGCTTGCTTAAATCTGGGTAGAGGAGGATACATAATGAGGAAAATGCAGGCATGCCGCTGGATTTCTCACTTTCCCCTTTTCATTCCAGTCCAGGGTGTTTGCACCCATCAAGGATACCTCTTTTCATTATTCTCTTTTTCTCACATGCAGGCTACAGGTGATTAACAGACTTCTGATAGTCATTTAAGGACACCCAAGAAAGTTCCATGAAAATAATGTAACTCTTTAAAATGTGGGGGTTTGGACTTCAGTGCATGTGAAACTCAGCTTTGAGATTTTAGTTGAAATTGGGGCAATAAAAAAAAGTTCTCAGCCAGGCGGCGGCGCACACCTTTAATCCCAGCACTCAGGAGGCAGAGGCAGGCGGATCTCTGTGAGTTCGAGGCCAGCCTGGGCTACCAAGTGAGTTCCAGGAAAGGCGCAAAGCTACACAGAGAAACTCTGTCTCGAAAAACCAAAAAAAAAAAAAGTTCTCATTTGTTGTCCTCTTTTACAAATGAATCTTTAAAAAAAATTCTGACTCAAAGTCTTGCTTTTTATTACAAGCTGTTCTCTGCTCTAATGCTTCTCTCTTCCTGTGGGAAATAGAATTGCCATTAATATGTCAGCTTTTACAATCTCCTGGATGAACATAGAAAGGTATCCTTGCCTGAGTGAATTACTAAAAGAGATTGAATATTTGATAATTCCAATAGTCAGGAAGAATTCAAGAAGAAATAATGGAAAGTTGATCTCATTCTATTTCCTTCTAAAAAGATTTTATTTTAAATTATGTATATGTATCTGTGTGTGGGCATGAGTATGCGAGTCCTCTACAAGAGCAGTATGCACGCTTAACTACTGAGCCATCTCTCCAGCCCCATTGTTCTATTTCTCTTGTTATTACTTTATTTATGCATTTATTTATTTATTGTTGGTCCTGAGAACTTAGCCTAGAGTCTCATGCATGCTGGGCAGGTACTCACCACTAAGCTTCTTTTCATATTCTAGTTCCAAACAAGAGTCTTTCTATGTGCACCAGACTGGCCTCAACAGAGAACTGCCTGCCACTCCCTGGTGACCAAACATTCAAACACTTGAGTCTATGGGGTCATACCTATTCAAACCACCTGAACAATGAATGTGTTTGTTGTGGTGGTTTGAAGGAAAATGGTCCCCCTAAAGGGAATGGCACTATTGGAAGGTGTGGCCTTGTTGGAGTATGTGTGGTCTTATTGGAGGAAGTGTGTCACTGTGGAGGCAGGCTTTGAGGTCTCATACATGCTCAAGCCACTCCCAATGAGACTGACCACTTCCTGTTGCCTGTAAGATGTAGGACTCTCAGCTACTTCTCCAGCACCATGTCTACCTGCATGCTGCCATGTCTCACCACAATGATAATGGACTGAACCTCTGAACTATAAATGAGCCACCATAATTAAATATTTTCCTTTATAGGAGTTGCCATGGTCATGGTGTCTCTTCACAGCAACAGAAACCCTAAGACATGGCTGCTTTGGAGTCAGCAGGTCCCTTCATCTCCAGGGAATGGTCACCAAAGTGTGGAGTAGGAGTATGAAGTTTGCTTCTCATATTAGAAGATATGATTGTTTTGACTTCGTTTTATGTTGATTTTTATAAAGATGGCTCTCAAGCCTTCCACATTTTTTACTTGGTCAGATGATAACCAAACCATTCCTTGAGGGAAGAGACAGGGGGACAAAAATGGATGGAAGAGAGATGTGCATGGAAGAGGAGACTCAGCCTGATTCCTAGTCAGTCCTTATCAGCCTTGAACACCTCAAAAAGAGAACAAGGTGAGCCACAGGCCTATTCTCAGAACAATTCAGAACAATATATATTCTGGCAAGAATGAGGGCTGTAGTCACTTCACATTTTTCTGATTTGGTGTTTGGAGAAACACGTTGTGTGTGTCGGAGGGGGGGGGAGAAGGAGAGAGAGGGGGAGGGAGAGATCTTTCCAGCTGCACAGCTAATACTTAAATGTGACTTTGTAGCAGCTGACACTGCCTGTCACTTACACACTTAGGGCTCTAAATGCCCCTTCTCTAACTGAATCACGAGAATTAAGCAATAGTACATGTAAGAAAAGCTATCACATCAGCAGCTGGGAGATCAAATATGAACACATTGTCAAAATGACTTCGAACAAAAGTCTTTGCGGGAAGAAGGGAGCAGGAGGGAATGGGAAACCTATGAAGGCCCACAGGTGGGAATACGAGCTAACAAAACTAGTTAATACACACCCCTGAGATTGATGATTACTGAGGCCACTTTTGTATGCTGTGATAAAATACCACAACCAGACAACTTATAGAAGATGGTTTATTTGGGCTTAGAGTTCCAGAGGGACAAGAGGCCATCATGGTGAGTAGGCATGGTGGTAAGCTGCAGGCATGGTGCCAGGAGCAGGAGAGATCTTTTCTAGCAACTAGGAAACCAGGAGAACAAACTGAAGTGGGTCACGGTTATGAACCCTCAAAGCCTACCCTCAGTAATATACTTCCTTATACGCAAAACCCTATGTCCTACACTTCCTCAAACAGTGCCACCCACTGGGGGAGCACATGTGAAATACCTGAGCCTACGGGGGACATTTCTCACTAAACTCACCTCACTATTTTAAAATAAAATAGAGGCGGGACTTGAGTAGGAGTAGTGGCAGCCTTGTCCTGCCTTCTGCCTAATTCACAAAGAAGTACTTTAAAATGGTCCAGTTTGTTCATACTGCAATCCACTTTAAATCTATGAATCTGCATTCTGGGGTTACCCTGGTTGTGCTGTTTTTCTCCCCATGTGCCTTTACCTGGTCTTCTCCTAGAGGAGAATCCCATGCAGGGAATTTATTTGTATGTTTGAATGACAGTGTGTGGAGAGGCTTGAAGTCCTATATCCATCTCCTGAGTAGCGGGTGGTGGTGGTGGTTGTTCATGCATTCAGATTCTGCTGTTGAGCTGCAAAAATGTGAACAATCATTGTGAGGTAGCTCCTTGGCTTAACTGGGCATTTACTTACTTATGGAAGCATGCAGGCATGTATATATGTGCATATTCAGGTAAGGGTTTTTTATATTAACTACTCAAAACAGTAACATGTATTCTGTTAACCATTGTCAGAAATGAGCTACTAGGAGTTTGTGAATACAGGAAAACTTTTGTACTTTGAACATCACCCTAGTAAAGTTTTCCAAAACTCAAACTGAGTGGATGCACAGGGTGTCTACTATTTTGAGAATAAAATTATAAATATGTTATTTGTTAATTGACGATTTAAAAACAAAACGAAATGTAACAAACCATCGAGGAACTCACCATGACATCTTCTTAATCTAAACTTGGTGACAGGGGCGATATAACCCTGGGGAAAAAAGAAAATGCAGATCCTTCACATTCTGTCCTGGGAGGCATATGTTTGGCCCCAGGACAGCTGCAAACTTACTTAAAACATTGAGGCGGGTGAGTGTGTGTGTGTGTGTGTGTGTGTGTGTGTGTGTGTGTGTGTGTGTGTGTGTCTATTGTGCAGTTCTCCGTCATAAACTCTAGATGACATGGGTCATATTCAATGTCAAAAGTTTGGACATGCCTGCATGCAGCTGAGTTCTGTGAGGGTAGCCTATCAGCGTGGGGCAGAGATGTCTGCCTGTTAACTTCCTCTAGCCTCTCTGGTGCGGGCATTTCTACTTGTACTTTTGTGCCTCACAGTGTCTAGCACAGAGTAAGTACTTAATGAGTCCATTCACTGTTTGACACTGCCTTGGCTGACTTGCCCAAGCTCGCACCTGGGATACAGCCTGGGTCCTAACTACCACGGGGTTTCATTTGTCCAGAGCAGAATACACTTCCTGCGAGCCTCCTCAGTGTGGCAGTAGCCAGCAATTCCTGACACGGCCGGAGGGAAGACCTACTTCATTGCTGTACAAGGATGGTTCTGGGTCCTGTTGCTGGGTACGGCTGTCCGGCCGGATCAAGTGACAATCTTAAGTCTGGAGCTGGCTGCAAACCCGGTTCTGCCTCTGGTGGTTCGGCAGGTGGCAGTGTGGCTCTCTCTGTGGGCTGAAGGTGGCTGCAGGGCAGAGGCTGTGTCTGGGCAGACAGGAATGCAGGCAAGCGACGACGACGCGCAGAGCAGCCTTCTGAGTTCAGTGGCAGCGCAAACCCACCATCAGGGCGATGGCAGCAGCCACCGTTATCTGCCCCTGCTTGTAGAATGGTTTAGAGGGTGGCCCTTGGAGTCCGACCGTGAGACTGGAGATGTCAAAACAGGGAGGGACCTGAGGCATCTAAAATAAGCAGGTTACACATCAGATGCCTGATTTCCTGCAGACACATGGTGGGTAGCTAGCTGGGAAGCTGAGCTAGCAGGCAGGCTCCTCACTTGGAAAATCTTACCCAGTGCCAATTTACTTATGACTCATCTTGGAGCCAAACTAGTAAAAATCTCTTAGACCGTCTTGAAGTGGTTCAGATTCTGTCTTGTTGGTCACTTTAATTTCCGTGCTGTGTTTTCTTCCCGATATAAGAAGAGTATTGGGCCTTGTATGGCAGTCTCTGCTTGGCATGTGGTCAGTCTATAACCCCTAATTTCCTGACAGCCACCTCTCACTTGATGTTCTGCCCTAAATGCTCGATTCCCTGCTAAATTTCTGTACTGAAATCCTTACCTGCAAGATGCTGGTACAGGAGGATGGAGCATTTGGGAAGGAGTTAGATCATGGAGATGGAGCTCTAATTCATGGGGCTAGTATCCTTATTGAAGGAGACCCCTGTGAACTCAGGCTGGTATCCCTACTGAAGGAGACCCCTGTGAACTCAGGCTGGTATCCCTACTGCAGGAGACCCCCTCGAGCTCCCCAATCCCTTCTTCCTGTGTGATGTTGCAATAAGAAGAAGGCTGTTGGTGAAGTGAGCCCTGACCAGACAACAAATCTTCCAGAACATCAGCTATAGACTTCTGGCCCCCAGAACTGTGAGCAATATTTGTTGGTTTGTTTGTAATCCATACAGTCACTGATATGTGTGTTACTGTAGCCTCAGGGGACAACAACCCACAGTTACACTTTCTTTGTTTCTATCTGATTCAGACGTCTATCAAACTCATATATAAAGTAATGGAGAAGTATGAGCCGATGGAATCTGGTTATTTGCTAATGACTTAGTTTATGGAATAATTATCCGCCTTATTAACAGATATGTTTCTTTAACCTGAAGTGAATACAGAGCGACTGCTGGGATGCTCTGCTTTTCAATCATTGCAATTGAGTCTGACATTCTTGGCGTGTATGTTGCTGCTGCATCCTTTCTTCCGATAACAGGTACTGTTAACTTATCATGGTACACATTCCTGCTAAACCTCCTGGGGCCTCGGACTCATTGCTTGGTTTCACTGACAGCATTATTCCCATTGTAATACGTCATGATAGAGAGGGAAGGAGGGAGGGAGGGAGGATGGAGAGACAGGTTGGCTTATCTGTGCTTACTTCTTGCACGGGAGGAACTGGTTGATGAGAAAGAGGACCAAAGTGATCTTCAGACTAGTTTTCCCTTGACTGAGCTCATCAAAGCTTCCTACAGTTTCATGCAGCATCAAGAACAAAAACTGGGCTGTAGAGACAGCCAGTGGTTTAGGGTCCAGACAGCAATATTCCAGGCTTTTAATTGGGACCCTAAAATGACTTCATCACAGGAGACAGACAGCTCTGAAAAGGCTGGAGCCCAGCTTCAAGCCCCTCACTTTATGACTCGTCACAGTAAGCTGCTCACCTATACTGTCTGTTGGTTCACACTACCCAAGATTTTCTTAAAATGGAAAATGCTCTGAAATCAAATAACTTTTTTTCTGGTATACTTATAGGCAAAATTGTTAAAAACCAAGATAAAATTTCTCAAGCAATCAGACGTTGTAATAATAATTAGCCATGGCTTTTAAATAATTGTGCTCAGTACATTCAATTAGATAGTTAATCAAGAAACCTAGAACATAAGTTAAATGGAATATCTACAACCAGAAACTATGATAAATTAAGAGTTCAAAGGATTGCATAACAATGATTTAGATAATAGTTAAAGAACAAGGGCCCTACATTACTTGGGTGATGAATCAGAAGATAAGAGAAAGGTATTAAGTGGAGTTTAAATGCCCTAAGGCCTTATTTAGAGCAGGAAGTTGCAAAGGCAACACTGTTGATTCGACATTAATAAGTCAAAGATGAATGTTGAAATCCCTATGGTAACCACAAAAGCATAATGGAAATCTATTACTAAAACTAGTTAACAGAAAAGGATGAGACAATAAAAATAATGTAAGATGGTGGTTTAAAAGAACATAAAGAAAGTTGGAACATAAAATAGGTGGGATAACTATAAAACAAGCTAGTCAGTTTAATTATATATACTAATTATATTACGCATAAGTGAATAAAAAGTCAAGTAGACCAAGATTGTTGGACTGTATAAAGCTAAACAATGAAAACAAAAGAGGAAAAAACTCAATTTTATGTTTTATAGACGTCTACATTGTAAATTAAAGGAATTCAGAAAAATTGAAAGCAGAAGAGTAGAAAATATTAACACATGCAAATATTAGCCATGAGAAACTCACTGTTTACATTTATATCAGACGAAGTAGACATTAAGGCAACACACATTACTAATTTTAAGAAAAGATATTACATGATAAAATGATCATTTTAATGCAGTTATTGCAACTATAAATTCATATATACCTAGTAATGTATAAGATAATATTTAATAGAGCAAAATGGATAACTATTAAAATCTGAAATAACAGTAGGAACTTTGACTCAGAACAAGTAGCCAAACGAATTAATGAGACTGAAGATTTGAGCAGCATACTTAAGAGAAGTGGTTCTCAGTCTGTGGGGCCTGACCCCCTTGGGGGTTGAAGGGCCCTTTACATATCAGATATCCTGCATATCAGGTCATTTACATTACAATTGATAACAGTAGCAAAATTACAGTCATGAAGTAGCAATGAAAATAATTTTATGGTCGGGAGTCACCACAATATGAAGAATTGTATTAAAGCATCACAGCATTAGGAAGGCTGAGAATCACTGGCTTAGAGAGTCCTCTCCATGCAGCACTACATAGGGTGCATTTGCCTAAACTGACCACGTGCTGGACTAGGAAGCCTGAAGATATTTCACACAATTTAAATCATACAGCATATGATTGATGAATATAGCAGCATTAACCTATAATTAAAAGCTAATGTAAACATTTCAGATGTTATGTATTACTTCTTAAAATACATTAGAGAAGATAAGTGAAAATATTTTGAAGTGATATGATGACATATTGATTAGAAGTGGTGGGTTATTCTTAAAACCATTCTCTGGAAGTCATAAATACTTGTGCTGGGAAGGAGGAAAGGGTGAAAAATCAATGAAATTGAAAACCCAGAAATGAGGATTTAGTGTAATGGGAGAAGACTTGCCCAGTGTGGTGGTTTGAATGAGAAGGGCCTCCATAGGTCCATAGATCTGAGCGCTTAGTACCCCCTGTTGAAACTGTTTGGGAAGGGTGAGAGGTGTGGCCTTCCTGGAGGGGGTGAATTACTAAGGGTGGGCTTTGAAGTTTCAAAATCCCACACCATTCATGGTGTGGCTTTCTCTGCCTTGTTCTTGGGAGTGAGTCAAATTGTAAGCTCTTAGCTACTGCAGCAGCCCCATGCCTGCCTCTGATTTGCCCTCTGAAACTGTAAACGCCCAATAAATTCTTTTCTTCTATAAGTTGACTTGGTTATAGTATCTTATCACCTGTCTTGTATAAGACCTTGGGTTCTGTCCCTAGCACTGAAAAACCAAACCAAACGAGTTGCACATCAAGGTACAAACACAAGTAGATGAGCTAGAAAGCAAATGTACAACAGGAAATGAAATACAGAAAACTAACAGTTAATGGCCATTTGGGCAAACAATGTACTGTCTTGATAAAAGATCAGGAAGAGGCAAACATTACTGTGAATGTAGTATGCACAGAATTTTAGAATTAAGAGCATAGCATAAACCATTTGTGCTAATAAATGTGAACTTTGAAATGCAATGGATTAATCTCCTTAGCATTATAACAAAATAACAAGGGGTACACACACAGAAATGGAGAGCTTCCTTTAGAAATCTAAATCACTAATTTGAATCCTTTCTATAACACTCCAGGCCGAAGATAGCTCAACTAAAGAATTCTTCCAAATATTTAGGGAAAAAGGAACACATAACATACACAAACCTTCCCTCTAAAATACAAAAGCAAGACACGCTTTCTAACTTGTAATAACAAAGGCATTCTAAGAAAAGAAAATTATAGATAATCTCTCATGAACATGGATGAAAGGTTGCTAGGCAAAATCTTAGCAAACTAGTTGCATAAAAGGGATATTACTTCATGACCAAATTGACTGTCCAAAGATGTAAAATTAGAGGAATAATTGAAAATCAGGGGCTGGAGAGATGGCTCATGGGCTGGAGAGATGGCTCAGAGGTTAAGAGCACTGACTGCTCTTCCTGAGGACCTGAGTTCAATTCCCAGCAACCACATGGTGGTTCACAACCATCTATAATGAGGTCTGGTGCCCTCTTCTGGCGAGTGTATACATAATTAATAAATTAATAAATATTTTTTAAAAAAAGAAAGAAAATCAGTCACTGGAATATATCACAGAAGAAAAATAGAAAACAGTTATACTTGAAGAGAAACAAAGGATTTTATTTTTAAAAATCATATCTAGGGTTGGGGATTTAGCTCAGTGGTAGAGCATTTGCCTAGCAATCACAAGGTCCTGGGTTTGATCCTCAGCTCAAAATAAAAAAAAAAAAATCATATCTAATCATTAAAAATACTAGAAAAAAGTAGGAATAGGAGGTTATATCCTTAATCTTACAGAAAATATTTATAGAAATTATACAGCAAACATTCCAGCTGCTAGCAAAATATAAAATTTCACAGGGGTTGGGGATTTAGCTCAGTGGTAGAGCGCTTGCCTAGCCAGAGCAAGGCCCTGGGTTCAGTACTCAGCTCTGAGAAAAAAAAAATTCACTTGAGATTAGGAATAAGCAGAGGCCCACCATCACCTATGTTATCAAAGTCTCATCAAAGATCCCTGTCTTATGCAAAACAAGTTTTGAAAGCTAAGGAGAGGCATGGGACCCTACAGAAGAGGGAAAGGAAGGATTATAGGAGTCAGAGGGGTTGAGGATACCACAAAAACATGGCCCATTGAATCAACTAAGCAGGGCTCATAGGGGCTCACAGAGACTGAAGTTACAATCACAGAGCCTGTGTGGGGCTGTGCTATGTTCTCTGTATACCTGTAATGGTTGTTAGCTTGGTGTTCTTGTGGGACTCCTAACAGTGGGAGAAGGAGGCTGTCTCTGACTCCTTTGCCTGTTCTTGGGACCCTTTTCCTCCTACTGGGTTGCCTCATCCAGCCTTCATATGAGGGTTTGTGCCTAGTCTTATTATAACTTGTTATGCTGCATTTGGTTGCTATCCCTGGGAGGCCTGCTCTCTCCTAAAGGGAAACAGAGGAGGAGTGATCTGGGGAAGAAGGGAGGTGGTGGTGGGGAGCTGGGAGGAGAAACTGTGGTTGGGATGTATTGAATTAAAGAAGAATAACAAATGATAAGGAGAAATAAAGTTATTATTTGTGAATAACAGTGTTGTCTACCTAGCAAATTCCAAAGCACCTATGGGTAGCCACTAGAATTTATTAGTGAATTTGTTAAGACTACTAGTTACAATATCAACTTATAAAATTTTTAACTCCATTCCTATATTCTAGCAACAATTCAAAAGTGGGCACCATATTGACTTCCAAAGTGGCTGTACAAGCTTGCATTGTACAAGCAGCAGTGGAGGAGAGTTCCCTTTGCTCCACATCCTCTCCAGCATAAGCTGTCTTCTGTGCTTTTGATCTTAGCCATTCTGACAGGTGTAAGGTGGTGTCACAGAGTCATTTTGATTTGCATTTCCCAGATAATTAGGGATGTTGAGCAATTCCTTAAATGTCTTTCAGCTATTTGAACTTCCTCTGTTGAGAATTCTCTGTTTAGTTCTATAGCCCATTTCTTATTTGGACTATTGGGCATTTTGATGTCTAATTTCTTGAGTTCTTTATATATTCTGGATATCAGCCCTCTGTCAGATGTGGGGTTGGTGAAGACCTTTTCCCATTCTGTAGGCTGTCCCTTTGTCTTGTTGACTATGTCCTTTGCTCTACAAAAGCTTCTCAGTTTCAACAGGTCCCATTGATTGATTGTTTCTCTCAGTGTCTGTGCTACTGGTGTTATATTTAGAAAGTGCTCTCTGGTGCCAATGCGTGCTAGACTACTTCCTACTTTCTCTTCTATCAGGTTCAGAATAACTGGATTTATGTTGAGGCCTTTGATCCACTTGGACTTAAGTTTTGTGCACGGTGACAGATATGGATCTATTTGCAGCCTTCTACACATTGACATCCAGTTATGTCAGCACCATTTGTTGAAGATGCTTTCTTTTTTCCATTGTACATTTTTGGCTTCTTTGTCAAAAATTATATGTTCATAGGTGTGCGGGTTAATGTCAGGGTCTTCAATTTGATTCCATTGGTCCACATGTCGGTTTTTATGCCAGTACCAAGCTGTTTTTATTATGGTAGCCCTATAGTAGAGCTTGAGGTCGGGGATTGTGATGCCTCCAGAGGTTTTATTGTACAGGATTCTTTTGGCTATCCTGGGTTTTTTTGTTTTTCCATATGAAGTTGAGTATTATTCTTTCCAGATCTGTGAAGAATTGTGTTGGTAATTTGATGGGGATTGTGTTGAATCTGTAGATTGCTTTTGGTAAGATGGCCATTTTTACTATGTTAATCCTGCCTATCCATGAGCATGGGAGGTCTTTCCATTTTCTGACATCTTCTTCAATTTCTTTTTTCAGGGACTTAAAGTTCTTTTCATGTAGGTCCTTCACATGCTTAGTTAGAGTAACCCCAAGGTATTTTATATCATTTGTGGCTATTGTAAAGGGTGATGTATCTCTGATTTCCTTCTCAGCCTCTTTGTCTATTATATATAGGAGGGATACTGATTTTTTTGAGTTGATCTTGTATCCTGCTATGTTGCTGAAGGTTTTTATTAGCTGTATCAGTTCCTTGGTTGAATTTTTGGGGTCACTTATGTATACTATCATGTCATCTGCAAATAGGGAAAGCTTGACTTCTTCCTTTCCAATTTGTATCCCCTTAATCTCTTTATGTTGTCTTATTGCTCTGGCTAGAACTTCAAGTACTATATTGAATAAGTATGGGGAGAGGGGACAGCCTTGCATTCCTGATTTTAGTGGTATTGCTTTGAGTTTCTCTCCATTTAATTTGATGTTGGCTGTTGGCTTGCTGTAGATTGCCTTTATTATGTTTAGGTATGTTCCCTGTATTCCTGATCGCTCCAAGACCTTTATTGTGAAGGGGTGTTGGATTTTGTCAAATGCCTTTTCTGCATCTAGTGAGATGATCATGTGTTTTTTTTTTTCAGTGAAACTTAAATAATTACATTATTTTCAATAAAATCACAAAATAATGAACAATTAGAATGAAACCTAACCAAAATGAACAAAGATATCTGTAAAACTGTAAAATGTTATTGAAAAACAATCAGACTGGAATAAATTGATATATTATCATATTCATGATTGAAAATTCATTATTTAAAATTAGTTCTACTCAAACTGGCTTATAGGTTAACTCCATTCTTTATGGAAGTCCCACTGTATGTATATGTAAACTGGCAGTTTGATTCTAAATAACAGATGGAAATAAAGAAATTAAGCATAGTAATACTATATCCTAAAGATCTTGGATATAATTAATACTATATTGAGGAATACTATTTTTAAAATGGAATACCACATTACAATAGGAAGACATAATATCAGCTATAAAGACTACAAAGTAGCAATAACAAATAATGTGGTATAAGAATAAACAGACCAACCAAACAGAATAGCATCTAGAAATAGACCTGCCCACATATGACATGCAATTTATGAGAAAGGTTTCACCAAAAAGCAAGAGGAAAACTGTTTGTCTAAGCAGATGATGCTTGATGAGTTGCCTCATTATATATAAAATTAATTGGATGATCTTCTATGTCACATTAACCCCCAAATCTATTCCAAGGAGATTGTAGATCTAAATGTAAAAGATAGAATGATGAGGCTTTCAGAAAATAACAAAAGATGAGATCATCACAATTTTGAAGGGAACAAAGGATTCCTTTAATGGGATACAAAAGTATATGTCAAAAAGGTCACTGATTGGCAGATTGGATAATCAAGTTAAAAAGTTCTGTTGATCAAAATGTCATTGGGAAACTAAAAAAGAGTAACCACAGAATTTACTGATATCTGAATCAAGCAAAAAGTACTCTTCGTGGAATCAGAAAGCGTTCCTTCAAGTGAAAAGAAAAGGGTGGTCCTGCAGGCAAAGAAGGGCAGACCTTGAAGTGCATGCAGTGACAGGATCTTCATGTGGCCAGACATGAATAAAGCGGCACTCTATTCCACTGGTTATGAGGGAGTGGCAAATCGAAACCACAGTGAACATTACTACATACCTCAAAGTGTTGGGGAAGACAGGAAGCAACTAGAGCTCCTACCACACTAGTAGCTCCATTTCCTTGGGAAAGTGCTGCTGTCTGTTGAATAGACGCCTTCTATGGCCCATCACTTCCCGCTCTTTGGAAACAGCTTCCGTAGACAGTGGTTGAAATGAATTTAAACACCAATATTGGAATGGAAAAATTGTGGTATAGATTACTCTGTGACAATGAATGAATAAACTATTCCTGTAAGACAAGATATAGGTAATAGTTGTGGGGAAAAGAAGCCAGGCACAAAATACTTTTGCAAAATACAAAACACACCTTGCACCCCACGCGTGCATAAATAGGCAAAGAAAGCATTCAGGATGGTTGAAAAGAGGAGGGAAAGCCTAAGACGCCAGTGAAATATTTGACTTCTTAACCCAGATCATACTTTGTAAGGTTTTTAAGATATTTGAAAAAAATAACAGAATAGAGTTGTTAAAGCAAATATCAGTTCTTTTGAAGTTGTTGTTTTATAGACCCCGCACTGCACATCAACTGTTGGTAATTCCTGTTTCCACTCCCTGGAGCTTGTCAGTTGCACATGACTGCAGCCCAACTCATAAGCTGTTCAAAAGACAAGTTTCTGGGCTGAAAGCACCAAGTGAACCTGTCAGCTCAAATGTGGTTATCAAAACTGTGTTTCTCAGAGCTCCACTCACACCCTCTTCAATGTTATGTTGCAAACAGGCTAACATTTCCCAGGACCAGGTAGAACTCCTGCAGAAAGAAACAACAGGTAGCATAGACTGGAAGCTTCTTGGCCTGTTTAGGCCTCCTTGATTGGAGGAGCTCCAATGCCTGCAAACCCAGATCACATACTGTTATCTTGAAGCAAATGCAGTATCAGGAAAGGCCAAAGAGCCTTCTGCTTCTTTTTCAAATGTGTTGAGCTTTTAAAAAAAGATTTATTTATTTTATTATGATTATGAGTGTTTTGCCTGCATATATGTAAGTGTATATTTATGTGTGCATGGTGTCCAGGGTGGCAGGCATAAGGAGGTACCAGATTCCTTTGTAACTGCAGTTCTAGACAGCTGTAAGTCATCATATAGGTGCTAGGAACCAAACCCTGGCCCTCTGCAAGATCAGCAATTGCTCTTAACCACTGAGGCATCTCTCCAGCCCCTGAGTTGAGCTTTTAAGAACCTTTTCTCACCCAGGAATGGATGAGAAGGAGAGACATTGTGATCAACAGCCCCACTCACACTGAATATATCCTAGATAAAGAACTTCCTTTGAGGATGGAATGCCAATACCATTTGTGTACTGTGTGCTAAGTTATTTTCAGTTTTGCACATCAGAAACAGTTTAAGAATATGACCAACTTGCCCATTGCCTGAATGAACTTCCAATGGATGAGCAACGGAGAGGAGACCCAACCCTTAATGACAGCGTAGGAGTGTGCCCATGTGCTACCATCCTTGCTGTCATCAACATCTAAAGTTAGGTTAGTCGCATGAGCGAAGGTGATGGCATCTGACGTATTTTAGTCATTTACATTTCTCCTACCTCTTCTCCAGCATGGCAGGAAGCTTACAGACAGTGATGAGGCCACAAGCAAGCATGATGGTCTCTGGGAAGAAGGGCAGCTTTACCCCTGGCATTATTTAGGGTTGATGTGAAGAGGAATAAAAAGGAGGATGGCTGGTAGTTGGATTTTATTATTTTTTAATTGTCTGCAGACAATGCATCAGCTACCTGTCCCTGGATCCACTGCCTACGTACTTTCTTCTGACTTGTTTGCTTTGTTTATTGCTCTGTTATATGACTATCTGTATTCTGGACACTTGTATCTTTTCATGGTTTTTTTGTGACTGCCTTTGTTATTACCTTTTAATTTTCTTTATTGTTTATTTAGATCTCTCCCTTTGACTTTTGAAGAGTTTCAATTCCTTGAATGGCAGGCAGTAGGCGTTGCTTCAGATTGCTCCCTGATTGAATTAGAAGCTTGTTGTATTGGTCCCCTAATAATGTCAGAGGAGCAGCCAGATGGTCCAGCTGTGACAGCACAGCCAGTCAATACTGGATATTTTTAGGAGATGAATTGTATCATGGAAAAAAAAAAACAAAACAAAACAGAAAACCTCCCCACAGAAAGACTGAGTCATGGGCATGGCAGATTGGCTGGAACTATTTGCAGTAAACTCTGGCTTACTACTTTCTGACTCATGATTAAAACATAGATGGATTCTCTTTGGCTTTTGGTTTAGGGAAACATTCTTAATATTCAGGGTTGCAGTTATAGCTGCAGGAAGTGAGGCAGAGATTGAGGAGGCTGTAGTTCAGCCCATAACATTGTCACTATGGTGAGAGACAGTGACCAAGGGGGAGCTGCTCTCTCCCCAAGGAGACAGGGATGAAAACAGTTGGCTCTCCAGCAGTGCACTCCTCCTGACTCCAGCTGTAGGCCTCCGTGAGGAATGGCAGAGAGGCTTTCTCAAGACACACTCTCTGCCTTCTGGGATGAGAGCCGTGCGTCAGCGGGAGCTGTCACCTCGGACTGGTGGCATGTGCCATTATTTAATGAACAGCTGCCAGTGTGCTTGCCGGGACTCACCCACCTGCTTGTTTGTTCAGAAGGCAGAGAGTCAGCCAACAAAACAAAACAACAAAAGCAACCAAAGCAAACAAAAACCAGTAAGCTTCGTGAAATCGTAAGCCAAGGGGGATTTATTGAGCAAAGTGCAGCAGGATGTGATCCTCTGAAAAACCTGTTAACCGCATGACCAAAATCACATCTTCGGAGTGAGCTTTCAGTCCCTACTCCCCAACACACATACATGAATACACACACACACACACACACACACACACACACACACACACTATAAATAAAAAATGTAACTACACATGCTTACATAAGTTTATGTTAATTTATGATGCATATGTAGGGCCATATCTGGTCATAAACATTCACAAATAACTACATGTATGTCACATACTTGCACAAAATTACACATATACACCAGAATATATTATGTATATATATATGCTAACATACACACACACACACAAATATATATAGCCTTACATATACACACAAATAGCCATGTACTATTAGAAACCTTCATTCTCAGGAGAATGTTCTCCACTTGGAGATTTGGGTATCCCATTTGTAATAAAAGTATTTATAAATGTTCTTTTTTTGTGTGTATTTTCCATTGCAGAACACTGTAAGATGAGGGGCACTGGATAATCTTTCCAAGTCCTTCCATTTGTATTGAGCTCACAAGCCATGAAATCATTCCTTTAGTCTTGTTATTATCATTACAGGGGCTGGCACAAAAACTCACATGTAGGAGAACCTCTGTATATGTTGGAAAAAAATCCTAATCCTTTTCTCGTCTGATTTTTAAAATTAAAAGGTTGGGGATTTCTTGTCTCCTTTTCCTTTTCTGGTCTGTAATAGAAGTGCCAAGGCCATGCATCCATCTCTTAGAATGAAACCCTCCTTAGAGAGTAGGAAACTTGACTTACTTTCATGGTCTTGAAGATTTCATCAGAAATACCCAAATCCTCAAAGATCATCCAGTGCAAGTATAATAGCCAACGGTTGCTGTGTACAACCCTGTACAACCCTGAGGTGTGAACTTACAGGGGTGAAGAACTGATTTTGCTATGGTGTAGAGGTGCCCATCCATCCCAGCAGGGCCAGGATGATGGAAGAACTCCTGTCACAGCCAGGAAGCAGACAGACAGAGAATGCCTTTGCGGCCTTGCTTTTTCTTCTTTTATTTATTTCCCCCTTTATTCTGTCCAGGCCCCTCGCCTATGAGGTAGTGCGACTCATGTTTAGAGCTGCTCTTCCAGCTTTAGTTAATCCTCCCTGGAAATGCTCTCCCGGTCTCAGCCTGTGGCATGCCACACTAAACCATTCAACAGTCAAGATTAGCCATCACAAATCCTCCTCTTTGGAAGTAAGCTTGATACAGCGGTACTTCCTTAAACTGTAACACCGAGGTTCTCATTTTATGGATACATGAACTGATGCCCAGAAATAGTAGACATTTCTCCAAAGTAACCCAGCTAGCTGGCAGCAGACTGGGGACTTAGGAATTCAATAGTGATTCTTGGAGTAGTGTCCTCTCTTAGAGCTGGGCAATGCTATGCTAGGGTAACTCTGTGAGGGGATAGAGGCTGTTGTTGTTTTTAGAACTGTGGCTCTACTTAGTCAATGCTCTCATGTATTCTTGTCACTTCATCAAGAAGAGTTTGACATTTTCTATTTTTACACTGCATGTGTATGTATGTTTCTAGAATTGGCCTTCTAATTTATTTATTTATTTATTTATTTTAGCTATGTCAGGTTTTATTTTTGTTTGATATTTTGAGACAAGGTTTCTCTATGTGGTCTTAGGTGTCCTGGAACTCACTCTGTAGATCAGGCTATCCTTGAACTCACAATGTAGACCAGGCTGTCCTAGAACTTGCTCTGTAGACCAGGCTGGTCTTGAACTCACAGAGATCTCCTGTCTCTGCTTCCAGAGTGCTGGGATTTAAGGTGTGTGTCACCACACTCAGTTCAGCTGTGTCAAGTTTAAATATCTCAGCTATCCGGTGTCCAGTGAGTAAGCAGGAAGGGTGTGGAATGGGAACCTGTGTGTGTGTGTGTGTGTGTGTGTGTGTGTGTGTGTGTGTGTGTTGCAGTGTTTAAATGCAATGCATGGTAGTCCTTTGTCAAACCATACATGTGGGTGTCCTGTTTGTAGCTTATTTCACAGAGCTCAGTGTTCTGGCTAGAGCCTCACTGCTGTGATTTCTTCCTCTATTCCTTAGCCCCCATCCCTCTATGCCCCCAAAAGATTTACTACAGATGCATTTTATTTAGAAAGCCTGAACTCAACCAACAATAGAATAATACCATATTTTTCCTTAACATCGTTGAATCATGGAAGACTAAAACAGGAAAAAAATTTAAAAGACTACTAGAAAACTTGGGCAAGAAAGCCTTTTTAATTGGTACAAACATTATGTGATACCACTTAGAAAACAATAATTCCAGTGTTTCTAGAAAGATTTGGCATCTCTAAAAATAGCTACATGAACTTGATAAAGAAGAGATAGGTTTTCTGCTTTCAGAGAGTATAAGTTGTTATGAGGAAGGCCAAGCTTGAACACAAAGAACTCTAATAAAACATTCTTTGACTATTAAAATAATTCTCCCAAAGCCAATATTAAAGCTTTACAGATTTCAGGGAAGTTATAGCCTCTGAAACTGTGCCAGAGGTACACACATTTGTGAGTGATGTGTTGCTGTGAAATCCTTTTGGATGAAAATAATAAACTTTGGATGTAAGAATGCATATTTATTGGACATCAGCACCTCCTGTCTGTCTGTCTTCCTAAGCTTTAGGATCGAGACCTAATTGTGATGATCTTACTCCATTCTTTGAAGTTCAACTCTTATAAACAGAAGGAATTATTATGGTGAATATTTGGCTTTGAGTTAATTGAATGTTTAATTTCCAGTAGTGTTGAACGTGGCTGGAGATCCTTGTGATTATAATATGCAAAGCCTCTAAAAACACATAGATTCTCAAATAATGGCATCCTTTTTCCCCCCCAATTTTTTTTTCTCACATGGTATTTTTGTTATTTCCCTTACTGTCTACTTCAAACAAATTTTGTACAGTCTTATAATTCTTTTAACATATGGATACTGCCTACCAGCTCCTTGTGTGCCTTGGCACACAGCCACATGCACCACTGACGAATGATTTCCTGGATGAGTAGTCAGGCAGCTTCCTTTATTCATTTTTCTACCTGAGTTCCACTTTTTGTTTTGTTCTGTTCTGTTTTGTTTTTGAGACAGGGTTTTTCTGTGTAGCCCTGGCTGTCCTGGAACTCGCTCTGTAGACCAGGCTGGCCTCAAACTCACAGAGATCCACCTGCTTCTGCCTCCTGAGTGCTGGGATTATAGGTGTGTGCCACTACCGCCCGGCAAACTCAACTTCTTAAAGTAGTGTCAGATTAGACATTCCTACCTTGGAGCTCCATCTGGCTCCCTCCTTCCCAACTCTTCTGTTTCATTAGGATAGTCTTATTTTAGCCTATGTCAAGGAATTTATGTTGCCAGTGTTATTAGAGGAACTTGTCAACAATGAGAGTGTAAAACTTGTCCAGAAAACCCCCAGGGCTTGTAGCTTTGATGTCTATGGAGTCCTCGCCTGTTGTGTTTGCATTAGGAGTAGGGTCCCCTCCCCTTTTTTAATTTTTGTACTTCTCCCTGTACAAAAATTCTTAGAGCAGAACATGGACTGGCTTTGTAAGCTTCATCACTCTTATTGAAAACTTGTGTGGATTTCTTCTGTTTTGGAAAAGTCAATATTACCTAACATTAGTTGAGATGTAGACCAGGCATGATTACTTATTACAGAAGAAGGAATTCAGAAGGCATAGATACTCTGAGGTAAAGACAAGGCTAGAGACATCAGGAAGTGGGTATTTTCTTGAGATCCCAGTAGCCAGACAGACAGAGACCAGGGCCAGCCTACTGTAGTCTGAGGACACTCAACCCCTCAAATCCTAGATTCTTTTCCTATTTCCTGCCCTCTGCTCACAGGTAGCCAGGAGAAGGCTGCTTCGTCCCAGGAAAGTGATGCTGGGAAGTTGGGAGGAAGATGGCCAAGATGATGATAAGAAGCAGTAGAGGAAGGGCCCCCTCCTTGTGGTTTTCCCCTGTGGTCCTGTGTGTATGCAGGCCATCTGCACAGGCCTTCCAACACGCTTGCTATGTCTATCGTTCCATCTGCTGGTTGAGTTTCTTTATCTTAAATTGGGTTACCTTTTTTGGCCAAAGTAGTGATGGCCTAAATATTTGTGTTCTGAATCTACTTCTGATTTATAGAGCATTAGTCTACTGTAGTACAGAGTGTAAGTAAGAGCACTTTTGATCAGCATGTAAATATCTTGCAATAGAGAAAAAAATCTGTAAGGAGTGAAATATACTTATAATGTATGATGACTTTATATACATGTACAAAAATACATGTGTATATGTACACACAGATGTATTATTTAGCCATACATGTAGATATGTGTATTATTTACACACATAAGCACAGTGTATATTATGCTATTTAAAAGGAATCTGAATAGTCATTATAGCTCTTATTATTTGTGGAAATAAATGTAACATCTCAGAATATTTATACATTGTAAATAGGAGTCCTTAAATAACAAATATTACTGTTAATAAACTGGGTCAAGACACCAGCTTAGTGGACCTGAAATATATATATATTTGCTATTGATGTTTGGCTGCCAATGGGAAAATGATGCAATTGCAGAAAATTTCCACGTTAGTTATAAATTGCGAACAGCAGCAAAGGCTCAACATTAAAAATGTCTTGACCCTAACTCTCTTCCTAGTCCTTGAAGTTTCTTTCACAGACATTGTGCCGTGAGGAAGATTCAGCAGGGTGAACAGCCTGAAGAATCCCTAAGTCTTAGTCTACTCCATCCAGACTGGTGTCAGCCTCTATGGGGAGCCCGGTGGAAGGGTCTGGGATATTCTCTGTGGCTGCTGGTGGGGGCTGCTCCCTGGGCTCACAGCCAGGTACCACAGCAGGGACCCCCTCACTCCCTGGAGATAGTGGAGCAGCATATTTTGCCTCCACTACAGCTAGGGAGCCCTGGGCTGGGGACAGTGGGGCCTGGCCAGAAGCTTTTGCCTCCGGCTCCTGAAGCTTCAGGTCCTGGAGGTTCCCAGGAGGGAGTCCCGGGCTTTGGATCTCTGGCCCTGTAGGGGTACAGCTGGCTGTAGAGGCAGGTGCAGCCTCAGAGACCCCTCCGCCCCCAGCCTGAGAAGCTACAGGAGGCTCAGGACTCCCTGAAGCAGCAGAAGGGCTCAGAAAGGCAAGTTCGGGCTGCTGGGGGATGATGTCACTTCCGCCCTGAGGACCAGTCACTGCGGGCTGTCTTTCCTCTGATTGGTCCAGGGTGGACCCCGGATGATGAAGAATGGTGAAAGCCTTGGCCAGGTTTTTCACAGCGCTTTGAACACTGTTGGCTCCCTCTGCATCTATTTCTTTATCTTCAGAGACATTTGACTCTGGCTCTTCATCAGAGGTGTGCTGACCCTGCTCTTCCTTTTCGGACATTTTCGCTTCTCTAATTTTTTTGTAAAGTTCCTTTCTCTCTTCTTGTAAAGCACGACAAAGGTTCTCCAGCCTCTGGATTTTCATCACGAAACACTCGTATTCCTTAGCTCTTAGGGCTTTCTGTGACATAAACATACACAAATGACATGAGCCGTGGATTCCCTAGAATGCTCTCCAGAGACAAAACCATTTGTCTACTAGGTCTGAACAAACATTTATAGAGATCACTTGGTTTTTCTATTGCTTTTGGGTTTTGCACCCATTATTAGACTAAGAGAATTTTAATCACCATTGCCTGTTCTTTGGAAAAGCAACATGGTGAGCCTTCTTTTTGTTTCAATGCAGAACCTGTCATCTTAACCTACATCAGTCTTCTAAGAACTGGGGGGTATAAGCAAGAGCTTGCATGAAATGAATAAGAGACTGGGACTTCACCCTCAACACTGCTTTATGTATTCTAGGGAACACGTCTTCTTGATAAATAAACTGCTGTATGCTAATGCAGCAGCCATTTGACTTGTCTTGATGAGTCATGAACACATCTTGGGAATTGGTTGTGACTTGGGATGAATAGTTAAAGTGGTACTTATAACCACAGAAACTCACCACATACTAATTCATGATGTCAGGTCCTTAAAATGTTCAGTCCCCCCCCCCCCACACACACACACCCCACCCGGTAATAGTGGTGTGAGTGTGAGCAGGAATCTACTCCTAATCAGCTTATTACTTACTCTCACTCCAGCTACCGTACCTACAAGACCCTTTTTACTTGTTAACATGAAGGGGTCTTCACTTGTAAGCCCTGTCACTCATGTCAGAGCTTATATATCTTTGCCTTTAGAATTGGAAACTTTGCATAACATCAGAAATATAATACCCGCTGAAGGAGTTTTTAAAAAGATTTCTTCAAGCCGGGCAGTGGTGGCGCACGCCTTTGATCCCAGAACTAGGAGGCAGAGCCAGGCGGATCTCTGTGAGTTCCAGGCCAGCCTGGGCTACCAAGTGAGCTCCAGGAAAAGGCGCAAAGCTACACAGAGAAACCCTGTCTTGAAAAACAAAAACAAAAACAAACAAACAAGCAAAAGATTTTTTCATATCTGTCTATAAAATAATATGTATGTGGGCTACCTGGTGTCTTCTCTCAGTATGGTCAAACCAATGCATCCATTGTACTTGCTGGGTGCTGAACAGTAGAAATTTGAGGTCAAGTAAAACCTTCATCAAAACCATTACAGTCCAGCAGGCATGGTGGCATGGCTTTCTACTCAATAATCCTGTGATTTTAGGTTTACAAAGGTCTTTGACTCCTCCTTAGATTTCTAAATGACCCTTGATCTTATTTTCATTATATTTTAATGTATCACATCTCTCTTGAAAGGCAGCCTATCTTCAGACATAATCATTTGCACTAGTAGGCTATATTGATTATTCTGACAGGATTAGGGAAATGGAGAGAAAAGCTAAGGAAAGAATTTCCTCACCTCTTCGATCATGTCCAACAGAGCTTTGTTACAGTTCTCAAATCGGGCTTTCCATGTGGCTGTATCCTTCTCCAGCTTCTTCATTTTTTTGGTTGTCTACAGAAATTAGAATGTTTCAGTGCTAATCCCAAGGAGTTAATGTATCAAGGAAGCAATTAGTTCCACAAGTGACACCAAGGCCAGGCCTTCTACTACCAGCAGGCAAAGCAAACAAATGTTCGATGTCAGCAGTGCAGAGTGCAGAGGAGGAGTGATTTATTTCCCAGTCCTCTAGATCAGTAATGAATAAACTGATTTGCACCAGAGCCAATTCAGGAGGAAGGAAACTGCTTAGGAACACGTTGTTGTTGTTGTTGTTGTTGACTTTTCTTTCATTTAAAGTAAAAAATGTGCTTAGTGAGACCCATGAATACGCTTGCAATTTAGAGGAGTTACTTTATTGAACAGAAAGCTGTATCACACTGAGGAAGCTGGCGTTGCTTTTAGGAATTAAACTGTAGATAACCGTTCGTGTTTACATAAACACTGCTTTCCACCTTCTCTTTATTTACGCTTATAGGGTGAAGGTGAGCTCAGAGAATGTGATTAGTACATATTCATTTCATCTTTGAAAGAGTCCCATGAGAGAGGCTTCATTTTCACCCGTTTTATAAATGGGTGTACAGATGTACCCCACAGATGTACCCCACCTCACTCAGCTTTGAACATGGATCCAGGGATCTAAACTCAGATCACCAGGCTTGTACATCGAGTGCTTTCACCCTCTGCCCTCAACGACAGAATGCTGGCGCTGACTGTCTATTGGGAAGATACTATTCTGAATATCACGTTAATGCTCTGTCCATCGGTAACATTTGTGCCTTATGTTTGTAAAAGACTTGTAAAAACTTCTAATGCATTAATTTATGTGAACTCCACAACTTTGTGAGTTATACAAAGAATATAATATCTCAGGTTATAATAAGAAAAATAAAAGTTGAGAGGTAAGTAAATAGCTCAACAGTATGTGGAGGATAGTTACAAATTCAGTACTTGAACTTGCTCTTCTATTTTCTTATTTAGACCTCAACAATTATATTACAATTATGGGAAGGAGTCTATCAACTCTAACATTGTACTTTTAGGTATTTAAATGTTTGTTTTGAACATTAGAAGGTGGGACTTTTTAACTTAATGTTAACTTCTGTCCTTTTTAAGGCTAGCTATCAAGAAGAAAAATATTGTTCATTCTGGTAAAAATATATCCTAGCATTTTAGGGATGTTAATCAGATTAATTTACTGGAAAATTTTTAAAAGACAAACAACAATAACAAAAACCAACCTACTGAAAGTCTCATTCCTGCCTATAAAAATTTCTATGTATCATGAAATTCATTGAAGTATCTTAGCCTGAGAAAACCTAATGCAAAGAGCTGCCTGTCAAAAGAAAAATCTGTCAGTCTTCATGGGTACGCAATACTCACTTTATCCATTTCCTGCTTGAAAGTGGCAAACACTTCATTGCTTTTTGACAGTGTACCCTGGAACTCCTCAAACCTTCCTGAGTAGAGGGTGAGCTGTAAACAGAGCAAAGAGTACATCTATTTTAGGCTGCTTTCAGAATGCTTCCAGAAAAACAACATGACATTGTTTGTTATTTGAGGAAAAAAATGGTTTAAAGGTATTCTCAATACAGGGTTAGCCATACGTTTAGTTATTCTTTTTACTACATGGTCAACCTAGCTTGGTGAACATGATTGAAATTTTTCATTTAAAAATTGTGTGTGAGTGTCTGTCTGTGTGTCTGTCTTTAGGTGTCTTCTAAAGCTCTCCACCCTACCGTTTGAAAGAAGGTCTCTTGGTGAGTTTAGAGCCTGCCATTTCAGCTGCACTGGCTGGTCAGGAAGGCCTGGGGTCTCCTGTCTCTTCTCCCCATCAATGTTGCAGCTATAGGCACTTGTACCATGCCTGGCTTTTACATGGGTGCTCGGGATTCAAACTCAGGTCCTTATCCTTTTATAGCAAGTCCTCTACCCACTCAGCCACCTTCCCAAACCCACCACCATCCCCTCCCCTCCAGTTTCTCCCTTATCCCACTCCATAACATTTCCCTTCCAATTTTTTGTGCTCTATCTTTTGAAGAATCTATGGAATCCTCTTATGTTGCCTAAAATCTTTTTAAAGAAAAATAAAATGATAAGATCTATCATTACAGATTTATTACATTTTAATTTTTACAAACATTTGTTGGTCACTGAACATACATATGCACCATATATATAACGATATTTATTTAGCACATGGGTCCTGCTTTTGAAATACTTGTACTCCTAATGGAAAGATAAACTCAATGACAACTTGACTATGAGATGTTCGATACAAACTACCATGTCAGAACTTTATTTTCCTTGGATTTCCCATGTAATCAACTCTTACAACCTAAGATAATAACCTTTCTGTGCCACTGACCCAAGAGTAACACATGTGTTTGTGCATGTGTTGTGATAATCATTTGGTGGAAACAGCGAATAGAGATCAAAATCAGTCTTACACATGACTATCTCCCATACATACGAAAAGGGACCTTTGGATATTGCTTGATAGTATTAGTTTGTTTGTTATCTGAGTCGGTTGGTGTCACCTGGGGTCAGTGACTTAATCCCTAAGCCTTTGTTAATGCTTTCTGTAAAGGCGCTTCCCATTCCTTCCCCAGCTGATGCTTTCTGTGCTATTCAATAATTACACAGCAAAGCCCTTCATTGGAGACAGACACAGGGGCAGGGACAGATTTACAAGACAGTTTTCAGGCAGGCAACAAATTCAGGCGCATACAGCAGATAAACCAGGATGACAGAAGACACAGAGCGTGTGAAGTAGAGAATTCAAACCTGGGCTCACTGGGCTGGAGTGCTGGCTCAGAAGTTAAACACCTAGGGTCACAAATGTGATTTGACCAAACGTCAGCTCTGGACTCACTCTTGGTTAAACAACAGCAAGGGTCAGTCTCTTTCTTTCATGTGACACTAACGCAGCATTATTATTGACTCCGAGTTTATTACTGTGTTCAAACCAATGCACTTAGTGACAATAGCAAAACAAACCCTTTAAAATATGTATTTAGTATGTGGTGTGTGTGTGTGTGTGTGTGTGTGTGTGTGTGTGTGTGTGTGTGCACATGTGACACGGTATGCATGTGGAGGTCAGAAGAAAACTCTCAGGAGTTGCTTTTTCTCCTGGCACCTTATGAGAGGATGCTATGGAGCAAACTTAGGTTGTCGTATTTGTGCCAAGAACTGGGTGTTTCTGCATTGTCTCCTTAATTTTTTTACTAGATTCTTCCAACTGATCATTTTGTTTTGCTTTGTTTAAAAATTAAATTTTGTTTGAACACACACATAATTAACCACCCTAACCTGTTTGAAGTCTACAGATCAATCTTGTTAGGTTTACATTGCTGTACAGCCAATCTCCAGAATATTTTCACGTTGCAAAATGGAAGCCATGCACACATTCAACAACTCCACAGACATCAAACAACTTCTCATATCCTCCTTCAAGTGGTCAGGTTTTAACATTCTCCTTTTCTTCCTATTAGATCGCTTGGTCATAGACAGTACAATTTATGTGGCTTATCAATCGCTCAGGTAGCCAGCACCAACGTTATCTTATTCTAACTCAACTTTTGTACTTCTCATTTCCTTAGTGGATGTTTATACATAGAGTTGACCTTCTATTAACATGTTGACACATTGTGTGCTTGATTTGACAGGAGCTATTTCCACTTTTGCTTTGGGATTTCAGAGAAGTGTGGAAAGGCAATCCAGAAGTCATGCCAGGACAGAAATAGAAGCATACTACTCCATGGTTAAAAGTAACAAAAATTGCTGCAATATATCACCTTAAAACTGGCCAAAGGGCTCACTTTTTGTTTTTATATTCAGTTGCGTTTGGAGGTTCATACATGCCTCGTGTGTCAGTGGAGGACAGAGTCTAACTTCCCAGGCTTGGGAGTCAGTTCTTTCTACCAAATGGGACCTGGGGATCATCAGGCTTGGCAGTGAGTACCTGTACCCACTGAGCCATATCAAGTCGGTCCTCATGCATTCCTTTAACTGAACACTGAGTTCTAGTTAGAGTAGGAAATGGAAGGCACTGTGACTAGAAATTGCCTTAATAAGATCATGAGATTTGACATGGAAACAAGTTCCCAGAGTTGTTGCAGAGGGCTCTCCCCTCATCTAAAGATAAGGAGAGGATATCTGAGTCTAGACACTATGGTTATACTGAATCCTTTGGGTGGTATTTTGTGTCTGTGTTCTTGGATACTGCTGATATTCCATGTTTGCTACTGTCTTCATCCTTACTGATCTGATGATGCTCTATTAGTCATGACATTTGTATCTAACTGATCATCTATGATAGCAGCTCTATTGCCTCAGTTTATGTAACTGAAAAAGCCAGACAGCATTTTTCTTGCTCAGGTCTTAAAAAATGGGTATTAAGGCCTTAGCTTCCTGGTGTTCCTTCTCCTTTCAGGACAATTAGAAACAAGAGGAGTATGTGAGTAGAATTCACTTGTGTAAGTTGGAAAGGGTCACACAGCATCTCTGTGTAAAGAGCTAGTACTCTGATCTCAATACCTCATTCAGGATCAGTGGGTGAGTGAGGAATTAGAAATGCCTGGTAAATACTTCTGAAGTTTGAATGGATAGAGTTGAGAAATAGTATCACATCTTTATATTTTTCCTTACCACACCATGGAACTCCCAGATCCTTGGTTCTATTGAGATGGTTTAGTCAGTAAAGTGCTTGTTATGCTAGCATGAGGATCTGACTTTGGATCCCCAACCCACCTTAAAAAAGGCGGGCATAGCAGTGGGATCTAAGCACCAAAGGAATGGAAAGAGGAGGCCAGGGGTGGGACTTGAGGGCCAGCTAGTCTGACCAAATTACATAGCTCCAGATTCATTTCAAGACGAGTTTCAAAACATAAGGTGGGCAGTAACTGGGGAAAGATGCATGATGTTGACTTTTGACTTCCACATACTCATGCACAAATGTACACATACACACATGGACATGCCACATAGACATACCCTGGACTCTAATGGCAGCTGAACAAATCATTCTCGAGGCTAGAATCTAATATTAATCTACTCTTTTCAAGTTCATGATCTTCCTTTAGCGAAGCGATTTCTTGTAGACAATGTAAACAATGCCTTGCTTCAAGTACTGTCCATTGTTTCTCTCCAGCTCTGTGCTGTTAGTGAGCAGAAATGGTCCATGGGCTCTGGCTCGACTCTGCATGTTCTCTATCCCTAGACAGTAGAGTCACACCTTTCCCCCCACTATCCACAGCTTAGAGACCCAGCACGGCTTGATGCTCCTGACACCATGATGTGAGGGGTCTTACAACTCACTCAAACGTGATCCCGAGCCTGTAACTCTGAGCCCTGTGACTCGGTGGAAATCCAGAAACATTATGTTGTAAACCTCTAACTGGTTTGAAAATTTTTCTTGAATGTTTTCAAAGAATATTGGGGAAAACAGTTTTCCATCACTTTCTCTGTGCACATTGCATACCTACGCCTTATGAAGACTATCTGTGACAATGTCATCTCTGTGTATGTTTGCTGAGATTTGTTATCTGAAGTTTACTCTTGATGTATTTTACAGTGAACGGTATTTGTTGAATTTGTTCATTCATATGCTAAGTATGTACCTTTTATTTTTTTTTAATTAGTAGGATTTTATAGTCAGTTCATAAACATTTACAGTCTCAGTGCCAGCATGGAAGGTTTCTGATGCTCTCACCTTGCATCCATTTTCTCTGTGAACTCACCAACCCTTTAGGGCTTGGGCAGTTCTCCTAACAGCAGGCCAGAGTCCCTCTGTGGCCTGTGACAGGGAATGCTTCCCAGGAGGGCCAGAACCCCGTGCCAATGGGGAAGGTAGACAGGACTGCCTTTTGCACAGAGCCAGCTGTGGCAATGTTTTTGAGTCTGAAATGGGACCTCTAGTAATGTGACCAAAAAGAATTCCAATGACGCCTGAAGCCAAATCAGAAGGATTCTGATTTCCCCACCACGCCTAGTCAGTCACTACTGACAAGGTCAGTCTCTGCACAGC
Organism: Onychomys torridus; assembly: GCF_903995425.1. Taxonomy (NCBI): domain Eukaryota; kingdom Metazoa; phylum Chordata; class Mammalia; order Rodentia; family Cricetidae; genus Onychomys; species Onychomys torridus. Next base: position 36,924,598 of record NC_050461.1, read on the forward strand.
ACAGAAACGTGGCCTCCATCTTTCTCAGTTTCTTTGTGTTATCGACAATATCAACATGTGAAGACAGTTCAGGACTGACGGTTATAAATGGTGTTTCTGAACAGTTTTACATTTCTTCTCACCGTAGCCAGGCAATGGGTCAGGTGACAGAAAGGAAATGTGACAGCGAAGTGGGAAGCTGGACATTAGCTTGCTGTGACTGACCGCTTTAATGGCATTGGTTGTCTGCAGACCCTTGGCTACAAAGTGTTGGTACGCATCATTTCTCTTGCATAGACCCAATAGACTCGATTTTCTTAGATACAATAAACATGAAGTTGGTCATGTCTCATGCCCTCCCCATGCCCTGCCACCTCTAAAGCTTTGTACAGGGAATCTTGGGTCCCAGGCCCTTGGTACCAGAAGGAGGCTCCCCCAGCCCCCCATGTGTTGGTCTCCCCAGCCCACCTGAGCCTGCAGCACTGTCTCCTGTTCCTTCAGCACTTTGGCCTGGAGTTTCCATTCTGCTGCCTGGTTCAGCAACTATGAGAAAAGAGAGCAAGTGCATGGGAGAAAGTCCAGTTATTTTTAAATTGACATCTGTTTGCCGTATATGGATAAGACTAACTTTCTTCTTACTCCTCTCTCCCTTATGTATTTTTTGAGGGGAGACTTTTGCAAAATACACGTTAACAAAGTTAAAGTTAAGAAAATAATTAATTTAATGGGTTTGATTCCCAAGGAAGCTAGTGGCTTTAATGAAATAAAAAATTAAGGATCCAAATCAAGTATCAATCACACAAAATCTAATCTCTTACCAGTCCCATTGGTGAAAAGCTTCCCCAGCAATTAAAGGAGCTTCCCAAGCAATCCTGTCCTACCACCATCATCAACCTTATATTGAACATCTAGACTTTCCTTCCTGGGCCTGGCTGTGTGTGACTGGTCCATTATATTAGCATTGGATATAAGTTGGTAGAGATAGTCTCCAACAAAGCACACGTGAAGCCTTTAGAAATACACATTTTTTTAAATCCCTGGTTCTTGACACAGCAGTTCAAATGTGTCTGACTTTCCTCAGTGAATCACGAATGGGTACATTCCCCTTTGGAGAATATAATCTAGGATGTATAGAGCATGGTTGAAATCTGTGATTTTCCAACACCCAAGGTGCTTTGGCTGTCAGTGACCCATGCAGCACATTTGAGAAACAGAGAAGTTTGATGGGTTTCTCTGAACTTTGCCCTCTGGTCCTGAGAGTCCTCATCCCTCTCCCACAAGGAAGCTTTTCTTTCTTTTTTTTTTTTTTTGAGCTGAGGATCGAACCCAGGGCCTTGCGCTTGCTAGGCAAGCACTCTACCACTGAGCTAAATCCCCAACCCAGGAAGCCTTTCCTATATAACCACTGCTGTTACACAGGGTTGAGCTGGGAGCAGATGGGTAAATGTGTTTTAACTTAAGATATACATTTATTTGTCAATCCATTTTGATGTACAGTTATAGTCTTAGGTTTGGATCTTCTGGTCAGAGCTCAGGAGGGTTTTTTTGTTTTTGTTTTTGTTTTAATAAAAGTCATGTCTACAATGTACCATGAGAATTCTAGTTGTTGACTTCCAGATAATTGTGCAGTGGCCTAGAAATAATAGTAAAGTATCCACTGTCAGTCTTAGGAGAGGCCCAGGACACTGGAGTACCAGACCTGTAGGCCCCTCTGGCCATCTGAGGGTGTGGTAGAGGTGTGCTGGTCCATGCTTTTGGAGTCAACAGTGGCAGCCTGTTGGATATCCCTGATTATTCTGTTTGCCTGGACTTGATACCTCGCCAGAAGTGAAAACTGGGAGTGGGGTGGGTGGGAATGGGTGGGGATGGGTGAGGGTAGGTGGGCTCTGAGAACTAGAAGTGAGGGTTTGTCGTCCACATTTACTTTTTTCTGCCATATTTGAAAACTGGTTATCTTGCCGTTGCTACGCTAGCAAATTCAGTGACTCTCGTCTGGTTTCAGCTAAACAAAAAGCTTCTGGTCAAATGGTAAGTGGCATCATTTGAGTAACTGGCCTAACAGCCCTCTCAGCCTTCACACACACACACACACACACACACACACACACACACACACACACACGCACGCACGCACGCACGCACGCATGCACACACGCACGCACGCCCCTCCTCTCTTCCTCTCCTATCTCTCTCTTCCTCCAGCAGCTGGTGCATGTTTCCACGCAGCTGAAACACACCTCTGAATGTGATGTAGCGCCACAGAGCGCTTAAGGCTGGGGACAGATGCATGTGGTTTTGAAACATATTGCTTCCCTTAGCAGTGTGAAACCTTAAGCTGTATGTCCTCCTTGAGCCTCAGTTTTGACATCTGCACAATGGCCTTGCAACTTTTGGTGGTTCCTTGGAGAGCAATAAGCACTACCATTCAGTGTCCTCAATCCCAGACTCAGGAGTCAGCCTTGGTAGCACACCCCCCTCTCCACACTGTCGTCCCCTTTGGACTGATGGCTGCTTTTACTTTGAAGTAACTGTTCCCTGGCTCCATCTCTTCTTTCCAGCAGCCACCCTTCTAATCCACGTCATCATCACATCTCCCGTGGACTGTGCTGGGAACCCCTGCCTTTTTTCTTGTCTGGTCCACTTTCCACTCGGGGACCACATTAACCTGTACATATGGGGAGCCAATCACGTCCGCTCCTTTTCTGAAACTCTTCAGTCATTTCCCATTATATTCGGAATAAAATCCAGCCGCCTCTCCAAGTCCTACAAAGCTGCACAGTTGGACCCCAGTTACCCCCACATCTTGAGCATTTCTCCCCTTGCTTCCTTCTCTGACCTCCCCCTGAGCGTGGAGCATGCCATGGTGGGTCTAACATCAAGCCTCGTCACTAACAAGATACCACTACTGGAGAAGACTCCCATGAGGCAGTTCTTCAGAAGGCAGAACTTGGCTGCTACGTCATCCCTGCCTGTCCTGATCACTCAGTCTAAGTACTCCCTCCCCTTCAGCCCCATCTCAGTTCTTCCTTGTTTGCCTAAGGACTTACTATTATCTAGCTACCCTTCCGGCTTTGTGTGTTACAGCTCGTCTCTTCCCACTCAGCCTCTAATCTGCCTGGTAGGAGATGGCCCTTCTCTGTCTTATTCACAGCGATAATCTAGCACCTCAGATGCTCTCAGCAGATAATAGGCACTTGAGAAACACTTGTTGAGCATGTTGAATGACTATTTCGTGTGAATAATGGTCAAGGCCCAGTGTCTCCTACTGGGCTAGCGCATTGACTTTCCCATAGATGCATGGGCTTTTATGTGAGTGTGGTGATCTTCTGCCGTGGTCAGACAGCTTTCCTAGAGAGCCCCCGACAAGGAGATGGATTGCATCTGCACAGAAAGGATAAATACATATTCCTTTTCCCGCCGGTGACGCTCCTCCGCTTCCTGCATCAGCTCCTGAGCCTGCTCCAGTTTCGCATCCACCAGCTTCTGCTGCAGCTCTCGGTGCTTAAATATTTTGTCCAGATGCTGAGGGAAGAGGACGCAGAAAAGCCAGGCTTAGGATCAGGGCTTAGAAATGCAAAAATGCAAAATGACCCCCATGAATACAGATTTCCTAGTTTTCAACATTCTAAGGAATAAACACTCTGGCCTCACTGAAGACTTTATATTAAAGCCGTAAATTGGTGAGAGCCACCCCCCACCACACACACACACTTTGCACTATTCAGAGGTAGCTTCAAAAGGTGGAGGTGCCAGAGGTCATCAGCATTAATGCCTAAAGGCACCAACATGATTTTTCTCAATTTGGTAGCCAGTTGGTATGATGATATTCCTTAGGCTAGACCTCCCAGACAATGCTCCACTGTACTCTGGCTTGGTATGATGGCCCTTTTCATGACTGTACAACCAACCTCTTTTTGGTCAGGGGTTGAGACAGGGTTTTTCTATGTAGTCTTGGTGCCTGTCTTGGATCTCATTCTATAGACCAAACTGGCCTCAAACTCACAGAGATCCACCTGGCTCTGCCTCCTGAGTGCTGTGACTTAAAGGCATGCACCACCACCACCCGGCTGACTGTACAACCTCTTTTAACGATAAAAATGAATATAATTTATCATGGTGAATTCTCTGTGTACCTTCTCAAGAGTTGTAACAAAGCCTTGGAGTACCAGCATGCAGTCCCTAGATATGTGAGACTGAGGCCCAGGTCCCTGAATGCTTCGCTGACTTTGTTTGAAGCTAATGCAGTTTGGATCTGAATGTCCCGCCTCCAAAAGGCCCAAAAGTTAAATGCTTAGTATCCAGCCTGACACTATTGGGATGCGGTAGAAAATTCTAGAGGAAGGGATTGCCAGGAGACCCTCTAGTCTTTGGCAGTTGGTACCCTCCCTTTCCAGTTGCTATGAAGTGAGCAGCTTGGCACCACCACACCTCTCCCACCATGGTGGTGTGCTGCTTTGCCATAGGCCCCAAAGTCACTTGCTTCACATCTGTAGCCAGGGACATCTTGTTGAGCTGAGTGTCTCATGTATTTCTTAAAGTAAAGGAAAGCTTAGGAAAAAGAGCTGAAATGACCTGGGCTCACTGATGAGCTGATAAGCAGTCATTTTCTGGCCTCCACATCTGGACCTCTGGACTACCTGTTTCTGATGGGATGCCTCATCAGAAAGGAGACCTAGGAAATACTGGATTGGGCTTTACACAGAACCAGTGCTGGGAATGTACAACTGGTATTCCAAGACTTTCCTGGCTGAGCTTTCTCTGGATCCTGGATGGAATTGAACCTTGTGAGAAGAGATGGTAGCTAGCCATTATGGATTGCTGGGAGGGCTTTCCTGATTTACCCAACTGCTGTTACCATGTGCTACTGACTCAAATATTGTTTTCTTGATAAAATCTTAGCATATTGCCAACCCAGATGCTTGTTGTCTCATTAATGTAAAATACTGGAAATTAAAATCTTTGTGACTAGAAATAATACCATCTCCAGGCCACTGCTTTCATACATAAAAATGTAGAAAAGGTACTGTAGGGGCTAATATTGATGATTTGATGGGGTCCAGAATCAATGGGAGAAAAGCCTCTGTGCAAGCCTATGAGGGACTGTCTACACTTGGTTAACTTCTGGGCTTGCCTGTGAGGGACTGTCTATATTTGGTTAACTTCTGGGCTTGCCTGTGAGGGACTGTCTACACTTGGTTAACTTTTAGGCTTGCCTGTGAGGGACTGTGTACATTTGGTTAACCTCTGGGCATGCCTGTGAGGGATTATCTAGACGGATAGGTTGATTGAGGTGGGAAGATCCATCTTAATTGTGAATTGTGCCATTTCATGGCCTGGCCCTGGACTGAATGAAGATAAGAGAGTGAGCCGAGCGTGAGGATCCATTATTCTCTGTTTCCTGTCTGAGGACCTAGTGGTAACCAACTGGCTACCTGTTCTGGTCACAATGCCTTCCCCTCACACTACCATACCATGATGGAATAATCCTCCAAAATGGTAAGCCAGAATTTACCCTTCCAGCCTTATACTGCTGCTTGTTAGACATTTGGTCACAGCAACACATAAAGAGACTTATATGGATAGTGTTTTCTGCTTGATAGTAAAGTCGATAGTGAAGTGTACTACCTAATACATTGCTTGACACAAATTAGCCACTAAATAAATGATATTATAATTATTACATTGTTAATACTAGTATCAGCTTGTTAACTGAGATGACATGGGGATCCTAATGAAGAGAGTGGGATTATCTTTTGTCTACATGGAAAGGATTTTTAAAGGACCAAAGTATTGTGCGGGATAACTGTGCCCACAGCTGACCACTTTAGGTTTACTGCTTTTATTCTGAAGTGAGTTCAGCCGGGTGTTTTGCAGGACTCTCTGTTTTTTGTTGTTGTTTTGGTTAGGAAAAGAAACCCAGTCTTAACTATTCATCGGTTGTGAGGGCTGGCCATGGATTGTTTCTTAACCAACCTCTTCGCTTCCACAAGCCAGATCTGGGCCTGTGTACAGTTCTGCCAGGAGTTTGATGTGGTGCTCACCTCTTCTCGAAGCTCATACTGGTCGATGATGCTTTTCAGTTTTTCTGCGAGCTCTGTGTTCTCCTGGCAGAGTTTCATATTCCGCTCACTCTGTTGCTCTATCTGAGTCTGGATATCTGTCAGGGTAGTCTGAAAATGACTCGTGATCTCTTTCCTCTTCTCTTCTTCCTCGCGTGCCCGCTGGAGGGTTTCCTCCTGTGGATGAAGAGCATAACATTTTGTACTGGTTTAGAGAACTCAGGGAAAGGCTGGCAAAAGGAGCAGTGTGCAGAGTGAGTGGGGTGTTTCTTTTCAGCTCTCTACGGCTAAAGTTGCCCGATCCCCAAACAAATGCATGAGCAGGGTTTCAGCTGTGAGTGCAGTCACAGGCAATGGCCATGCTCAGGGAGCAGGCTTCCTTTAAAATGGCAGTCGCCTGCTGAGTGAATGGCCAGCAGTGACTTCTGACAGACAGTCACATGGTCACACGACTTTGATCTCTTAGATGTGGCCTGAAAAAGGATTTACCTAGTGATGGGACACAGATCATGAGTTGTTTGTCTGGTGTGTGTGTGTGTGTGTGTGTGTGTGTGTGTGTGTGTTGCTATGGGGGTGGAAAGCAATAGATGTAATAATTACTCCATGAAACCATGGAATATTAACCACATAGTTGTATCACCCAGGTTTTTATAAGAATAAGTGAGCATAATACAAACTGTTTTTCTTTCTTTTAGGTTTTAGTTCTGTGTGTGTGTGTGTGTGTGTGTGTGTGTGTGTGTGTGTGTAGTCACATATGTGTGAGTACCCAGAGAGGCCAGAAGAAGGTGTCAGATCCCCTGAAACTGGAGTTATAGGTGACTGTCAGATGCCTCACATGGATGCTGGGAACTGAACTTGGTCCCTCTACAAGAGCAGCAAGTGCTCTTAATACGAAAAATATATTATCAGAAAGCTTTAATACAGCATTCAAAAATATAAAAGGAATCTTCCCAAATACACTGGATATTTTATTTATGGACAGAACAATTATTTTATGTGTCCCCTGGGATAATTAAAATACTTGCAGTGTAAATTTTGAATCAGAAGGCAGTAAGTTTGAAATCTCCTTAACTCTAAATAGTAACAATGAAACATATTACCACCCCCCTTACCACTTGTTACCGTAAAGGAATTGGCAGTTTGCTTTTATATTATTTCTGTTCTCTTTTCTCTTACATCAAAACTCCACATTCATTGCTAACCACTAATCATGTGCCTAGATTCCTCTGTCTACACCAAGCATTAGCTGTGTTGGAATTAATCGTTCCTTTCACTCTTTTAGAATAAAGGATTTGCTCTTGCTATATTCTCCCAAAGATAGACTTGTTTACACTGCCGAGAGATGATACACACATTTTCAGATTCCTTTCAGTCCTGGTTAATTGTTAATAGGAAAGCTTGCTTCATTGTTGGCAAGTAAAATTACCCTGCATTTAGTTGCCTACCAACTTCAGATAATGTAACAGGATTTAAAAATAGAGAATTATTTTAGCAGAAGTAATTGCACAAGTCTTTATTAGGATAGAACAATGTGATCAAAACAAAAACTGATCTGGAAAAATATATGCTCTGGAAGTATTTTAATTGATCACTCATTCCCATCTTTCCTACATAATATCAACACATTGCCTAACTTGTTGGCCACCAGAATTATAATTTCATCATACTGTGGCTTCTCAGAGATATTATAAAAGATACTTCCTAAAGACTATTTGAGATAATCTTTATCTTTGTATACCAATTCTTACTACATGTATCACTAAAAGTGATTGAAGCTATCAGTTCAAGAGTAACTGAACATACCTGCCAGAGTGATTGCCACCTCCTTGCTCCTGACATACTTACAAGTCCCCAAATTATGAATTATTGAACTACAGACCAGGGTCTTAATTTCATTTTCATTTATGAAGATTCCATGTGTGAGTAGAAAAAAAAAAAAAAAAAACTATGTCACGCTCTTGAGAAAGTTTGAGATTTTTGCAGATCTTAGCAACATGTGTCAAACCACTCAGTTGTGGCTCATGAAATGGCAGCTTGAAGTTTGTACTACAGAATCTCCCCCTCTCCCCTTGAAGAGGAGGAAGAGCACAAGGTCTTGTAAGGTAGTCCAGACTGTCTTTGAACTTGTGACCCTCCTGCCCCATCCTCCCAAATAACAACAATCCTAGCTATGTTGCTATTTCACCTAGGCAAAAAATAATGTCACTAAATGTCATGAAATTGAGTCCATTGATAAATAATTTGCTATGACTTGGACAATGTCTGAGATAATTTTCCAAATTAATCAAGTATATGTGCAAAGTGGAAATGACTAAGACAAGCAAGACTGAGAGACAAAAGCTGAAAACAGCTTTACAAGCAGCAGCGTGTGTCTTAAAACTGATGCCATGCCTGGCACATAATTCATAGGTATTCAGTAAATGTTTATTTAATGATTAATACATTACTAACTTGTGTACAGACACTTGAGTGGCTTGGGCGGGATGATTTCTATAGTCCTTTCCACATTAAAATTCTTTGATATTCTATTAACAAATACCACTTATTTCTTTACCAAAATCATGTACCCTAAGCCACCTACCCACATTGTACTAGAAAGTTCTCTTTCAGTATGGTTTCAGGCTTGAATTTACTCCTTTAAGTGCTTGTAGGTGTTGCTAAAACAAGTACCTGGCCCAGACCTTCACTGGCCTTTTTCTAAACTATCCTAAATTGTTAAGGCTTGTATTTGTGTTTCACTCACCGACGAAAAACAAACTTTTTGAGGAATATAAGTTAAAATGTATGGCGGTAGAGAACCCTGACTACATATTCTTTTTCCATGCCCTCCCAAGCTCCTAAAGCATGAGCTTTTCAGCCAGGTACTGAGGCTACCCTACTGGCTTGGACAAAGAAGGCCATGACAAGTTTAGTCTTCTACAAATACCATCTGTGGACTCCGGAGGCCAATTGGCACTTGATGTAATATAATTTAAGTTTCTCACCCTTTTCCCCTTTAAACAGATTTTAGCTTGTAGGAAGACTTGGAAACAGAATGAGATGTGTTAAACTTCCCTAGAACATCTACCATCTTGCAGATAAGAACAAGAGTGTGAAATTCTGGGAAACTGTATAACCACTGAAAGATGAGAGGAAAGCTCCAAGAAAAGAGTTGGAGAGGGAGGAAAACCTGAGTTCTGTGGAGAAAATTCTCCGATCTCCGCGATCTCCGAACAACATTGACCTACACTTCTGCAGGATGGGCTCTAAGGAAAAAATTGAACGGACGTTTGGACTGCTGTCCAAGAGACAAAAGTTTATAGTTAAAGCTCACCATAGTAACCAAATTAAAAATCATCAATATTTTTCAGAAGAGTATACTTAAGGTTTAGATATGTACTGTACACTCCAAAAGCTTGTGTCTTGAAGATATGTCCCTCAGACAACTGGATTTTGAGAGGTGATTCTACCGTGATGGTGCTAATTTCATCAGTGAGTTAACCCACAGCTGCCTTTGTAGCTGAATCAGTTGTTCAGAAGTGGGGCTTAGTTGGAAGAAGTAGGCTCCTGGTGCATGCTTTTGATGGCTCTATCTTGTCTCTAGAACCCTTTTCTGTGTCTTTCTGCTTCCTTGCCACCTTAAGGTGAACAACTTGATGTTCTTCATCATGATCCAGAAACAAGCATCAAGTGACCATGGACTGAAATCTCTGAACCTGTAAGCCAAGTTAACCTTCTCTTGTAAGTTTATTTCATTTTCGGTAAGGCGTTTTGATAGCATTGGAAGGTCAAATAACATCATAATAGGATCTAGGGTCTCCACATTGTCATACCATCTAGGATATTGTTGGCAATGACCTGTCATATGAAAACCCTACCCCCAAATTGGCACAGTATCAAAAGAAAGACAGTAAGCAAATAAACATCTTGTTCTACAATGGCCCAGATGGGAAAATAACAGGAAAGAATTTTTTAAAAAAATGGGCTTTATAATTCTGTTCAGTGATGTAAAGGAAAATATTATCCCAATGAATTAGGAACAGGAAGTCTCAGACAAGAAAAACAATCTATTAAACAAGCAGGAGTCCTGGAATTTAAAACTCTGTAATTAGACATTAAAAAAATCACTCTGTGGACCCAGAGCATAAGAGAGATAACAAAGAAATAACTATGAAATGGTCTGATCAGAAGATTGAGGACGGCATGAAGAGAGCTAAGACACACTCACAAGGTTAATATGCAACAATTTGCCTCGCGGGAGAGGGGAAAGAGGAGAGCATGAATTAACAAGTACATTTGAAGAAATAACGCTTGAAAAATTCCAAGTTTGGTTACAAAAATACAAATACATAAAGCTCAGCAAATATTAAATGAAATATTTGTAAAGAAAACCTTTAGAGATTGGAGAGATGCCTCAGTGGTTAAGAGCACTGGCTGCTCTTGTAGAGATGTTGGGTTTAGTTCCCAATACCCACAGGGCAGTTCACAAGCATCTGTAATCCCAGCTTCAGGGGATCCATCACCCTTTACTAACCTATGTAGGTACCACACACTTACATACATGAGGGGAAACACTCATAGCATTTTTCAAAATTAAAAATAAAGAAAACCATCAGTAGATATGAAGATTTTAAAAGTAAAAAAAAAAAAATCACTAGAAAGACTTTGAAAATAGCCCTAGAAAAATGACGTGTCATATGAGGAGAAGGAGCCCAGGTTACTGCTGTCATCAGAATTATGGAGGTCAGAATAAAATGGAAGATCCATAAACAGATCCCATCATCAGACAATATCAATATCCAATAATTACAGGTCTCAATTGGAAGATGGGAATAATGAATAGCTAAAAGACATCTTAAAGATAAAGGATGACTAAGAGAATGGATTGCCAACTAAGCTGGAATCCAACAGACTCTAATGGGGAGCTCTTTAGGCTGAGAGGAAATGGTGCCATACAGGGCGTTCAAGTTTTAGGCCAAATAAAAAAGACATCAGGGCTGGGCGGTGGTGGTGCACACCTATAATTCCAGGACTTGGGAGGTAGAAGCAGGTGGATCTCTGTGAGTTCTCGGCCAGCCTAGTCTACAGAGCTAGTCCAGGACAGGCTCCAAAGCTACAGAGAAACCCTTTCTTGAAAAAACAAACAACAAACAAACAAACAAACAAACAAACAAAAAAAAGGCATCAGGAAAGTCCAGTATCTGGGAAAAAATAAAAGGCAGTTTTCCTTTTCATTTTTCAAGGAATACAGATGATAGTAAAGACAAAAAAACCCCAAACCAACCATTTTTTTGAATGTGAATTGTCATCTCATGGGCTTTATAAGTTCATATAATTGTTTGCTTAGAAAATTCTAGCTTAAAGATAGAAATAATTACTTAGCTTTAGTGTTTTTACATATATGATGTGCTATAACATTAACTCTAGATAGACTAGGCATTTAACTAAAAATGTTGATTGCAACCATAGATTAAACCACTGTAAATATGCTGGGCGGTGGTGGCACACGCCTTTAATCCCAGCACTCTGGTGGCAGAGGCAGGCGGATCTCTGTGAGTTTGAGGCCAGCCTGGTCTACAAAGCGAGATCTAGGAAAGATGCAAAACTACACAGAGAAACCCTGTCTTGGAAAAAACCAAACCCAAACAAAACAAAACAAAACAAAAACAAAACCACTGTAAATAATGTAAAGAGGTATAAGTTTAAAATCTGGGAGATAAATTAAAAATATAATTTAAAGAATCTTCAAATTGGAAGGTACAAAAAAATAGAGGAGCAGAAGACAGAGAGAGAGAGAGGTATCCGTCATTTATGTGTTAATGGACTGGCATCCCAGTTAAAGACAGATACTGTGCATATGAAAAGAATCAATATACAGTTTTATCATGTCTTTATGAGCTGTATTTTGTAGACCCACATAGGAAATGAGTAGATGAAAAGAGATGCACTGTGCAAACAAGCAAACAAAAAAAAGTAAGAAAAATTAAGGACTTGTATCGATGTCAAATAAAGTTAAATATCAAGATAAAGATCATTACCCGAAGAGATACTCATCATGATAAAACAACCAGTTATTCACAAAGACAGAAGGTGAATGTGAATAAAACTAACATCAATGCTTCAAGAAACAAAAACTGATGTATTTGAAAGAAGTAAACCATTCCACAATTAATACTGGGATTGAACTGACAGTTCCAAAGCTAGTTATTGCTTATGGAATACCTCATACACTGGTTTTTCATCCAAAGGGAGTATACATGATAGGCTCTACAAATTAAATACGCCTCAGCCCATGGTAAATAATCAAAGATAGATTAGTATTTTGGATTTGAATACTTGTTTTGACACCTCCAATATTCGTGGCTTTAAATGACTAATTAGAGTTTCCTTGCCAGTAGAGATCCGAACTCTCAGGCCATTGTGCAAACCTAATGACAGAACATGCAAAGTCCTAAAGGGTCAAAGCCACACTCTTCTCCCCTGGCATCTTTTCAGTGACACATTCCCCACCCCATCTGGTTTAATTTCCATTTCTTCCCTGTGTGACCTTGTAGAAAGAGCGGAGTCTTTTGTAAACACAAAATACTACCCCCTGAGTTGAAGATGACACTCCCATCTCCAGGTCCCCATCTAACCTGGACTTCTGGTTGTTCCTAGTACAATCGTTCAAAGTCCAGATGCCATCCTCTGGGACTTGCAATGTGAGGATCACAGTTCATAGAACTGGCTTAGCATTTCCCAAACATGACAGGATAATTGAGCAATGAGGAACCACACTATCTTTTCCTGCTCGCCAAAGTAGTTAATGATTTTAATGTTTGTTGTTGTTGTTTTTAAGTATCTCCTTGTAAACACATACAGTAATAACTTCCTTGCGGGAATATTGTCTGATTAATTACTGTGTGTCTCCAGCTTTGGAATCTACCACTGGAAAGGGGACTATAGATGCACATAGACTTATTTGGAAGAACCCTACATCTTACTTTTGAATGGAGCTGGTAATCAAATTAAATAAACTGCTAGGGACCCATGCTGTAACTAATGAAACCCATGCAGACATAATGAACTGATCAGTCTGTTATTTTTTTAATTGGGTAATTAAGTCTTAAAGAGCTCTTTGGTGTTTTTTAAAGTAGCTTCTTAGACAATTATTGACATTTTGGCTCTCCACCTTCCTTTAGCATGTCAATTAGCTTTGTGTCTGCCATGTCATGTAGAATTCATTGAATCAAAATATAAAACACTGACTTTTTACAAATTTTTAAAGAGAAAACTAAGGGATGGAGAGATGGTTCAGGGGTTGAGCACTGGTGCTCTCCCAGAGGACCTGGGTTCAATTCCCAGCACCCACACGGCAGAGCACCACTGACTGTCATGCTAGTTCCTGTGTCGCCTTCTGGCTTCCTCAGGCACCAGACACGCATGTGACACACAGACGAACATACATGCTGGAAAAATACCCAAACACATAAAGTAAAAATAAAAGGAATTAAGTAGTAAATGAAGGACTATCTAAACAATCAGTCAAAACAAACACAAAACCTCAACCCAGCAAGCAAGAAAGAGGCATGACATTTATTTTACTGTGGGCCTGCATGGCTGTCTTGTGTAGGTACCTTGCACATGAAGTCTCATTTAGTTTTCCCCTTCCAACCGTACAATCAGACGGTGGGGGAACATTCATGGAGATTAAAAACTTGGAGATCACAAATGAGCAAGTAGCACCACTGGTATTTTACTTCCCTGCTCTCTGGTTGTAACTCATGCTTTCTCCAGGTAGCAGAGGCCTGTGTCTCTGCAGCCCGCTGAGAAAGGTGTCATTCCAAGGCAGGGTGCCACCTACCTTCAGTGTCTTGTTGTGCCTCTGCAGCTCCCGGCACAGACTCTCAAGTTTGCTCCGAGCCAGGATGGCTCGGTTGTGTTCACTCTGCAGCTGGTCCTTCTCTCTCTGGGTCTGTGCCTGCTGCTTCTGCAGGAGTCTTAGTTTCTTTTGCTCCGTGCGATGCTCATCCAGCTAGACGTGGGGGTGTAAGCAGCGAAGAAATCACAGGAATGTCTCTGAGGCTCACAAAAAAAGAAGCTAAGCCAAAATACTTTCTGTATGGTTGTTTGGAACTATTTTCATCATTATCTGCCTCTCTGGCAGCTCATGATAACTGCCACTCCGGTATCATGTGCAGATATAGTTTGTAGAGCATAACATATATATGTATATATGATTTTTACATAACTATTACTTCTATTAGCCTCTTCTTTGACTTTTTTTTAAATGTCATACAATGTTTTCTTTGTTTCTGTCTAATGATGTCATCTAGTGCTATCCAAAAAAGAAAGGTAGGCTCGAGAATCTGGGAACCGCTAGAGTTTATGGCAGCATCTTGTGTGCAGACCATGGCCAACAATTTGTTTGCTTGGCTCACATGTCATTCTTGTAACTCTGTCTGAAAATAAGCTAACAGTGAGACTTTTAAAAATAGGAAAGAGAAAAACGGCCCCCTGGTAAACAGAAGATGGATTTGTCTTACTTATAATTTGGGGCTTTAGATGTGTATACTCTGGGTATGAGAAAGCATAATACCCATACACAAAAGCCTTGATGGTGAATTGCTTTTTTACCAAAGCATTGGAAATAGCCACAGCACAACAGTGGCATAAAAGACAAATATTTATAACATTCCCTGCTGCCCATCTCTGTCCCTGACCTCTCTGTGCTTACAATAAAGACATCATGACCCTTGTTTCTGGCAACCCAGATGCACTTTATTCTCATACTGTCCATGTTGGGATGCTAAAATATGAGTATAGGATTGCCAGATATGATACCAGATACTTGAGTAAATAGAAATTTCACATATTAAGGAATAATTTTAGTATCAGTATATATTCCAAATATTGGATGGGCCATATTTTTACCAAAAAATATTCACTATCTAAAATGTAAAGTTAATTGGATCTTTTGTCTTTATTTGCTAAATCTGGTAACATTATCATAAGATCTTAGTTCTAATGGAAGAAGCATGGGAAACAGCCTCCAGAAGCCACTAGAGAGAGACCAGTAGACCAATGTCAGTCTGAACATCAGTGGGGCCACAGGCAAGCAGCAGACTTTGGTCTGGAATTGT
This sequence comes from Onychomys torridus, assembly GCF_903995425.1. Classification (NCBI taxonomy): domain Eukaryota; kingdom Metazoa; phylum Chordata; class Mammalia; order Rodentia; family Cricetidae; genus Onychomys; species Onychomys torridus. The sequence goes on from NC_050461.1 coordinate 36,939,737, forward strand.
TCACTCTACTGAACTTGGTTTCTCCAGTGCCTGGCTGTTGCCTAAGCCAGGATGGAGCTGGTTCTATTAATAACCATATTGGCTAAGAGCAAAGAAAATCTTTGGGGAGCCAGTGGGTGCTTCTAGATGGCAGGTGTTCCTGGTGCCTCACAGAGCCTGATGGAAATGGATATATTCCACAAGGACCTTGACCACATCTCAGTCTCCCTGTTTTAAAAGTCCTTTTGTTTTTCCCCTGAACTGTTTGAAGATTGTCACACTTTCTTCAATTCCTCACTGGTTTTACTCCTTTTCTTTTACCGTGTTGAATAACTATTAAAAACCCTCTTCAGATTAAGGCAAGAATACGCACACTTGATATTCTAAGTTTATACCCACGTGCAATTTCTACTTTTTAGAAATTAACATTGGCAAGAGCGAGCCATGTTACTAGAAATAATGACTGGCATTAACATCCTTCTTGAAAAGCCAGTGAGCCTGCATTAAGCATTTCTCATGCTGAACTCTTACATTTTTGAAATATAGTGATTAGACAAGGTAAAATGTCCCATGATTATAGCAAGAGTTTTCTTCCTTGATATTGATGTATTGTTGTTGCCATTGTAGACTAGACTTTACTTTTGAAGAGTAAGCCATATATCAAAACTTTTCAGGTTCATCACTGTTGACAAAATGGGACATATTTTTCTATTGTGCAAAATCCTCCATATTTGGGGCCCACCAACCTGGGCCTCTCTCTCTATTGTGTGGCAGTAGCATACCTAATTGTAACACGTAGAAATATCTCCAGGCAGAGACACCTAGTGCTCCTTGGTGAACAAGACTGCAGCTTTCTTTGTGTGTCCTGAAGCAAATATATACTTTGTGTGCTTTATAGGTTGGAAGACAGATGATTTATTCTTTGCCACATTTAATCTTTGAATGTGTTATAAGATTGTGCACATTAAAATGTTAGCCAGATCTATTTTCCTTGGCTTTAAAATGAAAGACTCCGAGCTTCTTGCACTTTTTTAGTGTCTGGATGATTTTGTTTTCAAATGGGTCCGACTTCTGTGCTTGTGTATGAATGCAAGGGTTTTAAGGAATGAAAGCAAGAGTATTACAACCAAGTCAACCTCAGCCCAGAGATGGCTGTGAGGTTCAACGGTTCATGCAGGCACAGTTCTGGAAATTTGTAACAGCTATGTAAGATTTTATCTGATTCTTGTTCTTTCTTCTTTGCTAAGTTAAAAAAAATAAAATAAAAGCACAGTTAGTGCCAATGGCTAAATTAGAATTGTATTAATGATTCGTCTTCAGTATATAGAAGTTGAGAAAATTTCCAGAAAATATTTTCCTAGGGCTATTTCTTAATGCAGTCATGAAGTATCCTTACTTATTAATGAACATGTCCTTATTTATTGATGAACACAATGGCAGATGGCATTACAGGCCTCAGGCTCTGTAAGCATGAGTGAGCTAGAGTGGCAGTTCGAATTAAAGAATTGGAGTTGACAATTTATTCCATACTAACCATTGTATTTCAGACATTTTCTATGGAATATCCTAACCAATGAGCAAGGAAATAGGCTTTTATCTCCAAGTAAATAATTATTTTTTTTCTTCCCTGGAAAGGAAATGTAGTTGGTCTTTTGGGTCAGTTTTCAAGAATAATCTTTTAGGTCTTAAGTTTGTTATAGGGGATAAGACAAATAAGGCTTGAACTGGCTTATTTATCTCTGTTGGGGTAATTGTCTGGTTATAACGGTGAGTAGGGAATTTCCTGGGACCAGCATGAAGAGCCCTGGCTCTTGGAGAAATCTCCCTCAGACTGGAGTTCTCCAGTGTACTGTTGTGGCAGTGTAGCACTGTAAGACGGTGTCAGGTGCCAGTCAAGGATACTTCCTAGTCATGCCAAGTATAGCATATGGTGCTAGAAAATGAATAATAATAGCCTTGGTGTATAGTAGTTTAGTGGAAGGGATGATGGACAGACAGCACAGAAAATACTGGGAAAAAAATATGATTAAGTGAGAGTCATGTGGTGTACAAGAGAGAATGGGGCCCAGATTTTGGGAAAAAGATCTTTGACTTCCAACTTATGTTACGCTAATTTAAATTGCTAATAGCCAATGTTAAATTGCTTTGTAATTTTCTACCCTTCCTTTGGCAGGCAACATGGGCATAAAACTGAAAAACAAAGAAAGCTTCATCCTAGTTGATCCAGTAATCCTATTCCTAGAATTTTTTCCTAAACTCATACTGGAGAAGGAACAAAGCTATAAATGATGGCATTCTCTGCGGCGGTGTTCTCTGAAGTGGGAGGACGCTGTCTCCCAGATGAGTGAATCAGCACATAGAGTCGCTTAATGGAATATGATACAGTTTTAACAAAAGGTGCTTATGCAGACTGAACTACACAGGCAGGAAAATGCCACATGAACCCCCCCCCAAAAAAAAAAGAAAGAAAGAAAGAAAGAAAAAGAAAGAGAAAAGAAAGAAACATCAACTTGTCTTTGCCGTATGGCAGGAGCGACTCCATTGCTGGCTGCATCCTCTGGAGAGGAGCAGGCACAAAGCAGAACTTGTGTTTTAGATGATGGTTTGGAGACAATGTTTTGTGCCTTTGGAACTCTCACGTCATCACGATGTGGTTTGCATGATTAAAAATAACTAAAAGCTGCCAGGCGGTGGTGGCGCACGCCTTTGATCCCAACACTCGGGAGGCAGAGGCAGGCAGATCTCTGTGAGTTCGAGGCCAGCCTGGTCTATAGAGCGAGATCCAGGAAAGGCTCCAAAGCTGCACAGAGAAACCCTGACTTGAAAAAAAAAAAAAAAAAAAAAAAAAACCAACCAAACAAAAACCCTAAAAGCTAAGCAATCAGCTGAGCACTCGGGGTTTCAGAATTGTGCTGTGTTGATGACATCACAATTCAGCATACCAGGGTGTGTCAAGACAGAAGGGAGGAAGGGACATGTAGGGATTACAGGGCTAGAGTCACTGAAAAACAAACCATCAACAGGCATGGAGTTTGTGGGCCTGATGCTTACTCAGTTTGGGAAGCTGTCATAAAAACGTAATTTAGACAGTGACATTAGGCCCAAGGCCTCCTGGGGTGGGGCGAGCACACTGCTAGCAGAGGCCCCCAAGTGGAGCATCCTTAGCTGTGAAATACATCTTCCCAGGGAGGGAGGTGGTTCCACTCCTGCCGGGAGGAAGTTCTGTGGTGTGTAGAGCCTCATTTACCTGTTGCTACTTCTCTGGAGGAGACAAGTCAGTGGCTTTCTTAAAGAGTATGCACACACACACACACACACACACACACACACACACACACACACACACAGAGGGGGGGGGGGGAGGGAGGGAGGGAGTTAGAAAGCAGCTTGCTATCTCGTTTCTGGGGGTAAAGGAAGGAGTGATGCACAGAGCTCAGATGTTTCTGTTCCCATTGCCTTTTCCTGCTCTTCTTATCCCAGCCGGTCGGGCTTCCTTGGTACCAGAGCACTGTCCTCACCAAGCCCTTCCCTTTTCTCCACTGGCCAATCACAGCACAGAAGAGGAGACCATGGCCTTCGGGAGTTCTTGGATGGTTTCAAGCAGCTTCCCTTGTTCCCAGGACCCTAAGTATGGAGAGTGAGGCTGTCCGTGGAGGACGCAGAGCTGGGCACGAAGCAACCCCAGAGATGAGTTTGTCATTGTAGGGAAGGAGAAGAATGGGGACCAAAGAAGAGAACTGAAAAACTGGCTCAGGCCAGACAAGAAAGTGCCGTGAACTGTGGGATGGCATTGACTCCACTCTGAAGTTTTCTTGTAGCCCTTGAGAACCGTGAGTGTAGAAGCTGAATGAAAATTTATTATTCATTCATCTTAATAGAGACAGGCTTTTTTTTTTTAACTTTAAAGTTGACAAGAACTTTAAAATGTCCCTAGATTTAAATTATCTGTGCTCCTCTTTCTTGCTCCCCGCCCCAAACTATGCACATAACTGAACACAGAGACCATTACCTTCTTTTTCCTTTTTCGTTACATCTCGGGATTTCTTTTTCCTGAAAAATACTTTCCTTCTAGAATCCTGTGAATCTCGTTTTGGCTTGTTTATGACAACTAGCTGTGTTCTATAATGAAGTCCATGACTAGCTTCCATCTCCTCTTAGAAATAATTAGAGCTGGGAGTTTCTGACAGAAAGAACCGATCAAAGATCTTACCAACTCAGCGTACTTCTTGAATAAAAAATCAAGCTTTTCTTCAGCTGTTGGCAGCTTGTTCAGGTTCTGCATTAGCAAGTTAGCTTCTTTGCCTGGAAAAAAAAAATTTTAAGTCAGTGTTGAGCTTGTAGGAGAGTGATAGTGCTATTCCCGACTGATCACTTGTAAATTAGGACCACCCTCTTGCAAATTAGGACCAATCTCAGCCAAACCACTAACTTCCCTGAGCCTCCCATACGATTTTCTCTCCCTATAAGAAAGGATGACCCCTGCCTTTCAGAGTGGGGTGTCATTCATGTGGTGCAGGGTCAAATTCATGGTAGAATTTCAATAAATGTTTGCTAAAACAGTAGTCCCCAAGCTTTCCATCAGTCCCCCCTGTGTATCCTGAATATTTTAATGGTAAGTGTGTCGCAGCACTGACTTTATGAAATGATAAATTACCCATTTCCTGTGTCAACTAATAAAAAAGAAACAGAACAGCCCATCAGAATTCACTATGAGCAAGAAACCACCAGTGTCGGTACATGATGTTGCCAAGCAGAGCCAGCTTATCCTGTATTGTCTTGATACTTCCTTTTGAACCAATCCTCTGCTCTTAGCCAAGCCTATTCATCAAGCTTGGGTGAGAATAACTAATCATATTGCCTACCAGAGAATAAAAACCAGTACATAAGAGAAAAAGATCCAAACCCCTCAGAGATGTTCCACAGGTGTGCGTGTGTGTGTGTGTGTGTGTGTGTGTGTGTGTGTGTGTGTGTGTGTGTTTTCCATGACTTTGGGCTCAGCCTTCCCATGCAACCATTTCTTCTATCCAGACCTTAATCTCTGCTAGAAGCTTATTTCTTTTTCTCCCCAGCTGGACATCAAGCTGTATTCTAAAACTCATATGTTCCTGATTATTTAACAGAGAGATTTAGACTCCCCCTGTCTTTTTCCTTCTGTCTCCTTTAGTTTTGAGTCTCTGTGGTGCTGGTTAGCCATCTGGTCAGTGTCAGGAGGGATGTCTGGGATGCTTGGGCCCACATTTACTACTGATTACATTTTTGCAAGCCATCCTGTCGAGGTGGAGGATTTCCCCCTTCCTCTCCTACCTGTGACAGCCACTCGGTCTACTCACAGGAAGGAGGTCAGGTCAGTGAGCCCATGTTTCCTGTTACAAACGAGCTGAACAATGTGAACAACTCTGCAACCTTTTCCCTAAGAACTGACATTTCCCCTGGGCTAGAATACTTGCTTTCATCCTGGAGAAGCAGATCTGTCAGGAATTAGGATTGCCTTCAAAAAGCAGGGCAGGGGACATGCATATATACAATTACATTCATTGTTAACTCACGACTCAATTCTAGTCAACACATAAATATTCTTATTTGTGAAATATGGCAAGCCTACATGGGAATACAAAATCTTAGGTCTAGAAGGATCTTCAAAGATATCCAGGCTAGTCAATTCAATTTTCTAGATGAAATATCCAAGGCCCAGAGAACACCAACCACACATGATTCCTGCTGGCATTGCAAAGACTTTACTCCAAGGTGACTTGCTCTAAGATCTCACTTGGGTGATAGAGAAGCCTAGTGAAACAAAGGGGAATGTCTTTAGAAGAAAATGGCTTCCTTCCTAATGTTTGGTCTGTCTTGGTCCAGTGAGTCAGTTCAGCTCTGAGGCTGGCCTAAGACAGGAGAGAAGGTGGCCGTGAGTGGGGCTCTACCCTGCTCTTCAAAGCCCTTGCACAGTGTGCTGCCCTTGGCAGCTGATAACCACGATGCTTGCCTCTTCTGGGCATGTACTTCCAGCTGCTCCTCTGGCAGTTTGGGTGATCTGTACTGGCCAGACCATCCTTTCACCCTTGACTGCAGAGCCAGAAACGTAGGTTAGAATTTCTCTCCTGGGTCATTTTTACCTGTTAAAGGCAAGGAAGCGTTCTGTTCCTCAGGTTAGGGCCGGGGCCTAGCATAGTGTTTGGTCCACGACAAATGCTTTGTCACACTAATAATACAGTGAGATAAAGCCAGCTTGCAGACACAGGTATCAGGCAAATCAAATGACAATGTGTTGGGTAAGTAGATGAAGGTAAACATTTACCCTCACCTGGAGATTCAGTGTGTGGGAAGCCTTCTCGTGTTGAGCATGAACATATGAGGCCATTGCGTGTCTTACTGGAAAGGCAGACATGAGTGACTCCAGTGTTTTCTTCTTCTCAAATGGTTTCTCTGTTGTATTTTCTGTAGCTAACAGGGCATTTTGCTGTTCCTGTTGTATAATCTTCATGTTAACTGAGATCTCATTCTGCTCTAGTAGTTTCCCATTTTTTATAGATGTTTATCTATTGTTCCAGTGTATCAATACACCTTCAAAAATTGTTCCCAGCTTCAAAAGAAAATTCAAGACACTATCGAGAGGTGTATTGAAATGCATCAGAGACATTAGGTGCTAAACCTACATGTGTTCTGGGGGGCTAGGGTGCTCTGTGGGGCACTCATGGAGGAGAGGAACAGACAGAAATGGACTCACTCTCCAAGAGAACCGTTACTGCATCTTCATGAAAACAGAGCTATGTGCTGGCATATTAGCCATAAGAGGAGAACCTGGCTCTACTCCAGAACATTTTATCAGGTGGGCATCATCTGCCTTCTCCCGGATGGACCATTCTGAAGGAGGACTCATTTCTCCCTGTAAGAGCTGAGGGAGGCATGTGGTGGGCATATGATTACCACAATGCACAGCGCTTTTATTGGGACGCTGTGTGAAGCTGAAGTACCCATAGAACAGGACAATTCTGCAGCACTTGGCTGTGGCCACTGGTGCAGTTGTATTGCAGGACGAAGGAGGCTATTTTTACATCAAAGACATTTTCAAAATCGGCTTTTGTCCAGCATTTGGGAAAGAAATTAAAAATCTTAACTTTTAGACAATTGAAACAGCTGTAGAAATGTGAACCAGGATTTTTCTCCAGTACAGTGATGCTTGCTTTTACTAAATGTCAGTTTCTTGCAGAGATCCAATGTATCCCTAAACTTGGGCTTTTTCTCTCCCAAAGGGTTTCTTTTTATTTTATTTTTGGTGGAGGGGGTAAAATTTGTTCTGTGTACTTGTTTGTACAATTCTGTGTTTTCTTCTTCTTCTCCATGTATTGTGGAAGAGTGTGTCCTCTTTCAAATGCTACACCCAGAGTCACATTTTAATGTTAATTTTTGTTCTCCTAGTCATACAACTGAACATCAGTAAGTGTTAAACAAAGCATTTTTGAACAGTAATGGGTACCTTTTCAGGGAAGTTCACATCTAACTAGGAGACCTAAGTTTTAGAACCCATACTTCCATCAACAAGTTGAACCACTTTGTAGCCTCAGTTTCCCTGACTATCAAATTAAATTACTGAGTTGACTAAATGGCTTGGGAATCCAGTCTTTAAGGTTTGGTGTCTCCACGAGTGAAATGTCCTTAACCACTTGCAGCCTGGTACAAACAGCAATGAAGGAGAAAGGACAACATTGGTGGGTCACATGTTTTGTCATCCTGGGATTTTGAGTGTTGATCTACATTTCGCTCTTACCCTCGCTGTCTCCTCTCACAGTCCCAGCATATGATTATTTCCCTTGGTTTTAAGACCACAGTCAGTTTTGACAGGTCTACCCGGCCTGTGTTTTCTAGTCACAGCATCTTCCCATATTGACATTTTGTGCCTCTGGAATTTTAGTGACCGCAGTATAGTTGTGTTTGGAACTTCAGCCTTTCACTCACTTAGACAATAGACCTGGGTTTCTCATGAGGTCCGCTGGTGATGTATTTACACTACTAGTAATCATGAAAAAAAAATTCTGAAAGAGAAGGTGTTAACATGGACACTGTCTCCTGTGCTCAGCAGAGAGAACAAATCGCTTTGCTCGAGACTTGTCTTGAGCCTGACTCTTGTTTCTCTAACACCTGTCTCTACTCAATTCTGATCCAAGTTTCAGTTTCTCTGGGAACCTGCTCATCTATCTCTGAGTCCCACCAATTCCTCTTCTCCTTGAGTTCCATTGGTCTCTCATCCTTTCTTCAAGAATGTTTAGAATTTATGTCAAAACTATGGGTTAGTTTCCTTTTGTATAAATCAACCAGAAATGGATTAGACTGTAGTGGGTAGCCATCCCAGCCTTGGCCTGGAAGTTCCAAGCCCCAATGAGGCTTCTGTAATGGTCACGCCCTAGACGCTGGAGGTAGACCGAGCAGAGTTCTCCAGAGAACACTGCCGGACTGCGCCATACCTTTGCCAGAGTCCAGGGTCCCAGAGCCAAGAGAAACCTCTCCTCTCGATCCTGGGTCTTCAGCGTCCTCCCTCAGCCCCACCTTGTGGGAATGACCATTACAGAAGCCTCAATGGGGCTTGGAACTTCCAGGCCAAAGCTAGGATGGCTACCCACTACATTAGACCATCTGGGGTGTGTGTGTGTGTGTGTGTGTGTGTGTGTGTGTGTGTGTGTGTGTGTGTGTGTGTTTGAGTGTTCTAAGGAAGATGAGGAGAAGTGAATGGGTGTCTGAAGATGTTACAGAGTTAACTGTCTTTCTTATGGGTTTCTCAGTGTATGTATTGAAACTTACCTGTAGTCAGGTAGGTGAAATATCCCACAACAAACCCGCTTCTCTGGCATATTTAGGATTTTTATTCAGAGAAAAGGCAGCCCTCTGCAGTGACAGGGATGCCTCTTATAAAAAGGCAGTTACAAGTATCTACTTTGGTAAATGGCAGATGCAGGCAGAGCCTTACCTGTCAACCTCCTTCTGCCCAAGGAAGCTCTTTCACTAGGAAGAAGCCTGCAGCCCAGACTTTATTACCTCTAAGGGAAGAAACAGTTTCTGAAGCTGGAGCACCCTTTCTTCCACAACCTGCTTTCTGCTGAATTGTCATAGTGCCTTTGGCTGGCTTTATGTACACCAGTTCTGAATCTCTGTGTATGGCAGAGTTTTGACCAGTTCCGAATTTGATTTAAACACACAGTGATGTTTGTAGACAATATTGCAGCACCATGTAATTAACAAGTAGCCAAGACATTTCCTAAAGCCGCTTGGAGGCAGCTAAGTTGGAAGTGGCGGGTTTATGTGTAGGCTTGCCCAAAAATGTTGTTGTAACTGTGAGTGGAGCTGAGACCGTACTGTGTGTAGAAGAATGTGTTAATGATATAGAGTGGGAGAGCATAGAAAGGCCACCAGCCCACATAGGCTGAGAGTTGGCCTCTGATGCACAAACAGGAAGTCTAGCCAAACACATTGGACTGGCAGGGGAAAAAAAAGGAGTGTAATTTTTTTCCTCATTCTGAGAAACTGTCCTAATTATTGGATAGATGTAAGTATTATACAGATTTATAAAATCATTCATGGGAGAGAATGTAGACACTCTAATTGGCTGCCTTTGGTTTCCCCTAATTTTCTTCACAGTTTGTCCCTAGTAACAGCCAATACACAGAAATCCCTATAGAAACGGTTTAGGAATGATATACACAATGGTTCAGAGACATTCTGGGTCCTTAATGGGATAGTGCCAAGAGGCACATCCGAGATGATTTGATTGGAGAAGTGAAAAAATTGTTCTTTAACACAGAAGAATGTTATAATGACTCCCAGTGTTTTAGAATGATTCAGCCTTGCATTTTGGGAGTGTGAAAATGTATTAAATGTTGTTGTGACCTTTATGTTGGGGGCGGTCAGGTGTGTTACTGAAAGGTATCATTTAACCCTTTCGTCAATCCCTTTCATAATGAGTTTTATGCACCCAATGGTGCCCTACTCTAGTGTAGACTGCTTGGGTTTACACATAGAAATCTGTTGCTGGAGTGTGTGGAGTGTGGATGGTGTTCTGACGCGGTGCCCTTGGTGTTTCATTCCACACACTGTACAAATGAGCGAGGTGTGGGTTCTTCCCTTGAGCACTTAGCCATCTAGCATGGAGGTGGAGAAAAGGGAGGCAGGAGAAAGGTGATGCTAACAGAGTCTTACATAGGAAGTCATCTTTGACATGAGTTTCCAGTGCAGTCACTAGTGGGGATGGACTGAGGGAGTTTACTAGGCAGAGTAATATTTTTTCAGCCATTGCTACAAAATCAGCATTTTTCCCTTTCATTCACAGTTATTGGTGCTACTAACCCCCCATGCTCTTCAAAAACATTTTCTCCTCTGCTTGTTTTTGCTCTATAATGGTTCATGTGTTAGCTTTTTTCTCTGTACTGAGAGACCTTTAACCAAAGGGATTGTCTCTTTTTGTGCTCCCAGCATAGTGCATCATAACCAGGCATTAACAAATAGTCATGAGACCAGTGAGTGGATGAGCACAGGTATGTGTCTTCTGTCTTTCTTGAGAGATGTAACCATATTTTTGAGATCTGTTCTTAACCGAAAATATTTTATAATAAGTGGCCTAACTGACAATCATTTTATCAATGAACCATCCCTGTTTATTATATTTTGCTTATTCCTAGGTTTTCTTTGAGTTTCCCATTTCCATTTCCATTATTTATTCATCCTTATAGCAAATATCCACTGAGCCTTTAATTTGTCAGCTCTTATCTTCTACCACAGGCATCCAGTGATGTTCAAAACACATACGCACATTGTTCTTTAGATTGAAAAAAATTCAACTGGTAGTTAGATACATTAACCAAATACTCTCCCCCCAAATGTGTAATTCGAAATGCTGGTTAGTACTATGAAAATGCAGACCCAAAGAAGTTACCACTTTAGAATTGGGCTAAGAGATTGCCCTTTGGTTATGACCAAATGGTAAGTAGGAGTTTTATGCTCCAGAGGCTGGAAGGGTGGCTGGGCATAGTGGGCAGCGGTTTCCAGGTAGAGTGTGCACAGGCCTTTGGAGAAGAGAACATGGAAGTTCAGAGAACCAACATGGAAGGTGAGAATGACCTCAGTAGGAGTGGGATCAGGGGTAGAAGGGTGAAGAAAGATGCCGGGGGAACACTGGGAAATGACATCATGCTTAAACTGGTTAGGCTTAGATCGGTTTAAGGGGCTAAAAAATGTCTTAAGGATTCTGATGTTCTCTCTAAGAGCAGTGAGGAGCCCTGGGAGTAGAGCAGATAGGCATCGTGTTAAAACCTTTCCTTTAGTTTTATTTAAAGAAGGGGCTAAGGACAAATACAGCTCCCAAAGAAGGCTACTATATTAATTCAAATGCATTAGATATGGCTTTCAGTGAAGTTGAACACATGGGGTAATTAAGAGAAAAGTCATATATTAGAACATAATACTTGCCTAATCCTTTTAGGATCTTCTTCTCCAGCTTTTGCTCTTTATTGCTGACAGGCTCTTTGGCTGCGGCTGGCTCTTCAGAAGCAGTGGGTTCTCTGTCTGTCTCTTCAATGGTTTCCTCACAATCTCCATCCTCATTGTCCGGCGCCTCCGTGTTTTCAGGCTTCTCCTTTGTTTCAGTGGTACCCTCGGTTCCCGAGGGACTGGCAGCAGACCCATACATGCTTATGATGTCTTCCAGTTGCCGGTTCAACTCTTCAGAGATGTCGTGGGTTCCCTTCTCAGGGTGTACACTTGTCTCCTGCTCTGGTGCTCCAAGTGAGGTGGAGGGCGACTGGCCATCTTGCTTTCCTAGGCCGTTGTGATTGAGTGATGAGCTGTCCCCGGGAGATTTTGGCTGTTCAGCTGAGGGCTGTCTAGGGTGATTAGTCTCCATATGAGAGTGGTGTCTAGTGGGAAGCACAGTTAAGTTTTATGTATTGAACCCACTTACAGATTAACGATAAAGATATCTCTCAGATAGGTACCAACTAATTTTGGCTTCTATTGTAGAAAAAAATAAACTTTCATATACTGCTGACACTAAAAATCAAGTCATGTTACTGTTGTATTTTGAGTGTAATCTTCACATTTTAGTAGTGTCTTTTATTGCTGAAATCATTTGAGTTAACTCATGGTATTGTTTTTTATGAACATATTTGTCAATTTGTGTTAGGATTTTCATGTGTGGACCTCACAGTCCTCAGAAGTACATGCATATAGACATTCTCTTTCAAAGCTAAAATGTTTAATACAAGAATCATTGTGCTTACTGAAAATCATTCATAATACTTACATCCCTAAGCTACATTTTTTTGTAAGTTTTTTGAGACAGGGTTTCTCTGTGTAACAGTCCTGGCTGTCCCCCGGAACTCACTTTGTAGACCAGGCTGACTTGGAACTCACTAAGATCTGCTGGCCTCTGCCTCCCAAGTGCTGGGAATAAAGGTATATGCACCACCACTGCCCGGCCCTAAGCTACTTTTTAATCCTTAAGTAAATATTCAATTTGCATACTTTAATATAAACACATTATTAAGTAAAAATCACTTTTCTAGTATTTTCTCCCTGATAATGAACAACATGCAATTACCAAGGAGCAGAAACACTTTTTTTTTTAAGCTTTGGCCTACCATTAGTTTTGAATTAAAATGGGGAATGATGGAATGTATAAATAAGTCAATAATATGGAAGAATGATGGTGCTTATAAGTGTATTTTCATGTGTGTGTATATGTGCATAGGTGTGTGTGTGTGTGTGTGTGTGTGTATATGTGTATAGGAGTGTGTGTGTGTGTGTGTGTGTGTGTGTGGAGGACAGAAGAGGATGACAGATGTCCTGCTCTGTCACTCTCCACCCTATTCCTTTGATATAGGCTCTCACTGAACCTGTGCTAGGTTGGCAGCCAGCAAGCCCCAGTATCTTCCCGTCTCTGTCCCTAACAGCACTACAATTCCAGGGGCATGCGCCTACACTCAGGTTTTTACCTTGGTTGTCAGGATCCGAACTCAAATCCTTGTGTTTGTAGAGTAAGCGTTCTTACCCACTGAGCCATCTCTCCAACCCACTTATAACACTAATTCCTTACATTTCTATACCACTCTACTCCAAAAATTGACTTTATTTTAGAAGAAAAGAAATTACAGTTTTCTAAGACATAAAGTTCTGGGAAAGGGTAAGAATTTTAAGAAAAAGAAATGTCTAGAGAAATAATTCAAATACAATACAGGCTCAAACCAGGCATAGTGGGGCATGCCTACTATTCTACATGGAGGCAGGAGGATCAGAAGTTCAAGGTCATCCTCAGCTACATACTGAGTCCCAGGCCTTCTTCAGCTTATGATCCCCCATCATCATCCCCAGCAGCAGCAGCAACAACACCCTGATATAATACAGACTCTGGGAAATATGGAGCAATACAATAAATTGCATTAAAGAAGTCAGACTTTGCTCTTACCCCTTAGAGGGGTGGATAGATTTGGCTTAGGTTTTTTAAGTTCTGGTACATTTTGTTTGCAAATAGAATTTAATAACAATGCCGCTAATTAGCAGCTTCAAAATATGGCGAAATCCTCAAGCTGCACAGGTTTTGCTGTGCTGGCATGAAAGTAAAAACAAAAACATGCTGTTCTCCAAACTGCACAGCTTCCTTGTCCCATTTTTAGGGCGGTAGGTGTCAGAACACTTGAATGCCAGAGAGTGGAAAATCCAGCGTACAGACACCCCCACCCACCTGTGGCTCTCATTCACCCTTCGCTGACTTAGAAGGAAGTTCACTAGCTCTGGTTCATCAACTTCTTATCACATAATGTGGCAGTGTCTTCATCATGGCAATTTATACCCTGACCTCTCCTTACTACGCTCTCATCTATATATAACTCCTGCCTCTCCCGAGTGCAGAGAAAGACACGTGTCACCTGCTGTCCAGCCAGGGGTTATTTTAAGCTCTTCTAAAATGGGTCCTGACATTTAGCCCTCCATCCCTCAAGTCAAGAGAATAGGGGCTAAGTCAGACTGAAAATAGGGAACATTTACTGGTTTGAACCCATATGTGAGCTTGTAAGGGCAGGGGAGATTATCATTGGATGAAATCTGAAGTCAAGTACACTTCAAGGCAGCTGTTTCAAACAGTCCCCAGGCATGTTTCTGTGATTAGGCCACATGAAAGTGTGTGTGATCCATTCACCCATCAGCTGTTCTTTTGTTTTTATACTTACTTAGGTCCATGGATAGTCTTTAAATCTCGGTTCTGCGTTAATTGATGTGTGTGTGTGTGTGTGTGTGTGTGTGTGTGTGTGTGTGTGTGTGTGTGTGTGTAGCACTGGGGATCGATGCCAGAACCTTAAATGCTCTGCTATTGTGCTATATCCCCAAACCCCAACTTCCTTTTCAAACAGAGTAAGCTGCCTTTCTTCACAGGACAATTTACTGCCTTAAAGAAAGCCCCAAGAACAAATTAAACAAGAAGGAAAACCAAATACAATACAAACAAAGCCGAAGAACTTTAAATGATCCCTTTTCTATAGTAATTTATTTTCTAGCGGAGAAACTCTAAAATCTGTCTTTTAGAAACTTTATTGGCTCTGCGCCCCTCCTGTGAGGAAAAACCAGTTCCCTTGTCCTAGAGATCCCTGAGGCTGCTCACACACACATAGTCCCTTCCTGATCCACATGTTGTCTTTAGAAGTTGAACAATGGAAAACCTGCTACCATTCACTGGCCTCCACAAGTTTTGAGCACTACAGACTACAGGCTGCTTTGAGGGAGTGTTTGCCACACTTACCAGAAGGAAGGGAGCTAAGCAGGAAGAGAAAAGAGAGGAGAGAGATGGCAGAGAGTCAGGGCAGCAGCAGCAGGAACAGGCGGCAGGGCTGTGTTCTTACAGTGAGCAAGAAACTGCACACACACACACACACACACACACACACACACACACACACACGCCCACAAAAGGAGGGGATGGAAGGGAATGTCCCATGACGCAGCAAGAGAGAAGTCTGCCCACGCTTCAGCAGGTATCGCCAGGGAAATCTCCCCTTTCAAAGAAAAGCAGCTGCTGGGCTGTGAGATTCTTCACGTTTAGTCCTCTTCAAAATGCAAACCCAGATGAAGGGGGTCCTGGTGCAGATTTCCACCAGCGTTCTTCGTTTGGATAAACCAGGGTTGGTTGGTTGGTTTTATTTCCTGGTTTCTCTCCAGCGTGGCTTATGGTTCAGTCCCTGTCCCTCGGGATGGGCTAGTTAGTGTCGGGTTTCTTTTAAGAATCACTGAAGATGAAATGTGGCACAGCACACAGGCGGTGGCAGAGACTGGTTCCGAGGCTACTACCTCCTCGCTGTTGCTATTGTTTTCGAAAAGTTTGAAATACACTTTTGGGTGGTTGTTTTGGAGCTTTGGTTTAGGTTGCCTTCACAAATGTAGTAACTAGTGTATCCAAAGCTGACATGTCCATGAGCCACTCACCCTAAAAATGCCTTCCTTGGGCCTGGGGCAGAGGCATGTGGTTCTCTGTGAGTTCAAGGCCAGCCTGGTCTACACGGTAAGTTCCTGGACAGCCAGGGGTATGTAGTGATATCCTGTCTAAAAGAAACAAGCCTTCCTTCCTAATTCACAGCCCTTCCCTGGTTTCCTGATTTTTCTGGAGAATGTATTCCCACACTTTACCAAAGCAGATTTATATACATATATATCTGTCAAAGTTTCTGCTCTGGGAATAGTCTGGGCACAGGATCTCTAAGAAGAACAGTCACCCCAAAGATGTCTAGGTCCTTGTGGGGCAGCTCATGAATCTGTTACTTTACATGAAAAAGGGGCTTGCAGAGATGATTAAGGACTGGGAGAATCATCTAGAATTATCTGAGCAGGCCCACTAATCACAGAGTCCTTGTACATGAGCCAGGTGGGCTGAGAATCAGAACGGCAGATTTGTTGATCTAAGCGGGGTGTGTAATGGCATGAGCTCCTGGACCAAGCCTTGGACGCTGGGAAAGGCAACCAAACACTGTTCTCTCCGGCCTCAGGGTAGATGCAGCTCTGCTGACAGCTTGACTTCAGACCCCATGAAACTCGCTTTGGACTTTTAACCCCTCAAACTGTGAAATAGTAAGTTGGTTGTTCTAAAGCCCCCACTTGGTGGCAGATTGTTAGAACAAAAAGGAATCGAATACATCCCACTCCCAAGCGCTTCCTAGTGTTCCTCTGAGCTCAGGGTGTAAGCCACAGAAAAGGGCACCAGAGCTTTCAAGGACACAGAGAGAAGAACCAGCCTGATAAGGAGAAGCTACCACAAAGCTATTGTAGGGACAGACACAACGAAGCTGGTAAAGGAGAATAATCCTCTCTCCAAACTTAGTGGATATTTGGTAAACACCAGGAGTCAGGAGACAGCGCATCCTGGATTGGAGCAATCAACACAATCAGGTCTCCAGTAAACACAAATGACAAATCAGTACTAATCAAAGTTAAATAAGGTACAGATTCTTTTCATAAAATAACACTGAAACTAATTGGAAAAGGAAATCTAATGACTGAACTGTGTTATTATGTGATTGTGTGTATCAGTGTGTCCTAATATGAAAACAGGCAGATCTTCCTTATGCCTTTCTTATAGTTAGTTTAAAATATCCATTTTCAGGTATGTCTTATTTTAAAATTCTACAAAACTGAATCACAAAATGACCCAACTCTCTCTAAAAAATTTCACATAGAATTTGGGCACTGTTAAACACAGTTAATGTCAATTCCCTAGATTTTTATTATAAACATCCTTTGATATTTTAAGTGATATTTTAAATGACAGGTGTGGGCCAGTCAGCTGCTTGCTTGATTGACAGCTGACATATTCTCTGCCCTATATGGCTGCCTGGAATAGGGAGCATCCCCGCTTCCCAAATAAGGTTCATTAGCCTTCGAGGTTTAGGCAGACTTTTCTGTCCCTCTGGCCAGCTCCCAAATAACCACACAGAGACTTATTATTAATTATAAATGCTCAGCCATTATTGTTACTAACTAGCTCTTACAACTTAAATTAACCCATGTTTCTTATCTAAGTTCTATCACATGGCTCAGTGCCTTTTCTCAGTATGGCATGTTCACCTTGCTTCTCTCTGTCTCCTAGTGACTCCACCTTTCTTCATCCACACACTCTCTCCCTATTGGTAAATCCCACCTAACCTCTTCTTGCCTAGCTATTGGCCATTTAGCTTTTCATTAAACCTCTGAGAGCAACACATCTTCACAGTGTAGAAAAAGATTGTTCCCCAACATCCAAGAGTCATTACCTCAGCTTCAAGAACCATTACGATCATGATTGCAACTGAAGCCAAGAAAGTCTGATCTGGGAGACCATGCTCAAGCCATGACCTCTTTCTGCATGATCTGTGCCAGCTACGGAAGACTATAAATGACAAGGTTGGACAAACCTTAGTGAACTCAGCAACTCCTCATGCTGCGACTCAGCAGAAATCCTGTCATTGGCTCAGTGGGAACTCATCATAGGTCTTTGTAGGGACTGTTGGAATTGGAAGCTGTGCATCTGTGGAACTATGAATGGTGGGATTAGAACATAAGCATCTGAGGCCCTCTTTTGACCTTTTAAACAGACCACTTTATTCAGGTAAGTCTGGGTAGCTTCCACCCTGCTCTGTCCCCTGGTATTGCAACATTAGGCACTGATAAAGACTTCACTTGAGTGGTGTCTTTGCCTACTTGGAATCTTTATCAAAAGTAGAATAGGCTGGGATGGTTGCACAAGAAGTCAGGTATTCTAGCTCTGGTAGCAGCAGTGCTGGTGTGGAGGCCACTAAGAATTCCAGAGCTAAGAGCCTTGATACCCAAAGCCCTGAGCTAGATCTGTAGAAGGCCACAGAAAGAGTTCAGAGGGCTACCAAGGACAGAATCTGCAAGAGATTAAGGACATAAAGGACAGCAGGGAAGTTTTGTTCATATAATATGCCATAATTTCATTGGACAGATGTGTGCCCTTGCTCACTATTCTCTGTTTATATTTCCTCTAAGGTGGCATTGGGAGGCTAGGCCTTTAGGAAGTCATTAGGCAATATGGAGACTATATAATTTCAGTTGGGAATGCCCTTCTGCAAGGACTTGGAGGAAAACCCCTCCTCTCATGTGAGATTACAGTGGCAAGATGGCTGTCCTTTGAGTCCACACCAGACAAGGAATCTGCCTACTCTTTCATCCTGGGCTGCCAAGACTGCTAAACTGTAACAACTCATGATACCTTGTTAGTGTGAGTTAAGTAGACAAGGGAAAAACACAGCCATGTGATAGCTATCCCAAACATCCAGAATAGGTTCATATGTTTCCAAAGTTCACAAAAGTATGGTTCACAAGAATCCACCTGTGGCCCAGAATTTTGAACAGGCTAATAAATGAAGATTTATTTTGATCAGATTTTGCTCACCTCCCTACCCACCTAACTTTACTCACTCAAGAAAAATTTTTTTAAAACCCACAAAAACACAAAAGAAAAAATCAAAACAAATAAAAGTTCAAATAAGACAATAATAATAATAATAATAATAATAATAATATAGCATTTTTTAAAAAGCCAAACCAAGAAGAAACAAAAATGCACAATCACACACACACACACACACACACACACACACACACACACACACACACACACACACACACATTGAGTTCACTTTGTGTTGGCCAAGTGCTCCTGGTCATAAGGCCTGCTCTGGAGTGTGGTTGATAGACCCACTGCATTGAAGAAAGCTGATTTTCTTTTTGTTGGTGGACAGTGGTTGCAAAACCCTTCTTGGTTGGGGATGGGAGCCCTTGGCTACTTTCCCTGTCGGTGCTGGGACCCTGTCTGGCTTGAACCTGGGCAGGCCCTGTCCACGTTGCCACAGTCTCTGTGAGTTCCTATGTGCACCAGCCCTGTTGTGTTTGGAGGACACCATTTCCTTGGAGTCATGCATCCCCTCTGGCTCTTACAATCTCTCCACCTCTTCTTCCATACAGACCCCTGAGCCTTGAGGGGAGAGCTTTGATGAAGACATCCCATTAGGACTGAGTGTCCAAAGTCTCTTGCTCTCTGCACATTGACCAGTTGTGGGTCTCTGTGTGAATTACTGTCCTCTGCAAGAAGCAGCTTTTCTGATGGTGGTGAGTGGAGCCCTGATCTATGAGTATAGCAATATGTTGTTAGGAGCCATTTTATTGCTATATTCCTTTAACAGAATAGTAGTATTAGGTTTCCCATAGGCCCATGACCTATCTAGTTTCAGGTTATTGGCCACTTAAGTAGTATAACATTTCTTGTTTGTGTTAATGTAGACAAGCCACCTGACAGCCATCCAACAGTCCTCTCATGTCTGATCTTCTGCTGTGTCTTTTGGTAGCATTTGAGTTCATTTCAAAGTCCTTAACCTTTTCAGCTTATCAGCCTTTCATGCGTGGCCTTTCTGCTGCCAGCCAGTTCCATTCCTATGAAGCTTGCTCGTTTTTTCCTGTTGGATCATTTACCGCTCTGTCTTCTAGTTCGTACCCACTGCGGCTTAGGGTTTTCAGATTCAATTCTTCTCTTTTCCTTGATGTTATGATTCCTTTTACTGCTGCTTTCTGGTCTGTGGTAAATTCTAGTGGAGAAAGAGGTTGTAAACATCATTACCCTACCATTTGTGAGTCAGAGAGATCTGTTTAACCATTTTAGTGGCTCAGTAATAAAATGAATGTCCTCCAAAATAACAAACTTCAGCAATGAATGTTTCAGGGATACTGGGGTAGAGATCCCTGCATGGAGCTAGCTGAAAAGAGGGGTAGATAAATAAGTGATTCATTTAAAGATCTCTTCAAAATATCCATTTAGAAGCTCTATAGTTCTCTACCATGTCCTGAAGTAAATTAATTATTATGATTATGTTATATTGATAAGATTTATCATTAAGATTCTAAGCCTGGGGCTGGTGAGATGATAGAATGGGTATGGTGAGTTCCGTCCCTGGGGTCTAAATGGTAGAAGGAGAGAACTGATTCCTGAAAGTTGTCCATTGACTTCAACATCCAAGCACTTCCATCTTCTAGCCTGCCCACATTAATAATAAATAAATAAACTAATTAACTAATTAATTAATTAATAAAAATAATGAAAAAGACGAAAGATAAATGTTGGTGAGGATTTAGAGGGGGAAGACCTCTTATACAATGTTTGTGGGAATATAAATTAGTACAATCAATGCAGTGACTTTTCAAAAATGACAACTTGTGGCTGGAGTAGTAGTTTTGCAGCTAAGAGCATGTCTAGCAGGGGACCTGAATTCAGTTCCCAACATCCATGTCGGATGGAGCACAGTTTCCTGTAACTCCAACTCCAGGGGCATCAGGTGCCTCTGGCTTCCATGGACACCTAAACTCATGCACATATACACACACACATACCTTCACATAATTACAAAATAAAATAAGTTTTAAAATTCTTAAAATAACCATTATATAACCCCAAAATTCCACTGCTAAGTCTATATTGAAAGGGATCATGTTATGAAATCACAAATGAAAATCATAAGCAAAATCATTATGTTATAAAGATTCTTGCAATCCCATGTGTATTGCAACACTTTCATAAATGCTACAATAATGAATCAATCCAGATGTCTTTCAGTGGATGATATGATATGGGAATACAGTCTGTGCTCAGTGTGATACTGTTTAGTCATAAAAATGAATGAAATTCTGTCATTTGCAGCAGTGTGGGTGGAACTGTACATTATTATGCTAAGTGAAATAAGCCAGACATGGTATCAGCATACGCTCTCACTCATTTGTAGAAACTCATGTAAATCTCATAGAAGAATGAGATGGAATCATCATCCTTAGAGACCGGAGGGCCAGCATGGGAAAGAGTTCATCAAGGGGCAGCAAAACCAAGGGTGAAGGAGTTTCTTTTGGTTCTTCTAAAAAAAAGGATTTGCTTTTACTTATATATTTGTGTGTGCACGCATGTGTGCTATAGTGTCTGTGTGTGGAGATCATAAGACAACTTGTGGGAGTCAGTTCTTTCTTTCACCATGTGGGTCTTGGGACCAGACTCTGTCTGGCTTGTGAGCAACAACCTTTACCTGCAGAGTCATCAAGGATCCAGAAGTACAAATCATCGAATACTTTGTACTTTCTCAGGGAACAGCATCTCTGCCTTTCTAAGAGGAAGCCGACCATGGGCTTATGGCCAAACGTAGATTTTTTTTTATTAGTTTAAATAAAACCATGCTCTGAATTATAATATTCATTTCCTGTGATTATAACTCTTTAATTGGTGCTACTTGTGTGCAGTCAATCTCCAGATGTGAAAAGAATTTGGTTTTTATTGCTTTTAAGCTGCAATTAGGCAAACAAAGACTATTTCCAATAAAGGGTAAAGTGGACTAGCTTTCATGAGTCAAATAAATTGTTAGAAATTTGCATGAATATTGGGCTTTCTAATTGCATTTACCTGGAAGATCTCCACTTCTTAAGCAGCCTTATTCAATTGCACTTTAACTTTTTCATGCTAACAAATTAATCATGGACATCTGATAAACAATGCAGGTAAGCTCTGGCTTAAGCTCTTTTTCATTGATTCATTGTTTAATCAGAGTTCAGATTTTGCTGCTAGCATTCTTCATTGGAGGGTATGCACATGTCAGTGTTTTATCACAAGGACAGAGTGAAGTCTGTCATACTGCAGTGATACTGTGTCTCCTCCATCTTGAAGGTTCCTTGCTGAGACTATTGCTAGATGCCATGGAGACTCAGGAGCACCGTGGGTCAATGCCATCTGGAGTGAGCCATCAACCTTTGGTAGGTGCTATGTCCTGCAGCGAGGGCATGTTCTAGAAACAGACAGTGATGTCATCCCCTACCCCAACTCCTAATACCAGAAGACTCTAGGCCACATGACAGAGGAATGGAGAAATTTCTCCTCCTGGTCCCTTTAGAAACATACATCAGTGGCTTGTCCAGGAATGTTCTGGGCTACCCTGTGCAGGGATCTGGTTGTTTATGCAGATGGTAAGAAAGACCCAATGGCATTTGTACATTCTTAACATAATCTTATGGTTCCGTACACAGCCTCCTGAGCAAATGTTATTTGCTGGGAAGGTGTCATTCCTCCCCATTGAAATAGTACATTTAGGGCAGCGATGTAATGGAACAAAGTCTCCCAAACCCAATGAGCCATAGTGTTGTGCCATACAAGATCTGGGGCTCCTTTCCCAGGATTCAAATAGGAATTTCAAGAATTTCTAACTGCCTGGAAGATTTCTCTATGTGGTATCATACCTTTTTTTGTTTGTTTGTTTTGGTTTGGTTTTCTTCCACAAAGATCACAAGAGCTTCTATCCCCTCCTTGAGTACCTCGTGAGGCCCTTTCTTCCCCACTGATCACAAGGCAATTCTCCAAAGGAGTCTGTTGACCTTATGTCTAAAGAAAGGCCTATGATGTGATGTGTTAACAATCAGCGGTGTGGTGGCCACTACTTGCGAGCACTGATAAGTATTTTTCCTTGTTGCAATGCCTAGGGCCTAGGGGAGAAATAAATATTATTGTCCTGCCAAAGGAATATACCAACAAAATGACCCCTAATGACATACTGCTATAACCCTAGATCAGTGCCTCTCAGTCATCAACAGAGAAGCTCTTACAGTTAAGTGGTAACCAACACAGAGACTCACAATTGGACAATATGCAGAAGGTTAGAGACATTGGGGCACTCAATTCTAGATGGGATATCTTCATCAAAGTCGTCCCCTCATGGCTCAGGGGTCTGTCTCTATAGAAGAGGAAGCACAGAGATTGTAAGAGCCAGAGGTGATGAATGACTCCAAGGAAACAGTGTCCTCCAGACATAGTACTCCTGGTGCACATGTGAATTCACCAGGACAGTGTCAGCATCTACAAGGCTTTCACAGGTTCAGGCTAGACATGGTCTCAGCACGAAGAAAGGGGAAGTGGCCATGGGGTCCTGCCCCTAACCAAAAAGTTACGTGCAATTTGTACCTACTTGCAATGAAAATTTATCTTCTCTAGTGGAAGCTTCCTGGGTATATTAACAACCCTTCAAGGTAGGCCCCATACCTAGCAGAGATAGCCAACACAAAACAAGGTCTAGGACATTTTTTATAGACTTTTTGTCTCATATTGCTTAATTTGGGCAATTGTTTTTGGTCTTACTGGTCTTTTGCTTGTATATTTTGGTTTCTGATTTTGTGTTTTTGTGAAGTTGGGTTTTTTTCTATGTGTGCTTCATTTACATTTTAAAGAGAGAGAAAGAAAGGGCATAGAATTGGGTAGGTAGGGAGGTGGGGAGGGCCTGGAAAGAATTGGAAGAAGGGAAAAGTATGATTCAAATATATTGAATGAGAATAAAATGTTTTCAATAAAAAAAGTAATATGTGATATGTATATATTATATAGTAAATTGGAGAGAGATTAGGGTTAATATCAATATTTTTAAATATCTATATAGAATGTGGTTAATGACAGTTTGTTGATAAACATTAAGAAGGAAAGTCAATAGAAAATTTGCAATGGATTATAACTATATACATTTAAAATTTTATAGTATTCTATTAGGAATGTTTTATGAATAACATGAACTGAACATTGGAAAAAAATCTCAAGTGTGAAAAATCTTTAAAACAATTAAGTTGAAAGTCATCTGTATGTTTTATTATGCTATTAATGCTTAGCATGGAAAACATTTCCTATGTAGAAGTCTCAGTCACACTGAATCCTGGGTAGGAGGTATGGATTTCTATAGGGAGTTGGGATAAGTAAGTGTTATGTATGATGTAAACTCAAGGACTCAGGTTGAGAGATAAAATGATAACTGTAAGTAGAGGTTTGCACATATCAGCAGTGCTGGGAAAGCATCCAGAGCCTCCATCTGTCTCTGATAGTAAATAATCCCAATTAATTAGGAAGGCATTCATCTTCTTAATAAGTGTGTATCTTTTAAACCCCAAAAGATAGGAATTAAGTATAGATAAATGTTCAAGAATCAAAAACAATCTATTGATATTTGTCTCAAGTTTGGGATGATACGATCAACTTAGGTGAATCCCCTGGTCACATGTTCTATTGCTTCTGTCTCCCTATGAGACTAAGTTCTTTGAAAATAATAATGATATTTGTAGTTGAATTTTTCCTATGTCCCAACTGGTCCACAGCCACTCAGACACAAGTGAATACACAGAGGCTTATATTAATTAAAACTGCTCAGTCATTAGCTCAGGCCTACCACTGAGTAGCTCTTATATTTAAACTCAGCTCATTTTTGTTCATCTATATGTTGCCACATGTTCTGTGGTGTTACCTGTGTGCCATTACATGCTGCTCCCTGGATGGCGGGCTAGCATCTCCTGACTCAACCTTCCTTTTCCCAGAATTCTCCTTGTCTGCTTATCCTGCCTATACTTCCTGCCTAGCTACTGGCCAATCAGCATTTTATTTATCAACCAACCAGAGCCACATATATTCACAGCATACAGAAAGACATTCCCATCAGATATTTTTCAACTCAGCATTCTTACTACAGTCCCTGGCCCTGCAGCAATGTTGAGGTTCTGAAGGTTTTCGTGAGATTTGGTTTTTATCAGCCTCTCCTTCGGAGGAGATCAGAGAAAGTTTGTCTTTTCCCAGTACCACTGAGTGGGCTCCCTGAACCTCTTTTCTGTAGCCATCTCAGCATGTTGTAGAGAGGTAGCCTCTGGGTTTTTAAGTTGTTGTTGTTGTTTTGTTTTTTTTATGTCTAGTCTAGGGCATGCTTATAGATGGAAAGGGTCAAATTTCTGGAATGCTCCAGAGACACAGCCCTCAACCTTTTCTGCGAAAGGGTACATTGTACAAAATGTGCCTGGCAGCATCTGAACTTGAGTTGAGCATGGTTTCTCCTCTCAGACTGTGGCTAAACTCTTGTTCTTAGCAGCCACAGAGAACAAACCCACAGCGGTTTCTTCATGATGGGCTTTCTGATGTTTGAAAGGCACGTGGGCTTTTATGCAATCATTCCTTTGCTTCACTTGTACCTGTGTGAGGTGACGGTTTGTCTTCAATGTCAACTGCTGTGGATATCGCTCTATGTAAATAAAGTTCTGATTGGCCAGTGGCCAGGCAGAAAGTATAGGCAGGACAAGAGAGAAGAGAATTCTGGGAAGTAGAAGACTGGAGAGAGATACCGCCAGCCGCCGCCATGACAAGATGTAAGGTACTGGTAAGCCACAAGCCATGTGGCAAAGTATAGATAAATAGAAATGGGTTAATTTAAGATGAAAGAAATAGATAACAAAAAGCCTGCCACAGCCATACAGTTTCTAAACAATGTAAGTTTCTGTATGTTTACTTGGTTGGTTCTGAGTGTCTATGGGCCTGGCGGGTGAGAGAGATTTGTCCTGACTCTGGGCCAGGTAGGAAAACTCTAACTACAGTCAACTTGACTGGATTTAGAATCACCTAGAAGACGGAGACATCCCTCTGAGCAGACACACAAGGCGCCTCAGAGGATTAATAAGGGGGTAAAAGCCTCAATGTGAGCCTGCATAGCTGGCCTCTTGCTCTCGGTTTCCTGGTCCTCTTTGATGTGAACAGTCTCTGCCACACACGCCTGCTGCCATAATCTGAGCAGCTCCATCTCTGCTGTGGTAAACTGAAACTGTGAGCCTTTCCTTCTTTAAGTTGTTTTTGTGAATGCTACGGTCACAGCAGGGGGAAAGCGGTTCCTGAACAGCCTACAGACTCCACACTTTGCTCCTCCCTGTCTTTCCTCCTTGAGGTTGTATCTCTTTATTTTACAATAATTCTGCTGTAGATAGAAGAAGCGAGCACAGAATGTGGCTGTAGTCTGACCAAAGCAGAGAACACTGGTGTAAATCCTCAGGGCAGGGCATTTCCACAGCAGCCAGGATGGCATCGTTGGGGCTACAGCAGGATCATGTTGTTGCCTCTCAGTGCACTGGCAGCTACCTCAGGGTCTTGTGCTTTGTTTACGCTGTCTTTGTGTAGATTATTTTATTTTGTATATATATTGCATTTATATATATTTTATTTCAGTAAATATGTAGAGGGAGAGGGGGGAATGTGTGTGTGTGTCGATGTGTATGTGAGTGATGGTATATCTGTACCTCAGCGCCTGTCTTGTGGTCAGATGACCACGTTCAGGAGTCTGTTCTCTCCCTCGGCCTTGTTGAAATAAGGTCTCTTTTCTTATTTCTGTCACCCCACTGCACTCCAAGATGGCTGGCCTGTAAGCTTCCGTATGATTCTCCTGTCTCTGCCTTCCATCTTGACATAGAAGTACTGGGATTTCAGATGTATACTACTGCTTCCAGCTTTATTTACTCAGGTTCCTGAGATTGAGCTCAGGTCCTCAGCCTTGTGTGTCAAGCTTTTTTACCTGCTGAACCATCTAGCCAGCACGCTTGTTAGAATTTTTTTTTCTTGATCCTTATTAGTGGCAGTTCCTCCCCCTCCTCCTTTCTCTCCCTCCTCCTTTTCTTCTTCAAGATGGGTTTTCACTGTGTTGGCCACACTAGCCTCAAATCCATGCTTCTGTCCCATCAGCCTCACGAGTACCTGAGAGCACACATGTGCCCCATGTTGTTTTTTAATGCAAAGTTTGTAAAGCATGATTCTCCAATTCTGTATGTAAATCTAAGGGTTTAGCTTGTGTTGCGGGGATTTTGATCACACTGTAATACTCTGAGACTGTTAAATAAAGTTTACCTTGAGTCAGAGGGCAGAGCTATCACCTGCCTGACTGGAGCTGGCCATAGAGAAGCCAGCAATTTGGACAGAGAAGATACACAAGAAGGAAAGGGCGAGGACTTGAGTTTGGCTGTGCCTTTTGCTTTGGGGACAAGTGAAGAGACATTATCTCTTGTGGATCTACAGCCAAAAACCAAGGTCAGCTGGTTGCTTCTCGACTTCTCCAATCTAGCAGGTTTTCACCCCACATCTGACTTCTGAATCTTTGTTGGTAAATAGAATGATAGAGACTTAGTTTAAACCTAATATTTCACAGCCGCAGCAGAGCCAGGACCTCCAGGCCAAGGCCTGGGTGGCCAGTGGAGCATTGACTGCAGGGGCTGTGGGGCTGCAGATAATAATTAATCTATCAGTAGATTCATGTACAGCCTCTAAGCCCACAGAAAAACATCAGCTTGTGTTTGTATTAAAATGATGCATTTGGCCTATTTCTCTAAACTGTTAGAATATTTTGGAATCACAGTTCAGCACTTCGTATTTTAAATCCCGAGCTGTTGACATCTGCACTGTTGATATACTTACACCACATCTTTATCTGAACATTGATAAAACTATCAACCAAGACATGTTGAGGGGGGAGCTCATAGAACCGACTAGGGCTCAATAAAAGTCTGTGAACCGTCATCTGACTGAGGGAAAAGAGCAGATTGTAGTTTTGGTCTATGGTCCCTTACTGAAGAGGGCCTTGCTTCTCAGTCATCCCCACGTTTCTTCTGGCCCAAGAAATAACTGACTTGGCTTTCTAGATTTTTCCAGCACAACCTTCCATTCTTAAAATCCTCTATTTATTTTTTAGTTAGTTTGTTTTTGAGACAGGGTCTCACTACATAATCTTGGCTAACCTGGAGCTTGCTATGTAGCCCAGGCTAGCTCAGAGATCTGTTTGTCTCAGACTCCTGGGTCCTCCATTCAGGTTTTTTTTTTTTTTTTTTTTTCAACACAGAACCCAATACTCATGCCACACAGTGTTTGGATCAAATATCTGATACTGTGTAAGTAACTCCTGAAACTTAGAAGTGTGTATGTGTGTGTGTGTGTATGCCAGAAGTCTATATCTAGCAGGGCGGTAGTGGCACACGCCTTTAATCCCAGCAGTCAGGAGGCAGAGACAGGTGGATCTCTATGAGTTCAAGACCAGCCTGATCTCCAAAGCAAGGTGTGAAGCTACACAGAGAAACCCTGTCTCGAAAAATCAAAAAAAAAAGTAAAAGAGAAAAAAAAAAAAGAAAAGAAGAAGAAGTCGATATCTATCTCCATTGTTTCCCATCTTATTTTTGATACAGATCACTCATAGAAGCTGGAACCCACCAACTGGCCATGCTTGCTGACCAGCAAGTCCCAGGGAGCTTCCTGTTTCTTGTTATTCAAGGACTGGAGTTACAGGCATGCACTGCCACACTGGCTTTTTTTTTTTTTTAATGTGGGTGCTAGGGATCCAAACTAGTTCCTCGTGCCTGCACGGCAAGCATGTTATCAACTAAGCCATTTCCCCAGTACCAAACTTAGGAGTCTTAGAACACTGAAAACCCTTTATGACAGACAGCTCAGTCAGTACTCTTCTGTAGACGAATTTCTAAGCGGTCTTATTAAATAAAAAACACGGAGCCAAATATAGGGGTGGAAGCCTTAAAGATCAGGGAAATAGGAATAGCAACAGCTAACCTTACCTCACCATGCTGCAGCTTCCAAATTGCTACTCCCTGTCTACATGCACCTTTATTGCCTTGCTGTTCTGTCCTCTCCTTGGCTCTTAGCCCAGCCACCTCACTTCCTTGTCATTGCCTGTCTATACAGACCTCTAGGTCTCTGTGGTTGGTACTGGGATTAAAGGCGTGTGTCACCATGCTTGGCTGTATCCTTGAACAGATGGATTTCTGCTTCTGGAATGCTAGGATTAAAGGCGTGTGCTACCACTGCCTATCCTCTATGTTTAATATTGTGGCTGTTCTGTCTCTGACCCCAGATAAGTTTATTAGGGTGCACAATATTTCGGGGAACACAATACCACCACAACTGTGTGTGTGTGTGTGTGTGTGTGTGTGTGTGTGTGTGTGTGTGTGTACATGGGCATGCCTTTGCTCAACCTCTTCCAGGCCCTTTCAAAGCTGCCTGTATTGGGCCCTACATAGTCTGCTGTTGCTTTGTTTTCACATGAGGTGCACTGAACTGGAGAAGACAGAAGGAAAGACATTCAGAAAGAGCCTTCGGTTCACCTGAGGAAGGAAACACCCGTGAGAGACCCCCACCCCCACCCCAGGGGTGGACTGTAGCTGTGCCACAAACCTTGGTTTAAACGACACACATTTATTTATCACCCTTCTTAGGGCTAGGGGGCCTAAGATCGTGAGGCCAGTATTGCCAGTCTCTTGGTGAAAGCCGCCTTTGTGCTTTATAGATGACTCCTTTTCCTGGGTTCTCACATGTCAGAGAAGGTTTCAGACCTAGGGGAAACCCGGCTGAGGTGCCCGTTTAACATATCAAAGTAGACGTGGCCTCCAGATTCTCCCAGCATCCTTCAGTCCCTACCTGTTAAAGGGTATAACTGGCATATCCATTCCCCTCCCACCCACTGCTCTCCACTCTGAACTCTCCAGCCCAGGTGCTGGGCTGCCCTTCCCCCAGAGGCTCTTCCCTATATAATGTAGATATTTTGGTCACCCTCGCCTTTTGTACCTTCCCTCCTAGCTGCTGCACCTGGTCCCCTCTCTCCCCTCCCCCTCCCCCTCTTCCCCTGTGGCCCAGTGCAGGGTCATGTTCACCCTGGACTCTCCCAGATGTTCCTCCCTTTCATCTACAATGAACTTTCCCCTCCACCATCCCTAGGAGCAGTCATGGTCTTTCCTTTCCTATCCTTTTAATGTTTTGTTTTTTCATCAAAAGTGAACTCCAGGCCTCTTTGTCTTCTTATAAAGGCACAGCTCTGATCTTGTCAACTCTACCCCACAAATGTCTCAAGTCTGCAACCATATAGTTTGTAACCCATGTTACAAGTTAAAGGAAGAATCCCAGCTTGTTGAAATGGTATGGACCTGTGTGGTCAATTGTTCAAAGACCTGAGGCAGGAGGGTTACTTAAAACCAGGAGTTGAGGCCAGTTTAACTCCTTCTAAAAAGAATATGTGTTTCCCTATCTATTTACCTATCCATCCATTCTGAATAATTCAAGATGATTGACACAATCCTAATTGTATTGGGGTGTCTTTGTTCTGATGAGGCCATGACAGAAAAATCAAGACACATTCCATGAATAAGAAGCACACTTTCTGATAAAGAATACATTTTTATGTAAAGAAGCTACCGTAAGAACCATTAGACTAACAAAACCCAGTACCAGACATGAGAAACCTCCTTTCAAAGGGTTGACCTGGGTAATCCAAGGGACTCCCAAAACAATACAGATTATGGGTGTAGCACATGGTTGCCTTTCAGAGATTGATGGTGGGTCCCTATTACTGAAGGCACCACACACTTAGGATGCACAGTTCAGATGACTCCAGTTGGATCTGACCTGAAAGCTTCCTTTCTGTGGTCTAGCATCTGTAGTTCCAGAAAATACTATGCAAACTGGCAAGGGAGGGAAGCAGTTAAACAGTTCCACCAGCTCCAGCACCTGTGAACCATGACAATTAGCAGCATGGCAAGATACGCACAGAGGCTGTGGTAATAATCGCCCCCCCCCCCATGAGCTCACTGGGAGTGGCACTATTAGGAGGTGTGTCCCCTTCTCCACTCTCGGCTCCTTCTCCAGCACCATGTCTTCCTGCATGCCTCTATGTCCTGCCATGATAATAATGGACTATACCTCTGAAAATGTAAGCAAGCCCCAATTAAATGTTTTTCCTTTATTGGAGTTGCCATAGTCATGTTATCTCTTTACAGCAATAGAAACCCTAACTAAGACAGAAGTTGGTACCAGAGATGGATGGGTGTTGCTGTGATAGGCTTGACCATGCTTTTTTTTTTTTTAATATTTATTTATTATGCATACAGAAGAGGGTGCCAGATCTCATTACAGATGGTTGTGAGCCACCATGTGGTTGCTGGGAATTGAACTCAGGACCTCTGGAAGAGCAGTCAGTGCTCTTGACCTCTGAGCCATCTCTCCAGCCCTTGACCATGCTTTTGTTTGAAGGAATATGGACCTTAGGATTGTGAATTAGAAAAGCAGTTGAATGCTTTAAATGCTGCTTAACAGGTCATCACAGTAGGAACATGGAAGACAGTGGTGCTGAGGGTGATTTGAACTGTGGGGGCTAGCTCAAGAAGTTTCAAGAATTTTAGTATGATGCCTAGAGATTGTTCATTTGATAGTTTGGTGAAGAATGTGGCTGCCTTTTGCCCTTGTCTGAAGATTCTGCCTGAGGCTAAAGTGAAGAGTTTTGGATTGATTCTGTTGGCAGAGGAAATCTCAAAACAGCCTAATATAGACTCTGTCCTGTAATAGTGATAACTCTAATGAAAACTTATAATGAAAAGGAGCAAGCTGAGCAAGGAAAAATACAAAAATTAGGATAATTTGAGGAGAAAAGGAGTAGCAGGAAGTGGAATGGAGCTAAGTCTTGTGTTCAAGGAGATAAACAGATTAAGAAATGGAATAAAGGGAGCGGTGACCTCAGAGCAAGATCTCACCCAGCTAAGCTTCCAACTTGTGAAAAGGAATTAAAGAAAAGCTTAGAGCCAAGTGTGGTGGTGCACAGCTTTAATTCCAGCACTGGGAAAGTAGAGGCTGGTGGATCTCTGAGTTTGAGGCCAGCCTGGTCTACAAGAGCAAATTCTAAAACAGCCAAGCTCAGGCAGTGAAGGAAACTATGAAAAACAGAAAGCTGGTGGAGATGTAATTGAACGAGGGGGCCATGTTCCAGCCCCAGACAGCAACAGATCTTGGCAGTTTGGGTACCATGGTTCTGGCTTTAGAGTCAAGGATAGAAGAAAAGGGCTATAAAATCTCCCTCCATGACTAAAGAAAGCTGCTGAGGCCGGGCATGTGTCAGGGGTGTCCCTGAATGGAGGCCTAGAGAGGCCATTGCTTGAAGCTGTAAAGGTAGAGCCTGAATTGCCTTGGAGACCCTAAGATGTTGGAGATATCAGAGCCATCAGATACTTGCTAAAGAGGGCTGCTAACAGGGAGCAGAACCAGCCCAAGAGAAAAAAGTGTGTTATAGTCAACAAAGCTGAAAGGAGTTGGAGATGTGAAGAGCAATTTGACATCAGACATGGAGATGCAGAGTTTGGAGTTTGCCCCGCTGGTTTTGGGGTCTTGCTTTTGTCTAGTATTTCTTCACTATTCTCCCTTCCCTGAGTTTTAGAATGTTAATGTATACCCTGTGCCATTATATGTTGGAAGTATGCAATCTTTTTTTTTTATTTTGATTTTACAGCAGATTATAGTTAAGAGATTGATGAATCTCAGAAGAGACTTTGAACTAAGACAGAGGTGTGAAAAGTCACTCAACGAGAGGGAAATCTTTTTTTTTTTCAGAGCTGAGGATCGAACCCAGGGCCTTGGGCTTGCTAGGCAAGCACTCTACCACTGAGCTAAATCCCCAACCCAATGAGAGAGAAATCATGCTGGGTTCTGGAAACCTTTCCAGGGCTAGGTTAGGTCATGGATCTTAGAAAAGAATCGACTGCTGCCACTTTGCCAGACCATCATAAGTCATGACTACATTCTAAAACTTAACCTTATACCCACAGATAAGTGTAACTACTATCCCTCATCGTAGAAGCTTCTCTTCACAGCAAATGGAGACCGTCACAGAAAACCACAACTGGACACAATGCAGAGATCAATGGATCACGGGGAGCCCAGCCCAAACAGATACATCTTCATCACAGTTCCTGAACCTAAGGCTCGGGAATATCAGGGAAGAGGAGTCGGGAAGATTGTGAGAGCCAGAATCCCAGGAAGTCCGTTTCTACCATCACTTGTAGAAATGGCTGCATGATCAAGACTGGAGCAACAGCAGTATCAATGAACACGTTTCTGTGGAAGAGAGGCATTTCTCAGGGTCCCACCCCTACACAAACAACCACAGGCAACTGTTGATTGCTAGGAGAAGGAGAATTCTGCTCTTCCAGGGACGAGCCCTCGTACTGGTCATCCAATGCAGGCTAGTCAGCCTTGAAACCATATACACACAGACAACAAAAGAACTTAGCAGAGTGTGTGTGTGTGTGTGTGTGTGTGTGTGTGTGTGAGAGAGAGAGAGAGAGAGGGTACGTGTGTGGGTAGCTGAGAGAGGCTGGAGGGAGGCAAAGGAGGGGAGAGAAGTGATGTAATTCTATTTCAATGAAAAATATTTTACAACAACGAAGTAAAAAAATTAAAATTAAATAAAATTAAGAAGTAAAGGAAGCAACTGAAGATCTTAGCCTAGAGGAATCAATCCTCTCTCTGTCCTCTCTCTATCCTCGCTCTATCCTCTCTATCCTCTCTCTATCCTCTTTCTATACTCTCTATCCTCTTTCTACCCTCTCTCTATCCTCTTTGTATACTCTCTGTCCTCTCTCTTCTATCCTCTCTATCCTCTCTCTATCCTCTCTCTACCTTCCTTCAACTCGGCTCAACTCTTTTTTGTTTGTTTGTTTTGTCTTGTTTTGTCAAGACAGTGTTTCACTGTGTAGCCACGGCTGTCCTCGAACTCACTCTGTAGACCAGGGCCTCGAACTCACAGAGATCCACCTACTTCTGTCTCCTGAGTGCTGGGGTTAGAGGCCTGTGCCACCACCACCCAGCTTTGGCTGAACTCTTAAGTAGTTGCATTCAGAGAATTCCTCTTGGTTAAAATAACAAAGCCTCTATGTTCATGCTGGAGAATAAATCTGGATCCCAAGAGAACTGCAGTATTGTGTTGAAGTCACCTGTGTGGCAGACAGCAGCACTACTCATGTATGAAGTTTTCTTTGAAGAGATGGGATTTTAGGCCTCACAACAGCTTCTGCCTCACACAATGCTAAATAATTTTCCCCATACTCTTTACTGACATAAAAGATCTCCAAGTTTGAGGAAAACTTCATGAACTTAGTAGTTTTTTAAAAGCTCTATAACCATGAAATTATTGTTGCACATCTCACTGAGAAAACTACTTATATGAGAAATGTAATGAATAACTGAATATTAACCTCATACAAATAGAATATTTATAGCACCCTAGAAGAGTCTCTACCTCAATTCTCTGTAAAAGTAGAATTTGTTATGAAATCATGAAAGGTAAGGGCAGGTGTTCAGGGCTTAAATTTTTCTGAGAAAATAAAATTGACAGTAAATAAAATAATGTAAGTTGGAAAAAAGGTATGTGAGACACTCATTGAAGATCACAATCATTTTGTTGTAACTTTAGAAATAAGCCAGTTAATCAAGAAAGTTATTATGAACATAGAATTTACAAAGGGAAAACAGATTTTGAGCTTAATGATACATGAAAAATAAACAGGATTGATAAGTATTATAAACTTAAAGATGTTGAAATGTATCAAGTACATACGTATTTTAATAATGTTCTGGCCGGGCAGCGGCGCACTTGGGAGACAGAGGCAGGTGGATCTCTGAGTTCGAGGCCAGCCTGGTCTACAAAGCGAGATCCAGGACAGGCACCAAAACTACACAGAGAAACCTTGTCTCGAACCCCCCCCCCAAAAAAAAAAAAAACTGTTCTGCGTGTGTTTGTCTCGCGTGTGTCTGAGTACTGTGGCACACTCGTGGAGGTCAATGGACAAGTGGAGGAGTTGATTCTCTCTTTCTACCATGTGGTTTCCAGGGAGCAGACTCAGTTCATCATCCTTGGAAGCCAGTGTTTCACCCACCATCTCACTGGCCCCAACTCAGTGTTTATTTTAAAGAATGACTTTTGGAGGCTTCAGAGAACAGCTACAATTGCTATAGATTACTATAGGATCAATAGGGCTGATTCTGGAAGCCAGAGATCTGGACTGATGTAGCCAATCTTCCTCACTGTGGGGTCTGACACCCAGTTCCGTAATGTGCACATATACAGAGTGGGAGGAAAGCAAAGGGGAAGGGTTAGCCCACCTTCCCAACGCTGCCACCCCTTGATACCGTTCCTCATGGTGTGGTGACCCCCCAACCATAAAATTAATTTTGTTACTACTTCATAACTGTAGTTTTGCTATTGTTATGTAAATCTCTGTGTTTTCTACTGGTCTTAGGCAACCTCTATGAAAGGGTCATTTGACCCAAAGGGTTGCGACTCATGGGTTGAGAACCAATTGGTTAGACTTTCCTGAGGTCCCTGGACTTGATGTTGGGCAGACAAACACTGGATTTCAATATTACTGTGAGGTAGGGGTTCGGGAACATGGATGTAATACAGAGAAGCAAGATGAGTCTCCAGCTCTGTCCCTTGGGGTGATTTTTCAGCTGACAGTGTGAAAATTCAAGCAAGAAAAGCAGAAAGTGGAAGCGAGGAGGTAAGAAAACAAAAAGAACTCCCAGTGGTTTCTCAGTGTTTGAAAGATTTGAAAACTGGTTTCAACATTCTGAGAACCTTGTGGATTGCGATCATCTTAACCCCTGACTGGATCAAGACAGCTTGTAACTTCTCTTACCTTTCAGTGGCAAACATTCCTTTCTAAGGATGATGTCATTCAAAATCCTTATCATTTATCATACACAGTAACTGATGACGAGTGAAAAATTACGAGGCACCCCAGGAAATAGGAAAAAGGCAAAAGCAATAGGAATATAATAGGCAATCTGTACATTGGAGTCCCCAGACAGAGCTTTAAAGTGATAGTGACTGACAGATTAAAGAAATTAGACTTTTAAAAATCTGAAACATATAAAACAGTCCTTTGGAAATTACGACTGAAAATACAAAGGGAAAGTGAGGTTTCGTCAGGACAGACAGTAGCTGTGCTTATTGCCCGCCGGACAGTCTAATGGAAAACACGAGTGAACAAGAGATGTACAAAAAGTGATACAAAGTCTTGCATATGTGGTAACTAGAGCCCCAAAAATGAATGAAGGAGAGGAGGGAGGTAAGTATAGTTGAAAAGGTGCTGGCTACAAAGTTTCTGAAAGTGATATAAGCCGCTAAGCCAAAGATTCACTGTTTCTATAAAACCCTAACACATCTGCACATTGGAGCCAAACTGTTTAAAACAAAGACAAAAACATAACAAATCATCAATTATTGTCATACATTCTTTCCAAAGGGGTGGGGGAAACACTTTTGGTATGATGTAAGAAAATGCTTCCCGGGGCTGGAGAGATGGCTCATAGGTTAAGAGCACTGACTGCTTGCTCTTCCAGAGGTCCTGAGTTCAATTCCCAGCAACCACATGGTGGCTCACAACCATCTGTAATGAGATCTGGTGCCCTCTTCTGGTCTGCAGTCAAACGTGCTGTATACATAATATATAATCTTAAAAAAAAAAAAAGAAAAAGAAAAGAAAAGAAAAGAAAAAGAAAGAAAGAAAGAAAGAAAGAAAGAAAGAAAGAAAGAAAGAAAGAAAGAAAGAAAATACTTCCCGACTTAGAATTCTGTAAGCAGTCAAAAATAGCCTTCAAAAGTCAAGGAAAAATTATGACTTTTTCAGGTAAACCAATTGAGTGTGCTGGTTGTTAGTGAAACCGCATTAAAACCCATGGATGTTGATATACGCAAATACTAATTTATATAGATTCATAGCTAAAATGATGAATTCACAAATAGTAATTAACTTTTTAAGTTTAAGAAAGTAAACTTTGCTTGGGGTTTATTAGGATGTCTTCCTCCCTTTTGAAAGGTATAACATGTAGACGAAGCTTTCGGAATGAATACTTTACATTAACTCATGAGTTTGAAGTCTACTTAAGGCATTAGGCTAGAAATGTAACAGGGAATGACAGGACAGATGTAGAGAGGCTAAGCAATATATACCATACTAAAATGGGTAAAAAGTCAAAATATTATCATTTTTAAATATATTACTTTATAAATAGTTTCCTGGGGGCTAGAAGGACGGCTCGGATGTTAGGAGCACTGGCTGCTCTTCCAGAGGACCCAGGTTCAATTCCCAGTGCCCACTTGGCAGCTCACAGCTATCTATTACTCCAATTCCAGGGGACCTGATGCTTTCACTCAGACATACAAGCAGGCAAAACACCAAGGCACACAAAAATAAATAGTTTCCTTATGGTCATATACTTGAAATATCTTATAATTTATAGTAGTTATTGAATATAATGTTTTGTGTTTTTTATTTTAAATTTATATGACTAGAACACTTGGTAATTGTTAACTCTTTAACTACACAGTAGTGCCTCACACTAACCTCCTTCTGTTTAAGATAAAAAGTTGCCTGAACAAGCCTAGCATGGTGGTGCACGCCTTTAACCCCAGCACTCAGGAGGCAGAGGCAGACAGATATTTGTGAGCTCGAGGCTAGCCAGGTCTACATAATGAGTTCCAGGACACCAAGGACTACATAGAGAGACCCTGTCTCGAAAACAAAACAACAATAAAAGTTGCCTAAACAACATCTTTTAGCTGCTACGAAGGCCCTGCGTCCTCTAAAACACTGTACAACACATGTCCTAATTTGTAAATTCTCGAGTTTACACAGCCTTCTTAATTATCACTGGTTTTCAGCACTAACTCTGTCTTCACTAAGGTTTTTGCTTTTCAACCATTTCTGGAACTACAAAGAATATTTCCACAATGAATGAAACTATTGCTTTCACAGTTATGCCGATTTCAGTCACAGGAAAAAAAAAAAAAAAAACAACAACGAAAAAGCGAAACTGTAGCACTGCCCTCATGACCCAGTTGCCTCCAGAAGGGCCGACATCCAGTGCTCCCCCTGTGACAGGCATTTTTAGGGTCATGAAGAGAATATAGAAACACCCAGATCTGGGTGCCCTCCCAGGAGATCAGTGCCCAAGTGAAGGAGGCCCAGAGAGCTGGCTGACATCTGCTAACTGCTGAGAACACTGAGAATACCGGCTTGCTCACAGAGTGAAGAAACAGGCCCTCACCAGGCACAGGATCTACTCTCTATACCTTCAAGAAATAAGTTCCATTGTTTATGAGGCATCCAGGCTATGTTGTCACGTTACAGCTGTCCACTTGGACTAAAACGGATTTCTTTTAAACTATCTGGACTCTATTTATATGCTGCAGACTTTTACATTGACATCTTTAGTCCAGACTATTCATTCAACTTTAGATTGATAACCCAACTACTTAATGACCTTTCTACTTAGGCATATAAAACTTTACTTGTCTAAAACATATCCCTTCATCTTTCCCGTGAATCTTCCCCACTTTTAAAACAAAGGAATCCTAGCCAGACATGGTGGCACACGTCTTTCATTCCTGCACTCGGGGAAGCAGAGGCAGGTAGATTTCTGTGAGTTCCAGGCCAGCCTGATCCACATGGCAAATGACAGGACAGTCAGTCTTATGTAGAGAGACCTTGCCTCGAACATTTGGGAGTCATGTCCAATTCTCCTTTTCCTTTCTAATACCACATCTGAGATAAAGTCTTTTCATGTCTTACCTTTAATGCTGGTGTGGAATTCAACCACTTACCATGTTCGAGACTACCACCCTGGTCCAACACCGTCATCTCTCCCAGAACGATTAAAATCTCTGAATGCATCAACTTCTACTCTTTCTCCTCCCATCTACCTTCAACACATCATTCAGTGTGATCTTCTTAGAGTGTACATCTGGTCCTGTCACTCTTAATTTGAAACATAGGTGGCTTCCTGTGGACTCCAGGTAAATGCCAGAGCCTATACAGTGACCTATAACCTGACCTGTGACCTGGCTCGACTCCGCTCTCAACTGTCTCCATGGCAGCCATATGCACTGTTGAGCATCGCTGGCAATGCCCTGCATGGGCTCTTTCGCTTTCTGTTTGCTCTGTCTCGAAAGTTGTTCCTTTCAAGTTCCTACAGGGAGAGTACCCTTCTCTTGGCTGCTGATACTAAAGTGATCGTCACAGCAGCTCCCCTGGCCACTCCCTTAGCAGCTCCCATGTCCTTTCCTCCAGCCCAGCTTTGGGTCCTGGTTGTTTGATTTTGCTCCTTAGGGGAAAAAATTATTGCACACTTTACTCAGTTGCTTTATTTGTTCAGTTTTCTCTAGTCAGTGTGTTCCGTCAGGACAGCCATTTTTGTCAGGGTTTTCTTCTTCCTTTATTCTATTTCCTCTGTTGAATCTTCCAGAAATACCTGCTGATTGAGTAGTGACAGTCCCAAGACAGGGTTCCCCGTGGTAAGTACCTTTTAATGACTCTTTCCTTTTATCTCTTTTATCTGAAATTTCAGTGGTTTCCAACCTTCCTAATGCTGCAACCCGATACTACAGCTCCTCATGTTGTGGCGAGCCCCCCCCCCCCAACCATACAATTATTTTTGTTGCTACTTCATAACTGTAATTTTTCCACTGTTATGAATCATAACATAAATATCTAATATGCAGGATATCCGATATGCGGACCCCTATGGAGGTCGCAACCCACAGGTTGAGAACCACTGATCTATTTTTTTCCGGACTTTGCATTTTCAGCTGCTGAGTCAAGACGTCTGTGAGAGACCAGTAATAATTACAGCTGTCTTCTCGATAAGAAGCTCCATTTTGGGGCCAGCGCCCAAGAATGTTCTGTCTTAAACCCACAGGAAGTCATTCTCCGATGCTGATGAGACCAGCATGAGATGAGGATGAGCGACGGACTAGTGTGTGGTTAGGGCTAGCTTGTTTACAGGGTGCAACAGAAAGTGTACTACCACGACCCCAAGACAAGTGTCCATCTCCTCATTGACTTAGACAGCAATAAGAACACATGTGGATGTGGGCTGGAATAAGGAGGAAACCCACTCAGCCCCGTGAGGGCACAGCTTGCCTCGGCATCTGTGCACATCCGCTCGTTTTCCTCCG
Organism: Onychomys torridus; assembly: GCF_903995425.1. Taxonomy (NCBI): domain Eukaryota; kingdom Metazoa; phylum Chordata; class Mammalia; order Rodentia; family Cricetidae; genus Onychomys; species Onychomys torridus. Next base: position 36,979,360 of record NC_050461.1, read on the forward strand.
GGGGCTCACTTAACCAACTTCCGCTGCTGACTCATAATTTCTGTTTCCTGTTCAGTTTGCAAGGGCCATCGTCTGTCTCAGGGATTCATTTTTGAGTCAGTTCCCATTCTCTAAACTTCTGAATGGTTCAGCCTCTCTCAAAAACCGGACCAACGTTGATTTCCCATGGGGGAAGGGTCCACAGAGTGATCTAGCTCGTGCACATGCCGTATTTATCTGGTGTGGTCAAGCTTTGCAGAACATCTTGCAAACTGAAACGCAGGGCAGGTAAGTGGGGCGGGGGGGTGTCATCTCCCCTATTGTCTTCTTCAGGCAAACTAGGTCCAGTTCATTTATATTATGGTTTATCTAATCCATAGATCTCATGCTGGCACTGCAGAGAACTCTGGGACATAAAGACGATTTTAAAACCCCCATCTTCGTAGTGGCGCACACCTTTAAATCCCAGCACTCAAGAGGCAAAGTCAAGAGGATCTCTGTGAGTTCAAAGCCAGCCTGGTCTACAAAGCAAGTTCTTGGACAGCCAGGATGATGAAGAGAGACCCTGTCTCAACAAACAAACAAACAAAAAATGTTAATTTAAAATAAAGTGAAATTCCCATCCTTGGTTGCCATGTCCTAGTGCCAAATGGCGCACACACAGCATCAACACGTGAGTATAACTTTGTTCTCAGAAACCCATGAGCCAAGATCGCCATAGCAGGCTCCCTCAGCTTCCCTTATGATGGACAGAAGCCAACATCTTGAGCTGTGTGTCGGTACTTTTCATTCTCGTTCCAGTTCGGAACCACATTTTGTAAAATACCTTGTGCTGTGCATTATTGTTTCACGAAATGAAGAGTTCTATTGCCTTATTTTTAATGTGAAGGGATTTTTAAGATTGGACCTTACTTTAAGAAAATTATGGGGGCAAGAAAGATGGCTCAGCAGTAAAGAACACTGGATGCTCTTCCAGGAGACCTGGACTCGTTCCCAGCCCTCACATGGGAATTTATAATCATCTGTAACTCTTGTTCCAAGGTATCCGATGCCCTCTTCTAGCCTATGTAGGCACCAGGCATATATGTGGTACCCAGACATACATGCAGGCAAAACACATGAACACATAAAATAAAATAAAACTCTAAATTAAACTCAACATGCCAGTATTTTCCAAAGTCAGCTGATACTACTTCAGTCAGATGGCATAAAGAAAATTCTGGAATATCCATGACACGGATGAACCATGGCTCAGGAAGCAATGTCTCAAGGTGTGGGACTCTGAGCTCTGGTATGCTGAGAATTTGAACTGAAGGACTTTGGAAAGCCTAAGGAGCCATCTCAGAGAGATGCCTCACTGATCTCCTGCCTTCCCATCTGTCAATCTCATTCCCCCCTGAAGCAAATCACAGTAACAGGAATTCCTGTGCCCATGCCAGGTCACTGAAAGGAGCACCCCTTCGCCCTCAAGCAACCCCAAAAGCCTAAAAACATTACCTTAGCCTTTCTCTACCTTTAGGTACAACAGGTGGCCATAAAGAAATTCTCAAACCTGCTCTGTCTGATAAGAGCTCCTTTCCATGTGTCCTGTTCTGTCCCCAGGAGGGGGATGACACCCAGAGATGCTCAGGAAAATCTGAGCAGAAAGACATGCTGGGATCCCCCACTTGAGTCTTTTGTATTAGCACATACCTTTTGCCCAGTCACATTTCCAGATGGCTCTCTATGCGTCATCAAATCTGTCTACAAAAGTGACGGCTTTCACTGGGTCTTTGGAGTCTTTGATCTCAAGGCTCCTGTGCCACATGAAATACTGGTTTGGGACTGGAGAGGTGGCTCAGAGGTTAAGAGCACTTGTTCTTCCAGAGGTTTCGTTCCCAGCACCCACACAGTGGCTAACAACCCTTCTAACTCCAGATCCAGGGGATCCAGCGCCCTCTTCTGGCCTCCTCAAGCACCAGGCACACACAGTGCACATACACACAAGCAGGCAAAACACTCATTTTATCATGTAGATAAAATAACATTTTAAAAAAATTGATTGAGGGGCTGGGGATTTAGCTCAGTGGTAGAGTGCTCGCCTAGCAAGTGCAAGGCCCTGGGTTCGATCCCCAGCTCAAAAAAAAAAAAATGATTGAATTAATCTGTTATATTTTTATTCATCCCTGTTTGGCTGTGGAGTACTGGCTGTTCCTCTGCTGGAGTGAGCCCTGCCATCTTCTGTTGTCATGTTATAACAAACATGGAAAGGCACATGGAAAAAAGAGAACTGTGAACACACTGTCAGTCACATACCATTTTAATTCTGACCATTTTTTTTTGTAACCAGAAGATACAATTAATTCATAGTATTTGCTTTTAAGACACTTGTTTGGGTCCTAATGCTCTTAAAAGCACTGAGTTTTTCCACAATGGGAACTAAACTGTGTTTCCTTTAAGAAAACAACAGGTTGAGCCCAACCGCAAAAATTATATTTACTTTGTGAACCAATTTTGTTGTCAGCCTCTTCTTCTGTGGTTGGAGTTGAAAACAGTTTACTAACAGCAAGACTCACTTCCTCATTCAAGGGGTGTTGGTTCTAGGCATGCTAACAACCACAGTTTCTCCCTGTGCAAACACCCAGAGCCAAACAACTGGACGTTTACTCGTTGAATATTTTGTCTTGCAGTTATAAAACATAATTGTTTTTCTTAAAACATGAATTGTTTTCTTGAAACAAAGTGAAACAAAACAAGACTTTTCCCAAACTCTAAGCTGCATGATTCTTGAAGCCGGTAATACTTCTATTTCATTGTTTTGGTTTTTTTTAAGATTTATTTATTCATTATGTGTATAGTGTTCTGCCGGCATGTGTTCCTGCAGGACAGAAGAGGGCGCCAGATCTCATTACAGATGGTTGTGAGCCACCATGTGGGTGCTGGGAATTGAACTCACAACCTCTGGAAGAGCAGCCAGTGCTCTTAACCTCTGAGCCATCCCTCCAGCCCAATACTTCCATTTCATGAGAGGAAGAAAAAACAAATGCTTTTGGAAGTTGATAAGCAGGGTGGAATTTTCTCTGCCCAGTGCTGATGTGGTGGTTACCACAGTAGCCCCCTACTCTAGCTGACCAGCCTGGGCTTGTATCTTATGGGTGGGGGGTAATGTTTCCTTTGCTGCTAGAGCCTTGATTTGTGTCCCGTCTTCTTGTGGCCTTGCCCACCCTGTGGTGGCCCTGTTCACCGTCTCTGCTCCATGGAATGGCTCCCGCTGTGGTAAAGGCTATGTGTCCCAGTGCTGATCCATCATGCTTGTGTATGATGTACCTTGGTTTCCCAGACGTGTAAGTTGTGTGAATGACGAGGCAGTAGATACCCTGTTCACGCTTGCATACAAAGCCCTAACACAGTACAGGGCTCAATAATGACTGCCGGCCAATGAGAGGTAACAGCATGGATTATGAGAAGCAAGCAGCCAGTTGTTTTTTGTTGTTGTTGTTGTTGTTTGTTTTGTTTTTTTTAAAGGATCAGTTCTGCATACACATATATTAGTCTTTAATTCAGTAGTTAACAATAACAGCTGGCGGGCAACTTCTTCACAGTGTCTCCTGTTCTCTGCCCTACTCTGGGCTGCATCTAATTCCCCGGCAGTTTAAGCAGGTGCTCCTTTCTGCGTCAGGCTTCAGCTGCCTTCCCCTCGCTCCAAGCTGCAGCCATGGTAGATTTTTCAGTTCCTCAATACTTCACACCGTGTCTCTCCCAGCCTGAAATGTTCTGTCCTGGCCTCCATGATGCAGAGCACTGACTGTTCTTTGGGAGGCAGAGACAGATGCTGTATCCTCAGAACTGAACTCTCGGATACCCTCATCTAAACGATCTCCCGTGTGTTCCGTGCACGTTCTGCGTTTGAATTCCGCATAGTGCACATCGCTTTCATGACCTGTTTCTCTAACGCTTTCATGTCTGGTTTGATGCCTTGTTCTTACATCTCTAGGAACAGGGGTGATACTTCAGTGCCTCGTAGCTGGCAGATACTCAGTGTGCAGCTGTTGAAAGAATGAATAAATGATTGGATGGTATTCTTCCCCTCCCTCCTTCCCTCCCTCCCTCCCTCCCTCCCTCCCTCCCTCCCTCCCTCCTAGCTCTATGTATATTAAAATGTTGAACTACTGCCCTTGTTTCCAATGGCAGTATGGATACAATGCTAATCAAGCAATGAATAAATTGTAACAAATTTTAAGCATCGGTGTCAAGGCAGAGTGTGAAATGTCATTTCAGGTTACCCCACTATTTAGTTGGAAAGTCTGATCATCTGTTTTTAGGGGAAAGCTTTGACCATAGCTTCATGGTTTGTGGGCCTCCTTAATTCTTTCCATCCCAATAATTCTTTTGGCTTTAGTATTAAAAAAAAAAAAAAAAATCAACGTACCGTTCTTTCAATTTCAATTTAACTATACCTTTATTTCCAAATAAAAATTGAAACCACTTTCATACTGCTAATCCATTTTTTTGTTTTGTTTGGTTTTTCGAGACAGGGTTTCTCTGTGCAGCATTTTGCGCCTTTCCTGGGACTCACTTGGTAGCCCAGGCTGGCCTCGAACTCACAGAGATCTGCCTGGCTCTGCCTCCCGAATGCTGGGATTAAAGGCGTGCACTACCACCGCCCGGCTCTCTAATCCATTTTTCAGACATCAGACAAAGCAGTTGATATAAAGGTTAAAGGGGAAGTTAGAAGTATAAGACCAGCAAAACCTAGCATTCTATCAATAGCAGTTTAATATACAAATATTCCTGATAGACAAGGTCAAAAGGAATTGTAATGATTTTAGAAGCTCCCTTAGATATTATAAAGAAGCATATGTATTCAGCCAGGAGGGTTGTGGAGGGAATGCCATTCTTAGCATTGTGCTCTAAGAAAGAGTTGTGACCTAATAAGAATTCCTTGCATAGAACTAAACAGCTGGGCAGTGGTGGTACACGCCTTTAATCCCAGCACATGGAAGGCAGAGCCAGGCGGATGTCTGTGAGTTTGAGGCCAGCATGGTCTACCAAGTGAGTCCCAGGAAAGTGCAAAGCTACACAGAGAAACCCTGTCTTGAAAAACCAAAAAAAAGAAAGAAAGAAAGAAAGAAAGAAAGAAAGAAATAAATAAAGAAAGAAATCAAACAACTAAACACAAGAACAAACAATAACATAAAGGATGGAACCTTTAAATACTATTTTGTAGAGATTTCAAAAAAGTCTGTATGTAGCTGGCTATTTCCTATGGTAGATTGTAAGAGGAGAATATGATTTTTTTTTTGTAAAGGCATTTCAACAAGGAGCTAAGGGAAATGAGCATATATTGCTTTCTGATGGAGCAATCCAAGGGAAACAGTGTTTATCAAGAAGAGAGGGAAGCAGAGTCCAACATGTTCTTTTCAAAGATCACTCATGAGTAGCCCTCTAAAATCAGGCAGGTAGATTCCCTCTGTCTCCCATCCCATTTCTTATCATGCTATAATCAGATTCTGGAATTCATGTGCAAAATTTACCCTCACCTGCAGGGTAAACTAAATGTGACAGTGGATTTTTTCTTCTTCATCTTGTCCACTGGAATGGGAACATTCTTCAGCATATGGCATACTTTGTTTACATAGTTGATCCTGGGCTTGTTTTCTGACCCTGGTTAGGTTGTAAATTCAGCTGTTTTCTAACTATACTCAGGGATGGTGACACCGTCATTTAAAAGCGACAGATAATCTTTGGTTGGAGTCTTCATGCAAGGTGGTGTTTGGCTTGCTGTCATCCATTCAGTATGTCTGTAATAGAACCTGGGGCACATTTCATTCTCCATTTGCTTCAGAGATTTTCCAGTGAAGAAAAATCTGAGTCAAGGAGATGTGTGCTAGCTCCTAGAGGAAAATGTTGTCTTCCCAGCTCCTTATGAAGCCTCATGGGATAGAGGGCCCAAAGTTTTATCTTTTCTTGCTACCAAGATAAGCCCAAAACAGTTACAAGATGTACAATATGCAATAGAGAATGGATAGGAGACAGCCTTTTAACCTTCAGTCAGACATGTACAGAAAAGCAATCTTTGGGTTCATTTTTCTTGTAACCAAAAACATTAACTAAAATATCCTCCTTCTCCTTCTCAGGAGGGTCAAATATGAATAAAACCTAGGGCTGAAATCTGTCTTATACTTTAAGAGCCCAAAACCTCACTATAATAGTGTCCCCTTGCCCATGGCTTCAGGTACCCAGGATCAACTGCAATCTGAAAGTGGTTTTTGTTATGGGGAGGGAGAGAGGGAGGGAGGGAGGGAGAGAGAGAGAGCGCATTTTTACTGTTGTTCTGTTTTATTCTTGGTTCTTTCCATTCATCTCTTACTGTGCCTAACTTATAAATTAAACCTTATCATTAGTCTCCGTGTAGGGAAGAAACAGCGTCATGGGGTTTAGAGCACTGTTAGCAGCTTCAAGCATTCACTAGATGTTTCACGTGTCTCTCCCACAGATGAGGTAGGATTATTGTGTATGCTTTACATACTCATGTTGAAAGGGCTAAAACGTGTCCAACTTCTAAAACACTATAAAGAAAATTCTGTTGGAATGCTATTGTTACTCATTTTAATTTTGTCAGAATGGTATACACCAAGTGGAATAGAATTCAAAGACAGACTTCTCCACCAAAGTACTGCATGTTGGAAAGACAGCTGGGAAACCTGTTTAATGAACATCCTCATGATTGACATTTATCAAATTACTTCAATAGAGTAGAAAGAAAAAGGGTTCCCTAGTCAAGTTGTGTTTGGATTTTTCTTCTGCTATATCAAATTGAAGAACTAGATCTTGAATCTGAAATCCATCCTTTACTCTCAAAGGATGAGAAGATTTGTGACCTTGGGAACACTAGTGTTAGCTTCTCAGCAGAAGATTGCTTGCACACTAACCCCATCTGAGGAGATTGTTAATAAGGTATCAATGAGACAGAATGGTTGATGACAACCAAAGCTTGCCTCTTGGGTTGTTCCTACATGTTCTTCTAAACAAATGATTTTAGGACAGTTTCGAAAGAATACTATAAGGGAAAACATCGTTTCTTAGGTCCCTGTCCCTCTGGAAGTGACTTAATGGACACCAGAATTTAGCTGTAAATATTTATACATACACTGAATTATTGAACAAGAAGATTCCTTAGAGCTGTGGAATGAAGAGAGGTTTCTGTAAAGTTCAGAACAGCCTAACTAGGCCAGAATTGAGTTGTGTGATCTCTTTTTGGGGGCAACTGTGTCCCCAAATTCACACTCATTGATCCTGTTAACTATAGTCAAGACCTTTCATCTTCTTTTTAAATATTACATCTTTAAGTTTAGTACGTGTCAGTATAACTACAAAACCAGTAGGTATGTATATACTTTATAAATTACAAATATAGTTGTCAGTATTTTAAATTGTATTTTTTCCCTTTCAGATAAATGTGTTTCTTTTGAAAATGTGGTTATAAGAATTATTGAATTGGATTAATGTATTGCTTCATGAATAAAGGAGAATGTGGTGGGTTTTCCCTCCTAGGCTCATAGGTTTAAATTCTTAGTTACTGGGGAGTTGGCACCACTTGGGAAAGGTTAGGAGATGTGTCCTTGTTGGAGAAAATGTGACACTGTGGCTAGGCTTTGAGGTTTCAAAAGCCCAAGTCAGGCCCAGTGTCTCTCTCTCTCTCTCTTCCTGCTGCCTGTGGATCCAGATGTACGATCCAGATGTAGAATCCAGATGCTTAGCTCCTTCCTCAGAACCATGTCTTCCTGTGTACCACCATGCTTTAGAATCCAGATACAGAATCCAGATGCTCAGCTCCTTCTTCAGCACCATGTGCACCGTGTCTGACAGCATGCTACCATGCTTCCTGCCAAGCTGATAATGGACTAAACCTCTGACACTGTAAGCCAGCTCCAATTAAATGCTTTCCTTTCTAAGGGATTCCATGGTTATGGTGTCTCTTCACAGCGATAGAGCATTGACTAAGATAGAGACACTATCATTTAGGATTTTCTTTTTTATTGCTAACACCTTCTCGAAAAATCAAACTCTGCCTTTGTATTGGATATTCCTTTTGATTCATTGAAACCATCATCTTGCAGTAGATGGGAATTCACACAGAGGCTCACAACTGGACAATGTGCAGAGAATGAGAGACTTTGGAACACTCAGCCTTAAATGGGATGTCTTCATCAAAGTCTTCCCCTCAAGGCTCAGGGAGCTGTATGGAAGAAGAGGTGGAGAGATTGTAAGAGTTTGAGGTGGTGGATGACACCAAGGAAACAGTGTCCTCTAGATGCAACAGGACTGCTGTGTGCATGACATCATAGAGACTGTGGCAGCAGACACAAGTCTTGCACAGATTCAAGTCAGAACCCAGCAGGGCAAGTGAACGTGGGGTCCCACCCTTAGCCAAGAGTCTATCTGCAACTGACACCCCCTAACAAAGGGAGAACAAGTCTTCTCCAGTGGACTGTCCCTGGGTATATCAACCACACTCCAGAGCAGGCCCCATGCCCAGTAGTTGGCCAACACAAAAGGACCTGAATGGTATTTCTGTGGACTTTTTGTTTTGCTTTGCTCTGTTCGGGCATTTTTTTCTTATTGGTCTTTCACCTGTTTGCTTTGATTTTGTTTTTGTAGGGTTTGTTTGTTTCTTTTGTTGTTATTATTTTTGGTTTTTGAGAGAAAGAGAGAGAACATAAAGTTAGGTGGGTAGGGAGGATGGAAAGATCTGGGAGAAATTGGAGGAGGGACGAACATGATCAAAATATTGTCTGTGAAAAACTAATTCAAAAAATAATTTTAAAAAGCATTAAAAAGACAAAACTTGGTTCCTGTTACCATCACAAAGGGGTGTGGAGGCACACCAGCGGTGCTGCTGGTTAGCTGTGGTCCTTAGAAAAGTGAGTGGGTGCTCTGGGAAGAAAGAACACAAATGTATCCACTTAAAGGCAGAACACAAATGTTCCCATGGTAGAGTTGGAAGCCAGTGACTTTATAGACCTCTTTATGAAAGCTTTCTTTTTAATCTAGAACTTCAGAATGAAGGACATAAACATGGATTGAGATATTTGATACGGTTGTGACATTGACATGGATTAAACTGGGCTCTTCAATTCCTGTGTGAAGCTTGAGCCCCAATAGAATTTGGAGAGGGGATTTTTTTTTTTTCAAGACAAGGTTTCTCTGTGTAGTTTTAGTGCCTGTCCTCGATCTCACTCTATAGACCAGGGTGGCCTTGAACTCACAGAGATCCGCCTGGCTCTACCTCCCGAGTGCTGGGATCAAAGGTGTGCACCACCGCCACCCGACTTGGAGAAGGGACCTTTAATAGGTTTATATGTGCTCATGAGAGTAATACCTTCATGGGAGTGTGGGGGAGGGCAGAACAGGGAGAAGGCGGTTGACTGTAAGTTAGGCCAACTGTAACTAGATACTGAATGTTCTAGCACTTTGACCTTGGCCTTTCCGGGTTGCAGAACAGTTAGAAACAAACATCTTTAGTTTAATCCACCCTCTTTGTAGAGTGTTTTATTACAGTATCCTGGAGCAGAATAATGAAATCTTAGAGAGAAATGGGTGATTCAAAGAACTAGTCTTAACAGCCCAACTATTCTCGGGGAGCAGAAGGAGTTACTCTGGAAAAGGTCACCAAGTGCTCCCAAGAGAAGAGTGTATGTAAAGTGCCTGTCAGCTACCAGAGTCCGTCTGCCTGACCATGGTGCGTACTTGGGAGTATATGTCATGTTACTTGACTTTGGATATATGTGCACCACATATGTGTCTTGGAAGCATCGAATCATTTAGTCATATACTTCATGAGGAAGTTAGATGGCCCACATTCCAGTCATTGTTGTCAACAAAGTCTTGAAGTCGCTGATGAAGAGAGAAATTCGTTTTTTATTATCGAGTTTGTAACATGATGCATTTGTTTCATAGCATAAATTTCCCTGTGGGTTTTGGGTTTTTTTGTTTTTTGTTTTTTTTTTTTTAAGTTTCTACATTCCAGGTAACAGGGATAAAATGAATCATGCAGTCCAATTAGCGGATTCTGCATGAGCTCAAAAAGGAAAGTCCTCTTTTAGAAAAATAGTTTAACTCTTAAGTCTTGTGTGAAGAAATGCCTCATGCAGCTCTTAGCTGGGAGCCTGCTCTGAGGGTGTGCAAGCATCCCCCATGGCTTTGATTATGCTCCTCCTGAAAGCTTCAATTTAATTGTGAGAAGGTTTGACTCTTTTGAAAACAGCAAGAAAATCAATTATCAGGGTTTCAATTTTCTCTGGGCTATTTCTCCACTTCAGCATGCCCAAGAGAGAAATGGCCTATAATTTTGTTATGCTTAAAAATCTGGCAAGTTAGCTAATGGTCTTACTAAGAGTAAAGAGATCCCTTTGGTGGCATCTGCAGGAAGTTGTGTGGGAACCATTTGGAGCCACAGTAGAAAAGCCTTTGTCCCCAAGGAAGTCCGTGGAGATCTTCTGGGGAGCCGAGGCGTCCGGATATTCTTAAACCTCGGACAGATTCATCAGACTCACTGTTTCATTTAAACCTTTGCCAAATGTGACTCATGTTTCATCCAACAAACCTCTCCCAAGGCATCCCCGTCTTCACAAAGACAACACCAAAAACCACCTCATGTTTCTTTCCTTATTGTGATGATAAAATCTGTCTCAAATGAAAAATATTAGTATTGATTTCATAATGCCTGATGATGGCACATAGGTAAGGCTGCTCCTTAAAGAAACAGTCTCAAAATGCCTTCCTCAGAGATATTTTGTTGCCCTTGTCACAGTGTTTTGTTAGGAGAGAAGAAGAATGGTCTGGGGGAAATGGCTTGGAAGTATTATTCAAGGTAAAAAGAAAAAATAATGTAAAATTATTGAATATTGGTAAGTATAAAGAGAAATTGAATCTGACAACAGGAAAATGAGTAAATGTTATATCCAGAGCCACTCTGTTTTGTACAGGGCTGGGGATAGAAGCCAGGACCTCCTGAATGGTTCTGTCATTGAGATACAGCCCCTGTCCCCAAAACACAGTAATAAGAAGTTTTAGGAGCTTGTCTCCCAACAGAAGCAGGAGAAGTAATAGTCTGCTGAAGGTAGAGCCATACCTCTGCGCATTTAGAACTGGTCTGAACAAGACCCTCAAGGCTTTCTGTAGGGAATAACACAGAACAGAGGAGCAAAGAAAGCAAGTTTAAACACCCTCTTGGCTCCCACTGATTTCGACCTCATCATGCCTAGGCAGTTCAAAACTCCTACTGCTTGTCTCTTGCCAATTCAAGTTCTCTGTGGCCAGAAAACTGTTTATTTGATATTATGGATAGCTTCCTCAGTGGAATACATTAAGTGTAAGCGTCTTTGTCTGAACTTCAATTTTCCCCAAATGGCAGCTAGCCTCAAGAAGACACTGTGAACTGTGTTAGCCAAGGTTGTGTGCATTTCTTCTTTTTCAACAACTAGAAATAGCAAGTTGTAAGGTGTTAGAACAACGGTGAAGGATTTGCAAGGATTTAAGAAAGACTGTCACGCAGGATTGAGCCAGCTTGCAGGAAGTGTTGTATATTCTTTGTTAAGTGCCCAAATTACATAGTGCCAGTTCCAAGAAGACTATGAAACTGAGTGAGCAGAGGAGCCATGAAGTTGGCAGCAGTTGCTATGGCCCGGAGGCAAGGTAGGTCATTGCCACTGCTTCAAAAGAGAGACTATAATAAGCTATGGGGTTTTTCGAGATTTCCTTGTAATTAAAGCTATTATAGAACTGGAATTTAGTTTAGAATCTTTTTTATACTAACCAAAAAAGTCAATACATTGAACATGGATGTGTACTGTCTGTTTCAGAATACTGGAAGGTTTTGGAAACATCTGGAGTTTTCCCAAAGTTGATGCTGGAATTCCAAATGATCACTGATGGCATTGTACCATTCTGTGAGATGTATGAGGATATGAGTAACAATGAAGGAGGAGGTGGCTAGCCTGGCAGGCTATAAAGACAGACTGAGATGGCCCTTGGAGAAAAGAGCATGATCAGCTGAATGTGTTGACATTCCACCTCATTTACAGAACCCTAATTATTGGGCAGCCATACTTTACAACAGTTAATGTGGGGAAAGATTTATTGCCTACAGAAGGTAGGAATGGCAGAGGGGTGATTTCCAAAGCAATGCCTGCCTTGAACAAAGGAACAACAGCCGGGACTTTACTCAGGGATCCTGTACCTACTCATGTGAGAAGGCACGTTCAGGGTAGACATATCCTGATCATGCTCTTTTCATGTGTACATTACTGAGCAGATGCAGGTTAGTTCAAGACAGAAAGATGACTAGCAGGAATACTTCTGAGCATGCTTGTCTTGTGTCTCAAGGATGGTGGGTACTGATGCACCTGGGACAGGAATGTTTAGCTTCCTTGCCCCAAATGATTGTAACTACAGCCAAAGAGAAGGACATGTCTAAGGTATGTTAATAAAGGCAAAGGTCTGCCTTACTGAACTGTTAATGATTCCATCTCCATTTTATCCTTTGGTGGTGCAAACACAAAGCAGAAGAAAAATGGCTTTTGTGAGGTTTGGGTTGATTCAACATAAACTATCTGCTAGTGAACATCAGACTGTTAAACTTTTCAGAAACTTTTTTTTTTCTTTTTTAATTGAGGGCTGATAGTGAGAGTGGCATACACCTGTAATCCCAGCACTAGGGAGGTAGAGGCAGGACGACCTTGAGCCTGCATAGCAAGACCAAAAAATAACAAACAAATAATAAAAGAAAATTGGGAGCTGGGCTATGGATTGTCATATGAAACGCCCTTGGGGTTGATTTCTCAAAGGTGGATGAGGCTGTTAGACTTTCTATGAAGGAAGCCTCTGACTCACCTGAGGCCACCAAACTTTTCCCTGTGTTTTCTTTGAGAGGCTGCCTAATTGTGAGGCTTACATTTAACTCTGTGATCCATTTGAGTTTAATTTTTGGATATGGTGAGAAGCTTGTGTTTTTGCACCTGAGTGATCAGTTTATGGAAACACATCCCTTTTCCTTTGCATCCATGTTTCTTTGTTAAAAATCAGTTTTATGTACATAAACAAGTTATCCTTGACTCTGTATTCTGGCCCATTAAAGAATTTGTCCATCTTTATCTTATATATGCTTCCATGTTTATGGTAAACATGTGATCTCAATTACTGTAAAATTATAATAAATTTAAAGTATGGTTGTGGCAGCCCTCCAACTTTGTACTTTTTCACATTTATTTGAGTTTTCTGGATTCTCTGTACCTCCTATGGATTTTTAAGTCAATTTATCAGTTTCTGCAAATAATGCGTACTGGGAGTGTGATTGGGATAGCCATCAATCTGTCCATCCTTTTCAGGAGAACTGACAATATCCAGCCTTCCATCTCAACAACATGGTATCATCTCCACATCTTCTGTGTGTTTGTAACTTCCTTTAATAGCCCCCAGAGACGTTGTGTAGCACATCTTTCACATATTTTTTTGCTTTGTTTGTTTTTATTTATTACTTTCCTATTTTAAATTTATTCTTTGACAGTTTTGTGCATTTCTAGAATGTATTTTGACGGTACTCGTCCCCCTCATCTCTCTTTATCCTGTCCCTCTCCCTCCGGAAGCCTTGATCTACATGTCCCCTCCTACCTCCTTTTCTAGGTTTGTAAATTGTGTGGCATGCATAAGTGTGTGTGTGAATATATGATGTGTGATGTATACATATGAGCACAAATGTCACAGCGCATATGTAAAAGTCAGAGGTCAATTGTATAGACTTGATTCTCTCCACATTTAGGTCAGTTCTGGAGATTGAACTCAGGTACCAGGCTTGCTAAGGCAAACATCCTTACCTGCTGAGCCACCTCACTGGCCCATCCTGTCTTTTTATTAAAAAGTATATATACACACACACACACATATACATACACACACACACACACACACACACACACACACACACACACACTCATATACTTACATACATATATATATATATATAGAAACCACACAGTAGAAGGAGAGAATCAACTCCTCCACTTGTCCATTGACCCCACGTGTGTGCCACAGCACTTAGACACACACGAAATAAACACAGGCAGAACAGTTTTAAAATACATATGTACTTGATACATTTCAACACGGCACTTTTTTTTTGTTTGTTTTGTTTTGTTTTGTTTTGTTTTGTTTTGTTTTGTTTTTTGAGACAGGGTTTCTCTGTGAAGCTTTGTGCCTTTCCTGGAACTCACTCTGTAGCCCAGGCTGGCCTTGAACTCACAGAGATCCTCTTGCTTCTGCGTCCTGAGTGCTGGGATTAAAGGCGTGTGCCACCACTGCCTGGCTATATTTTCTTATTAGGTACATAAATATTTGATTTGCTTAGGATCTATCGATCAATCTTGTGAAATAAGAAAAAAACTTTCTTAAAATACTCTTTCCTTTGACATCTGTTGTAGCTGATATAAATAGAGTCATGCTTTCTTTTATTTGGGGTTATCATGGTGTATCTCTACCCTTTTGCATATATATTTGTACATCAATATACATGTATGTATATACAGGCTTATACATGGAGAACATTTCTTATACACAGCATATAGTTGGATCTTGTCATTTTTTTTCTTGATGTCTTCAGTCTTTTGAGTTATTTTGACAATTTTCATTTGTATGATGATAATTTACAATTAATATATTATGACACAGTTGGATATTAGTCTACCATCTTGTCATTTATCTTCTGTTTTTCCCATTGTCCCCTCCCCTTTCCTTATGCTCTTGATTGAATAATTTCCTGTAAAGCAAATCTGTTGTTGATTTTTTTTGTTAAAAAGTCTTTATGCCACCTGATTCTTGAAAGCCATCTTTAATAGAAAATTCTGGGTCTTTGCATATTAAAGACGTGACTTTACTGTCCCCTCATTTGCATTTTTTTCCTTATAAGAAACCGTTATCCAGCTTTATTGCATTATATAATGGACATTTGTCTCTACTTTTACATTTTTTATCATTGTCTTATAAAAATCTGATTGGAGTATGACTTGGCATAGTTTTCTCATATTTTTTGTGCCTTGGGTTCTTGGATCTTGGATATATGGGTTTATACTAATCATTGAATTTGGAAAACATTTGGCTATTATTTTCCCCAAAAAAATCCTGTCATCCTCTCTTCTAATTTCTTTCAGAGTAGACATTTTGAAGTTGTTGGCTGACATAAACATCTCTATTTTTAGTTTTTTCTGTTTTTAGTTTAGATGGTTTCTGTTGCCATGGCTTCAAGTACAGTGAAGTTTTTTGCTATAATATTTAATTTATTATTTAATTTTCCATTGTGGTTAAAAACTGTATGACATGAAATTTCCCATCTTCACCCTTTTATAGTGTAGTTCAATAATGTTAATTACGTTGTCATTGTTGTGATACATCTGATTTTCTCTTAATTCTACTCAGTGTGCTTTTTGTCTCATCACTAAAGTTTCATCATTTGATGTTTGAATTAAGTCTTTTCTATGACATTCCCATTTTAACTTTGATCCGATAGAAAAGTTACAAATGCCTTTGTCTATTCCCAGTTGACTTCTTTCTTCATTAAGACTCTGTTCTTGTTGTTTTTGCTTTTTGCTTTTTTTTGCATACCATGTAATCTTGATTGCAGGTTTTTTTAATTGGGTGTGGAATATTTTAATAGTTCTAAAAAACTTCTGGGGGACCAAGTGTGATGGCCCACACTTTTAAACCCAGCACTTGGGAGGCAGAGTCAGACAGACTGATTTCATTCAAGGCCAGCTCAGTCTACATAGAGAGTTCTGAGTATTTTGTGGATGCAGTTGAGTTGTTTGGAAACTGATTCTTTTCATCTTTTAAGATCTGGCACAGCAGTTAAGAATATTTTCTGCTCTTGCAGAGGTCTCTGGTTCAGTTTCCAGCACCACATGGTGCCTTACAACCACCTGAAACTCTCATTCCAGGGAATCCTATGCCCTCCTCTGACCTCTGCAGGCAGCGGGCATGGCTATGGTATTTATACCTACATTCTGACAAAACACTGATGCACATAAAATAAAAATAAATAAATCTTAAAAAATAAAATGATTTTCTTAGCAGTCCTAGGACAACTGTCTAGAGTTAATGGCTCTCCTCTATCGAGGCAAGACACTTTATCAAATGCTTTGTGAATTATAAGATTTCACAGTATGGTTAGTAGAAATAGACACTATTCCTGGCCCCGTGTGAGTCTGTCACACTTGTATGAATCCGTTAGCACCAATCCTTCGGACAGTTCTTGCCAAACAGCAATCTCCAGTAGACTGACGGATGAGTTCTAGCTGCCGCTGCCCAGCCCTCAACTGTTGGCTCCATCTCCCCAGCCTACGGAATCCACAATGGCTTCCATAACTCTCTTTCTTGTGCTCTGATATGGAAATTCTTAAGGGTGTAAACTGAGGCAATCATAGCACTGTATTTGGTTGCCCTCCTCATCTTTTGACAGAGTTCTTTATTGTTAGATACAAAGTAACTGGAACCCATGATTTAAGTGTATTTTATCTGTTAGTTTTGACGATTGCAGTTAACTTAGCTCCCTCACTCCATCTTGGCTATGACCGGAAGTTCTTGGGTCTTCTCCTGGATAGACTTACTAGAACTCCATTTGTTGATCATTCTGTTCTCTTCACCTTTATAGGTAATTAATGTTCATGAAAAATCAGCCCTAGCATGGAGTTAAAAAACACAAAATCGCCAAAAACTTCAGCAACGTATGTCTCGTTAGAAATTCAATGATATCAATGAATAGACTATGATTTTCTTAGAAAGTCACCAATTTTGATGCTTAGAGGTGTAAGTGGAAATCATCTCAACTCCAGCATATGAGTTCACTCCACACCATTGGCCAGGAATTTTTTTTTCCCCAACAGGGTTTCTCTGTGTAGCTTTGGAGTCTGTTCTGGATCTCACTCTGTAGACCAGGCTGGCCTTGAACTCACAGAGATCCGCCTGCCTCTGCCTCCCAAGTGCTGATAAAGGTGTGTGCCACTATCACACGGCTGGCCAGGAATTTTGATCAGAAGAGATAAACAGAGCTTTGCATGAAGCAATCAGGAGTTGTCTGTCTTAAAGGTCCTGTCCATGGTAGAAGGATAAGGGCTGAATCTTGATGGTTCTCCAAAGCGGAAAATGTCTTAAATAAATAAAACCCATTACAGTATAAAAATGGACTTTATAGCCAAGCAGTGGTGACACATGCCTTTAGTTCTAGATGCAGGCAGATCTCTGTGAGTTCGAGGCCAGCCTGTTCTACAGAGTGAGTTCCAGGACAGCCAGGGCTACACAGAGAAACCTTGTCTTAAAACATCATCATTGACATCATCAACAACAAAATCAACAACAACAGGACTTTATAAGCTCACAGAAACAAAAGGAGACAATCCAGGTAAATGACTGTCTAATTTTGATTGGTTGGGTTTGGGAGATGAGAAGTGGATAAAGCCTTTTGGATTGGTTGGTTTCTAAAGGACTAGGCAAGTGCCATGATGTTCCATATGAAGAAGGACATGTTGTGTGGATCCTGCTATATTCTAACTGAAGTTGGAATTAGTGCTGGTTCTCGGGGCTGAGTGGTTGTTGGTGTGGATGTTCTGGTTCTAGCCTGTGAACATATGGTAAGCCCTCTGTGATGTTATTATGGATGCATGTAGTGAGGAGCAGATAAGCAAACTGTGATCTGTGCACACATGGCAGTGCACATTCATGTGAAATGTCCGTGTGTTCTCCTCTGCACTGTTGTGAATCTGGTTGACTCTGAGCTGCAGCATGGTGGATTTCTTTTGGGTGGCTTCATTTGATGGTGTTTATTTTATGCTTGGAAACCAGATTTAGTGACAGGGTTCAGGAAAAGTAAAGCAAAGAAACCTCATGCTGAACATGAAATTGCAATTTTTTACGTCAACTGAGGGAGCTTTCAAAGACAGAGATGTAGAAATAGGCCGCCAGGGACCAGCACCCTCCCGATAAGAAGTCAAGGCCATTTATATCAGCATCCTGAGAAGAATGGTCACAAGGTGAACGAGTAAGATGGAGAAAAACACATTCAGAGGAATGTCATGTAGCCATTTGAGAACAGGATGATGATGCAAGCTGACATAAAGTGTTAGGGAGTACATTTCTTTGGGGACTGGGCCATAAAGATATCAGCCATGACTGATGGTTAGCACTGTCATATATAATAAATAACCCCAAATCCTCTACGGATGAACCCAACAAAGAGTTATACATAGTCAACACAGTGTTTGCAGCAGGCCCAGGAAGCTATCCAGGGTAACTGTTATCCATGGAGTGACCCAGTGACCTAGCTGAGATACTGAACTCTCCCCCCACCCCTGTTAGAGATTAGGGAAACAATCATCTCTCAGATTAGAAGTGTGCCTGTTGACTCTCCTAGCATTGAAGTGGACAGGATAGTCACATGACTTGGCCCAAGTGGAAGGAGGTGAGAAGGAGAGACCTCTGTGAGTGTGAGTGGGCAGCGGAAGGGGAAATGACTGGTGGTGGTGCTCGCTAAAGACTTTGTTTCCAGAGCTGTGAAGTATATTGTCCTATGCATAAGTGATGTATATTGTGATAATTACTGCCCTGTGTCTGACCTACCTCTTAACTTAGTTGGCTAACACATGCTGATCTGATTTCGGGTTAAATAATTATTTGCTCCTTATTTAAACTCTCCCTGATAGACTATAAACTACATCTCTAAGTCTGGCTTGCTTTCCAGTCCCTAACATATAAAGCAGCCAGTATCTAATTAGAGACATATTTGAAAATGAATACCTACTTTACATCATAACAGATAGCATCTGGAATTTCCCTTTTTTATATGTCAGTTTTTGCTTGAATGGCTATGGAAAAATCCAAAGCTATAAACAGATTTTACAGGTAGCCGATAAGGACGGGGGGAGACATTTATATGGCTTCTAGGGCATGGGTACTGTAGACAGTCAACATCTATTTTCTGACATTGAGTTATTAACTCATATTCTTCTCCCAGAAATATTAATAGTTACAAAAACAGAGTCTTGAAATTATAGGATACTTAAATTTTTCTTTTAAAAATATCTCTATTAACTCATTGAGAATTTCATAAGTTATTCTAAATATAGAATGCATGTTTATTTTTTAATGGAAAATATATTAACTATAAAATCTTAATGCAAGTATTCAAATCCCATTATTTAAACCTCATCAATTCAATGCTCAAAATAATTGTGGTATTTAAGTTTTTAAAACTATCATTTTGGGGGCTGGAGAGATGGCTCACTTCGTAGACTCCTTGCCATACAGGCATAACAATTCAATTCGAGTTCAGATCCCCAGTACTCCAGGTGTGGCATTTTGCACTTATAATCCCAGCACTGAGGAGGCACAGGCAGCGGAATCCCTGGAGCATGCTGGTCAGCCTTCTAGACAATCATTGTGGGCCCCAGATTCATTGAGAGACCTCTGCCAATTTTCCGTTGACCTTCACACAATACATGTGCACATGCAGGAACATGTGTACTCACATCATTTTAAATGGCTATATAATTTTCCCTGTTACATTTAAAATCAGCTATTGAACCATTCCTAAATAGTTAAAGAGACGAGATTATTTTTACTACCCCAAAATTGCCACAGTTAAATATTCTAATGCAGAAATACTTTTTCTATATTTTAGGCTATGTTCTTACAATACATCCACAGATGGAAAAAAATTAAAGGCTGTAGACAGTCATATAGTCATAACACCACCACTCAGCAGATATGTGAACTCCTTAGGAATCATCCAATCTGCTTACTATTTTCCCAGTCAAAAGAATGAATGAAATCTAAACTGCAGGGTGTTAAAATTAGTCTTTTATGTAGCAATAAAAAAAAATTAAAAACTAACTCTTCTATGCTCAACACAACCTCAGTGGATGGGACAGTGAAAACATGGAAAAGCATTTCCGCACTGCCTCGTGTAGCAGGTGTTTAACATTCGAGAAACATCTGAACTCATCTGGAACCCTGCGAATCGCAAAACTGCTTCAGCGTGTAGTTTTCCCCTGCAAATTTCCATATTTGTGTCAGCTAAAGCACTTGCTGAAATGATTCCTTCAATCTCCCTTTTATCCCTTTCCATATTGAGTAAATATGGCAGAAGCCTGCTCATAATAGAGTCTAGACACTACTCAACCCAACATTCTGCTCTTTATTCATAACTGAAAATTTCTGAATAATAAGGATCGTTTTCTTTTGCTATTTTATCATCATGCTTTCCAACATTGCACACAGCTGGCTCGCTTTGCAGGTCCTAGTGAAGTGGCCAAGTTCTTGTCCCTTAGCCCGAGTCTTCCCTGATGAGAAACTTGACCGCGGTGCAATCACTGGACAGTACAAGAAATGAGGCTCCGGCCAAGCTATGGTCTTGGGTCCCATTGTCAGACATCCATCAACTTAAGATGACAAGCTACTCCATGCCTCAAGGGCCTCTGGGGACTATGTGCAGATATATCACTACATCCACACATCCTAAGGATCCACAGTGATTTTTTTTTTCAAAGCACATTAGGAAGTATGGCAATTAATTATAATTATCCCCTTTGTTCAGAGGAGGAAGATAGCGCCAGTGAACAGATAATTGCCTTGGCCAAGGTCATACTGTCCATAGTGAGGCTGCTGAGATGGGCCTCAGATTCAAGAATAGAGCACTTAGAAAGAGAATCTTCATTATACACCTGAGCAGATGGAATGGCGCTGAGTAAGACGTTATTCCTGAGAATCAATGAGATGTAAATAGGTGGAAATAAGAGTAGACAAGAGAATAGGAAATCAAATTATCCTTACAGGACAATCCTCACAAATAATGACTACGCTGGAGACCTCAGTTCACTGGTGACAGGGAGAGAAAACGAACTGATGTGTTCACCATATGCTGGCAGAAGACGTGTGGAGGAAGCAGCAGGCCGATCCAAGCTGAAGGCACATTGCAGGAACTGACAGCCCAATTTCTTTTCCCATCAATTTCCTCCCCACCCCCACCTCCATTCTACAAAGGACCTGCTGATAGAGACATCCAAAACTGCGCATCTCAGAAAAGAGTAGAACGCCACTCTGGACAGCAGAGCAGGAGAGGAAAAGGGTTTCTGATGGGATCTGGTTGTCAATCTGGAGAAGTGTAGGGTTGCGAATAACACCCTTAGGGGAGGCCTGAGAGATGCTTGTTATTTGGAATGCAAAGTTCGTGCTTGTTCAAAAATGAGTACAGTTGTTAATTGTACATCTGTCTGCTTTCTAAATCAAGATTTATGTCCAAATGCACCGTTTTTAAGTTATCTGAGCAATGGGGCACATTCTGTTTGTTCAGCTTGATTTGACCATTATTGAATTCAAAATTAATGTGCTACTACAACTAATTGTAGGGGTTCCTTTATTATTGACATAAACGGTGACTCTTAACTGTCAGGATGAAAGCAGACTTCCATGGAAGGAAGATTTCAATTTTACTCTTATTCCTAACTTGTACGTTTTTGGAAACATCACTCTTTCAATCGGGAAATGCAGGAGTTCGTGGTATTTTTTTTTTCCCACCTCCCAGAATGACCTGAAGAGAAAGTAAAGTAAGATTTAGAGACAATCGATCATTGCATTGTTGTAAACTGTTTTGAAAGGGGGTGTTTGTTGTATAGTTTCTGCTGTTTGTTGATGAGCTCTCTTCCCTCCACCCCTACTCCAGCTGAGGGCCTAACCCAGGGCTGAGCTAAATCCCCAACCCTAAAGAGATTTATTTGTTTATTTGTTTGTTTGTTTATGTTGTATACAACATTCTGCCTCCATGTATCTCTGCACACCAAGAGAAGGCACCAGATCTCATTACAGATGGCTGTGAGCCACCATGTGGATGCTGGGAATTGAACTCAGGACCCCTGGAAGAACAGCCAGTGCTCTTAACCTCTGAGCCATCTCTCCAGCCCGAGCCCTCTTTCTTGAGAAATCACCTCCGGACTGTGTTTGCTTGTGCGGAGCCTCCACGTTTTGTTGTGAAGGGTCCGCTGTGCTTAAGTGGGTGGGAGACATGTTCACTGTTTGCCGGTGGTCGCTTCAGCTCCCTGCAGCTTGGGTGTGCTCTTACACGGAGCCTGAGCTTGGAGAGACAGATGATGCACACACACGAAGTGAGTTTATGGCTCACACATAAGCAGTGAGGGACGACGGAAGCCTAGGTCTCAGGAGGAGGTTCCGTGGGGCTCAGGAAAGTACCCAGAGTATAGCAAAGCTTGCCTGCACAGGTCTACTTGTGTGCCCCGCCTGATGATTGGAGAGAGCAGCCATATTGGGTTTCATACCCCAGAGGGATGCTAACTGAAGGTCAAAACAAAGACGAACATCCTATTCCTTGGTGGGAACAGGAGTAGCTTTTAGTAATCGTAATAGCAGAGATGAAGTTTGAATTAGTAATGTCTGTTCACCCCAAAAAGGCGACAGGATTCCAGCAAAGTCCACCTTGTGAGTGGGTGAGTTTATTGAGCTAATATTTTGTTTTGTTTTGTTTTTGTTTTTTTGAGACAGGGTTTCTCTGTGTAGCTTTGGTGCCTGTCCTGGATCTCGCTTTGTAGACCAGTCTGACCTCCAACTCACAGAGATCCACCTGCCTCCGCCTCTCGAGTGCTGGGATCAAAGGCGTGCACCACCACCGCCCGGCTTTATTGAGATAATATTAATCCTGAGTGAATTACATAGTCTGTGGAACATGCCTGAAGGGTCACTTACAGGGGCACAAATGTCTCAAGGGCAGCTGCCTCTCTGCGTGCCCACCCCAGGGAGAGCGACTTAGGACAGCTGCCTCCCTGGAGGCTGCTGCAGGAGTTGCAGTGAGCTCAGCTAGTCTGAGACCTCTCCCCCTCAATTGACTCTGCTCATAGAACCTCCAGGTCGGAACTGTGTTGATCTTGTCAATGTCAGGAGCTTTCTCACACTTGGGTTTGGTTTACTTCCAAAGCCTTGGTTAGACTCATTTACTTCCTGAGTCTTGGTGAAACTTCTTCCCTCCAAGAAAGGATATTTCAATTCTGAGAACATAAATGCAAAACAATGTATTGTTCAAATGGTTTTGCTTCATCTTTCAAAACTCAATTGACTTAGTTCAGGAACAGGAACTGTTATTTTTTTATCTTACGTAACCACTTCGAGGAGGGTGAAGTTGCATCTAGACTTCAAGGATTTAGAGCGCCTTTTTTCTTGTCTCTTCCATCTTCCCATCGTCTTTAGTCTGACTTTAGCTTCTTGTACACGGCTAGATGTTTAACTAACGGACAATAAACATCTCTGCTCTCAAGTTAAATACTTGGAGAGATGGGTGCTTCTAAATGATACAATCTCCATGGACCGATCTCCATAGCTAGCAGAGGAAGTTATGGTGATCAGCTTAGTTGGGCCTGTCTGGCTGCTCCTGGCCCATTGCCATAGCTGGGAAACAGGGCCAGATATGCTTATGAGGATTCTCAGATATGATTGTGAGGATCTTCACACATGGCTGCATGACTGAGTAGAGGAGTGTTTTATGAAAGAGAGGGCCAGTCAATGTAAAGACAGAAAGGTGCCCACCGTTATATCTTAGGTATCTTTTATTTCCCCTATTGGGATCTTGCCAGGCTAATTTAATAGTCTATTTTTACTTCGGTGTATGTACCAATGTGTTTGACCAGACAGCTATTGGTAATTTGCTCATAAATACTAGATTCTGTTCATGCTGCTCTGAGATTAATCACCTGCCAATGCATACATGATTTCCTTAGTTCAGTGAAATTATTTATTAACCATCTTAACAAGGAAATTTTTGAAGGGTTAGAAATGAAGACATAATGACCATATTCTTCTTTTTTAAGAGGATATTTATTTATATTAACAAATGTCATTTTATAGAAAGACATTTTAACTTTTTTCAAATAAGCCTGCATTAGATGATTTATAACAGAATTCTAGTAGCTATAAATCTTTCTTATATGAAGAAGCTTTGAAACTATAAAAACTATTTTTAAAAAATTAGTTCTGGGTGGTGTTACATGCCTTTAATCCCAACACTTGAGAGACAGAGGCAGAGGCAGGAAGATCTCTGTGAGTTCGAGGCCAGCCTGGTCTACAAAGTGAGATCCAGGACAGCCAGGGCAATACAGAGAAACCCTGTCTTTGAAGCCAAACTTTCAGCAAAGGACTGTCCACTGTTGACCCTCCTGTTGGAGGTAGGTTAGGATTACTCTGCTCCACTGCTTGGTTGATTCAGAAATGGGTGTGGGATCTGATACATGAAGGGATCGCATTTGCAAAAGCTTTTCTGAACCACATATCATGGAAGGTTGACTAACTGTACCTGTCACGTGCTGACGGTCAGGTCAACACTGAAGAGAGCCCAGAAGAGAGGTAATAAGGATCAAGTCAGGAATTGATCACTCCCAATGCCCTTTCATTGACTAAGAGTAGAGAACATAATGGGCTTGTGTAGAACCAGAGTACCTGCAAATTATAGCTAAGAATACAAGGGTGAGATTGCAAAGTAGAAGTTCTATGTAACCCTTAGTGTGAATCGAGTTGTGGAGAAGGGAGTTATGTGAGACGGCTTCTCAGAGAAAATCCTTGAGGAGGATGGAGATGAGCCAGGCATTTTGGGCAGAGGGAGCATGTGTAATAAAAAGAGTTCTGAAATACAGTGCCAAGGTCCTCCTATTATTAAAGAAAATTGTAGTGGCATCTCACAAGAACTATGGTTCTGATGGGGACTGAATTAGCTGGAATGCTGTGATGGACATGCCTTCTCTCTCCTTCTCTTCCCATATTTAGCGTACTACAACCCGTTACTATTGCTTTGATCATGTAATGGCTCTGCTGTCTGTTGACATCAGCCAACCAGTTCCTCTGCTGGTCAGTGTGAGGCTATGGTCCCCTAAGAGCACCCCAGCTCAACTATAGTTAGTTTCTCTGCATGATTTCTATAGCATAGTTTTTCTTTCATGTAACTTCCTTGGTTTGCCATGGACTTGTTTTCATTCCTAAGGCCCTGAGAGGCCACAGTGCACCCTGTTCATTCCCTCATCATCTTGGTGCAAGCATGCCTATCCAGATCCATTTCATTGGCTTGAGCTATTGGACCCAATGTTCCTCTTATGCTCTCACCTCCTGAAGTATGTAGTATACGGTCAGACCACATTTAGGTAAGAAATAAGGAATTTCTGAGCACAGACAGCAGGGGTGCAGTAGAGAAGAAAGAGGAAAAGTAGAGGAGAAATCATTGATTCCTTCTAATAAGTGAATTTAACAATACATATTTAGCAAGCATCTGCCATGTACTAGCATTTTTCTAGGCTGATGTGCAATGAACAAAACCAAAGATGTCTATTCTCATAGAGCTTATATTTCAAACCAAGAACAGTAACCAACAACCCGTTGGAATAAGAAAACATATTTGAAGGGAAGTGGTTATGACTACAATTCAGTTGCTACCGGTATTTATCAAGTGACTCCACAGACTATCATTTTGTTACGCTCACAGATTCCATGCATCACAAATGCGGAGTGAGAAGAGACCTGTGGTTTTCTCTGCTCCATAATACCTGAACTGGGAAGAACCAGAGATGGCGGGTAACTCAGTAGCTGAGACCAGAAGTGCCCGTAGGGATCTTCACTCACATATGGAGGTTGACACTGGCCACCAACTGGGAACCTCTGTGGGTGCTGATGGCAGGGGCAGTAACTCCATAAGGCCTTTCCACCCTACTGGTTTCTTCACAGCATGCCAGCCTCAAGGTAGTGGGACTTCCACTGAGGCTCAGGGCTCCAAGGGCATGTGTCCTGCTAGAAGCAGGAGGAAGCTGTGTGGTTTTTTTCTGAATGAGCCTCAGAAGTCATACAGCAGAAAACTCAAAAACTCAGTGAATCAGTCAGTAGTCCCAGGTCTACAGAAGGGTTCAATTCCACCATTTGATGTGATGAATGTCAAATACTTCAACACTTAAAAAAACAAAAAACAAAGCAAAAACAAAACCACTAAGTGACAGAGAACTGGAGCAAGATTGAAGAGTTTTAAGCTCCGTGGGGAGAGAAAGTGGCATCTGTTCACCGGGTCACCCGGGGTGAGGGTGTAGAGTCTGACCAGGTGTAGTGGGTCTGGGAGAGGGGCACATGCTTTAGGCAGAGGGACAACAGATGAAGGTAACTTAACAGAAACCAGTTAGCTCGGTGAGGGCTCCTAATGAAGAGAGGTTTGAATGCAGTCTTTGATAGATTCTGCTTCAAGATAGATCACAAATGCGTGTGTGTGTGTGTGTGTGTGTGTGTGTGTGTGTGTGTGTGTGTCTCACCAGTAGACAGACTTGGGTCGGGGATGGGTGGGTGTGTTGGAAGTCAGAGCTGCAGATCTGGGCTGTGAATCACTCAGTGTCTTGATGCTACCTGAACCTTGAGTAATGGAGGCTGGTGATGCAGCAGGAAATGAAGACCCTTATTTAAGGTTGAGCAAAGCTGACCGAGGAACTGACTGGCGTAAGGGATGAGAGAAGAAACAGAAGGAAAGACTAACTTTAGGATCAGGTAAAGGTAGAGGGAGGCATTTCCCCATACTTTTGGGGACTAATACACAAAAACTCTACCATTCAAATTTTCTTTCTGTTTCTTCCCTCTCTTCAGATAGAAATGTCACTAGCAGGGCATCCAATTAAGCCGCTGGTATATGAGTGAAAGGAAGACAGGAGGAGGGTACTTCAAAAAGGAAGGGGATCCAAGGGAAAGGATGCCTTTTTTGTAAATTCTAATTTTAATAGACTGTAGCAAAGAGTGATGCCTGGGAAGAGTGTGTTTAGGCATTCTTGACTTAATTCTGTTTTGAAGTTTATGGTAGGCCATGCAGAATCTGTTATGATTCAGTAAAAACAAATGGGGTGGAGGTAGCCCTTAGGGGCAAGTGTCAAGCTGGTCTTGGTAGCCACTCAGAGGAAAGTGCAAGTAACATCTATAGCACTCTAGCTCCACCTGGTGTCCAGTTGGTGAAATGCGTCCTTGTACTGAAACAAGTCTTCTGCATGAAAAATCAAGAGTCATTTCCTGGGTAGTTACATATGTGATGTACAGTTCCTTTTGTATAACCAGTTTTACCACATCAATCTGTCATCTGTCCAAGTAATTGATTACCCAAGCTAGAGGACTGTGGTGGTGAGAAGTTGAATAAGGGAAACTAGATGAATAGACGTAGACTGTTGGCTCTTGTCCTGCTTAAAATTTTCAGTTGCCTGCTTCATTTCCTCTACATGAGCATTAACTATAGGACTATCTCTCTGAGAAATTAAGTAATGATAACAATGATGGTGGTGATAATTGTGGGCCGGGAGGAATTTTTTTTGAAGAAATCAGAGCCTCAATACTGATTGAATGCTTTTTATGTATAAAGGTCTGGCTAACAAAATTAATATGTAAGAATGTGAGACAGAACTTGAGATAAAGAGTTGGTCAAAAATGTCAGCACACATAAATGGAACCACTGTACCAGTAACGGATGTCCTGTAGTCACCTGAAGGTTTAAAAGTGTTGTGCACAAGAAATATTTCCTGGCTGGTGAACTTTTAGTATCTGTTTGGAGGTCTGCAAATCTCAGCCAACAACAGGGGTGTAATGTTATTATGACAATGTAGGGAACATTTACAGAGATGGCTCCAATTCTCAGAGTACCAGTCCAGCCGGATCAAGTCTACAGGACATCAGCCGGCTCCCGTTTACCTTGGGAAAAGATTAGCGAGAAATGAATGATGTAGCAGAATGAAGCAGCTCGCTATGGTCCATCTTTCCACAGAAAGAAAAACGATAGGAATGGACCAATGTTTCTTTCATGAGAATCGGAATACAAGATGTATTAATTAAACATCTTCATTTCGCTGATGGAGAAACCTAAGCCAGCTGTGATTAAATTACACAGCTGTTTAGTTGCAGAGTAAGACCCATGTTTTTAACTGTCTACTATTCATTTCACTACAACTATTAATAGAAGAGTCCTTCAAGTCTGTGGCAGGCCAGAGCCAGCAGAGTGGGTAGGCCCACCCCTACAACAGTCTGGCTACGTTCAGGAAGATAATTTAAGCATAAACAAACTAAATTCTACATCTCCTGTACCTTTATTTGTGTTTTGGGGGACCAGATTTCTTTGTGTATCCCAGGCTGTCTTGGAACTTGTTCTATAGACCAGGCTGGCCTCGAACTCACAAAGATTCACCTGCCTCTTCCTCCCAAGTGCTGGGATTAGAGATGTGCACCACCACCTCCCAGCCATTCCCTGTATCTTACAATGTTCATTTTCTTACACATTGCCATTCAAACTTCAGCCTGAAACTTATCATCAACACTGATGTATAATGGCTGCCAGCCACTGGGACAAGTCACAGAGGGGCGATTTTTAAATGAGAGAACTTAGCCATAAACATTTTTCATTGACTAGAATTGGCAAATCAAAGGTATTAGCTTAATTTGGGGAAGATGCCATCACCCAGTATTATGGAATTCAGTAAAGAGAAACCAAATTACAACGTATAACACTGGTATGCTTTGATCTGACTTGAACTTCAAATGAGGTCAAAATTCTAAGCCTGGTTTCCACTACACAATCTATGTCCTTTCAAAGCCACATTTACTTTCGAAGAATACTTAGACTGGGTCTGGAAACGTGTACAGCCATATCTTGAGGCTCCTCGGAGGCCTGATGTATCCAATGGGCAGACACTTCTGTAATAATGTTAGTGTGCTCTCTAACCGATGAGCATGTACACCAGTGATTCTCAACCTTCCTCATGCTGTGACCCTTTAATACCGTTCCTCATGGTGTAGTGAACCCCCACCACAGAATTCCTTCGTTGATACTTCATAACTGTACGTTTGCTACTGTTATGAGTTGTAATTAAATATCGGTGTTTTCTGACGGTCTCTGGTGACCCCTGTGAAAGGGTTGTTGGCCCCTAAAGGGGTTGCGACCCACAGGTTGAGAACCACTGATGTAGAGCTTCTCCTCACGAGCTGTTTTTAAATTTACCATTTTGCAGTCCTTGCTGTCTGAGAACAGACATTTCTTGGCTTATCTTAAGAGCACTCTGTTAGGAACTGTCTCCAAGTCCGGTGTCAAGCTCTGAGACAGGCTACTCTGCCCTTGAGTAATGCCCCTCTTTCTAAATATCACTTCCTTAACTTGCATCGGGAAAAATAATCTGAATTTTGCAGGGCTGTTGTATTAGATAAGTGTACGTGTGTGAGAAGCCTTCTTCAGTTTCTGATGTGCAGTAGACACTCAACCAAGTCAGCCAGGAGAAACTCAGTGTCAACAAAGAGACTGGTTAAAGATCGTCTTCTGTGATTTGGTCCATGCAGCCAAAACAGTGAGTTTCTCACCACCTTAAAAAAAAATCTGTGTCCCAGCTGGTCCATGGTGGCACACACTTTTAGTCCCACTCAGGGATGGCTCCACTCAGGTGGTAATAATTGTTCCAAGAACTACTGCTTGGCAGGCATCTTGGAACCTCGGGGATGTTTGTTTTTGGAACTTGAGAGGCTGTGAGGTCATGAAGCCCTATATCAGTTCACTGCATCACACGAAGAGGGAATCAAATGGTGGAAGGGACAGTTTGCTCATCTTCTTCCAAGAGCTTTGCAAAATCAATGCCGCAGGGCAGCGCGCACCAAAACCTGAGGATTTGGCTTCACAACTTAATACTTCACGTTTGCCAGGATGGGGACACTCGGTGTTATGGGGGAAGGGGGAGGTGACTAAATCCCAAACAATGAGTTTCAAGAAATAACAAAATTATGATGATGATGATCTTTGTGGCCAACCAACTTAAGGAAATCACAAGGCCAAATTTTATGTCCATCCACAAGGGAGACACAGTGAGAGACAACTTAAGTAGCCATGAATGATACTGCTATCACTCTCCTTCATGTGTTCATCTACAACTTGAAGTTAGCTATTATTATTGTTGCTGTTGTTGTTACTATTATTTTATGCTTGCTTGAGTTTCCCCTCAGCCTAAATTTTGTTTTCTCTCCTGCTTTCAGGAATGTGCTGGAAGGGTCCTTTCAGCCCTGTTAACTCTCCCTCTGTGTCTGCTGTCTCTCATGGGGGGCACCAGCTAACAGTACCCTAGGATACAGACTCCGCAGCCCCCTGTTGTAACCATGTAACCACTCTATAATAAAGAGGAAAAGGGGGAAGGACTGTTGGAATGGTCACCATGGGGATGCCCTGGGGAAAAATTCCAAGAAGCCTGCAAACCAGTGTTCACCCCTCATGCCATGTTGGGCAGCAGCCTCACTAGTGGCTAATTAGTTCAGCCTGAACCGACAGTCCACAAAGGAAGTAGTAGAACTCACCCACCTTTGATCTGCCCATGGTCCTCGAGCACTCCTGGGTTAGTCTCGCAGAATTCTCGGGAGGTACCGTCTGCGTCACCTGGGCTAACTTCTGGCATTTCATGGTTGCTTTTCCCATGTGTGCTTATCTTGGGGGTGAAAGTAACTGATAAAGGCCCCAATGCACTAAAAAGGCATTGTTTATTTATAGAAAGTATGGCAGGCAGGTGGCCTGGGATTATCTCCTTCCCAAGGTCCGTGCATTCCCTCCACACAGCAGCCCCCTCATTGCTTAGCTTATATCATGCCTGTAAATAGCTAAGCATGATAGAAATGTAAACCTATGTAAAGTTCATTATTTAACATTACTGATTAATTTAACTCCATCTTGTGAAGGGAAATTTCTTTTTTTCAGAAGTACAGGTGGGTCTCACTCACTATAAAGCAAACTAAATTATTGATTAACATCTCACTGCTTAAAAGAAAATGTCCTTATATTTCCTTTACCAATAAGTGTGGCCATCGGTCAAAATAATAATAAAAAGGAAGAAGTCATCTCTCTCTTTGCTGCATAAAAATAGGTCAAGTAATTTAAGCCAGTCCATTGCGATTAAAATTTAGACCCTGCCATTGTTCCCTGTTTTGGAGGGGAAAGACAAACAGAGCACATGCTCATAGGGTTTCACTGGCTAAGGCTTTTGATGTGCTGTTTAGCGTTCTCTTGCTGAGGTTCACCTCAGCCTGTCTGGGAGCTCAGATTTTGACGATAGTGGTATAATACTGAGCTGGCAAATACCATCTCTAAAGCAACAGGAAATAGTCCCTTTATGCAAGCAAAACAAAACAAAACAGAAAAAAAAAAAAATGTCAGTGGCTTAGAGCCTACATTCTTCAAGTTCTAAATTTATTTTTCTGGAGACAATGTTATCTGCCAGGTTTATGTTAAAGAAAATTTCTCCTGACTCAATTAGACAGGGGCATTTATTCTCATTAGAGGTCCTGTGGCCCTTTTCACTAGATTAGAGCCAGGGAGCCTAGGTCACATTCCAACATGGATAATTGCATTCTGCATTCCTGAATATTTCCCACCACTTCGCTAACCTCACCCCCATCAAGTGCAGGCTTCTCCACACTCATTTAGAAACCAGTAGTCCTGTTGTGGGGGACTACTGTTTTTACAGCCCCCACCTATCTGACAGGTGAAAACATTGCTCCAAACCTCCACCCCTCACTTTTCCAAAAGGAAAATCCCCTAGCCAGAGTATATTTCCAAATGGGAAGCCAATCTCAAATTATGCACCTTTAATCACAGGTTAAAGTCCTTGGCAGGTAAGATACTCTGATTTTTATAAAGAGTGCTTAATCTCCAATCCTTGTTCATTTAAAAAAAAAAATGATTGCACAAACATAGGGTATTTGCTCAAGGGAAAAAAGCGAGGTCTTCAGCATGGCAAAAAACAAACAATAAGAAACCTTCTTTAAAGCTTTCCTCTAACCTTCTGAGTAAATTCCACAAGGGGGCGGAAACACCTAATGGTCTGGAGCTGCAAAGTTTGTATTTGAAAGCCAGCCACCCATAATAGATTAGTGGATTAATATTTTGCTCTAAAGGATCTGGCCTTTAATGTTGACATCAATTTATAGCCATCCCAGGCGTTTACAGTAGTAAAAGTCACAGAGACCGTAAACTTCACAATAGCTGTCAGCCTCCTGGAACTAGTATTTCTAGCCTAGCACCCCATAAACAGTGGTGATTAGGTAACTGTTCTTCAAAGACCTATCCATGGCTCTAACGTCTTTATCAGCCGCAAAGATGTTGCCACCAGGATTTTATCAAGCACCTGCAGACCCACACGATTATATGCAATGCAGACATATTTTTCTGTTCTGTATCAATGGGGCTGTGCTTATCACTCATCTCGTCTTGAAAATCAAGCATGGAGTGTCTATTTGTGAGCAAAGCCTAAAGAACAGAAGCCCTCTTGTACCGCATTAGAACTCTTTGACAAACAGCCAAGGTACAGAGGTCAAATTTCCCCATATGCTCTAAGCAACTTCGTAGGAAGCAAGACCACAGAAGGTTTTTGCAAATGTCTGCCAGGAGCCGGGTGATCTAGGTCACTGTACAGGTTTCATTAATCGGGTTGTTTAAACAAGGGCTTATTTTTCTCTGCCTAAAGCGACCTGCAGATATCACGTAGGATCTGCTCAATTGTTGATCAAGAGAGTTTTAATGAAATAGAGATGGGTGGTGGGGGGGGAGGGGGTGCATTTGTGTTTGTACTGAGGACAAATTGTGCTTTTAGCCAGCTCCTCTGTTTGAGTCCTCTGTTCTGGCAGGGATGGGCCCACAATTCTAATAATAGCTCCTTGAGCTCTACATCTCTACATACATGTCCAGCGTTGAGCAGCAGGAGGAATGGAGTGATAGAGCAGGTGTTATGGCTTATTTCCTGGCAGAATAAATGATACAGGGTGATAGCGTGACAATTCTTTGCTTTCCTCTTTATAAACAAACAAAAAGCCCACATGTGAAAAAGAGCCACAATTGCTGTATTAATATGTATGTAAACATTTTTTTCCACTTGAGTCTGTGGGAGGTGGAGGGGGTAGGGTGGGAAGGGGTGGCAGGGTGGAGGGGGCGGCGGGGGCGGAGGGGGGATGGGGGGGGGGGGGGGGGGGAGGAAGGTCACCTTACTGTGAAAATGCCAAGCCTGGTTGAAGATGCAGTATTGTTGACATGTCTTAGGTGAAGAAAAACTTCAGTTTTAACTCTTGGAGAAACAGGATTGCTTGAAAATTGGGGTGAGGGAGCTTTGGATAACTTCCTAGAACATTATCTTGAATAGGGCGATGTCAACTCTAGAGATATAAAAACCCAGTGCCGGTATGCATCTTAATTTTACCTGTCCTGTTTGGAAACAGAACTCACAGAGAGGAGGCAGTCTGAGTCGTCCCGCCCCACCTCACCCCCACCCCCACTCAATCAGCCTGTGCGCCAGATTCCCAGCAGCACTGGGGGCAAAACCTGCCTGGTCTGACTGACTGGGAAGCATGGGGTTTAGGATGAGAGTCAGACCCGGGAAGGAACTGCTCTTTTGAAGCACGGTTTGTAGGGGTTCTGCGTTTCCTTACTCTCTCCATAGGTTAAGTATGAAAGTATGAATCTGTCTTTTTTTTTTTTCTTTTCTGTGGTTATGCTGCTCTCAAAAGCATTGAAAACACAACAGAAAAACAAAACCTAATTCCTTCCCCTTCCATCTAGGATGTTTTGACACTTGAACTTCTGCTTGATTATGTAAGGCGGCCCTTGACACCCACTAAATGTGGGGATGGCCTGCTTGTTAAAACCATTTTAGACTGAGGTGCTGGGCACCTAATGGTCGGGACAGCAGCAGCCCAGAACTCTGGGAAATGGGGCATGCTCGGGAGGGGACATGTTAGGAAGGTTGTAATTTGACCTTTGGAATCAACCTGAGTGAAATTTAAATAATATGGGAAGCCTCCAGGTAGGTTCCGCCCCCGCCCCCCCTTCCACTCAGAACTGTAACCCAGTCAGAAGCTGCTTGAGATTAGGTTGGAAACCGTGTCTATCCTCAGCACCTTTGCTCAGAAATAAAATTCATCACTAGAAATAAAGGCGGATTTATATTTAATGCCGCCCCCCATCAATCACTCAGTGTATTATTCTAGTCCACCTCCTTGTAAGTAGTTGAATCAGAAAGGCTTGATCCCCTCCCGCCCACCCGGTGAGAAAGATATGTTTAATATTGCAAGCCTTCCTAGCCACCGTTCACTAGAATTGGATGTAGTTAAGAGACAACAAAAAACGCACTTTGACAACTTCTCAGCCTTTGATTAAACCACACCAAGAGGCATGCTACAAATGTAACAATGCAGCATTGGCCAATTACCTTAAACCCTGCTCTCCCTTAAGCTCACCGTGACCTGTTTTAGTGTCCTGTAACTTATCCTTTAGAAAGCTTACTCTCAAATCAATAACAAGTCCAACTCAAGGGCACCCCCCTCCAATGACTGACTTCTAGAAAACAAGTTATTTCTTAACTTTTTATTGACATTGGCAAATTAAAATAGAATAAATTAACAAGTATTTTTTCAAAAAAATGTTTTGTACAAAAATACTGTCAAAATTTCCTAAAAAGCTTTCAACACAGTAGTATCTTTTCATGTACTGAATATAACTATTAGCACAGTGTCAAAAATGTTGAAGACAGAAACAAAATAAAAATCTGTGAAATGTTTGCCACTGACGACATTCCACAACCTATTATTGTCTGTACATATGGGGGAGGGGAGACAGCCAACTTTAAAGTGAACGGTATGACTTTTCCTGATCCGGAACAGGTTTGGCCCACATCAGTTTACTCTTCCAGTTTAGCATATTTGAAAACTTAAGTCTGTACTCAAATGCATAGTTAAAAAAAAAAAAAAGGAAGCGAGATGGCAGCTTGTGCAGTAGTAATATCTGCCCTTCGAAGTTCATGCAGCCAACGAATGCAATTTTTCCTTTTACTCATAAATCTGAATGCAGCGCAGTCATTTGAGACCATCTACAAAATCCACAAGATTAAGCAGTTTGCCAAGATTAATATCTAACAGTTGAGCACTGGAGAAAGTGAGGAAATAAGAATTAAAAACAAACAACAAAAAAAGACCAAGTTAGCTAGATATTTCAACTACGTAAGGGAGGTGTAAAAACAAGAACAGGAAAAAAGTGGCAGCAATCTTTTTTTTTTTTAAACCAATTTGTACAAGTTTATAGTTTACTTTTTTTTTTTTTTCCAGGTTCTCAAACCTTTCAGGATCTGAAAAGTGAGATACTGCGTCTAAGGGAATGTTTTTTTTTTTTGTTTTGTTTTTGTTTTTTTTAAATTCACACCGAAGAAGTTGGGGGGGGGGGGGGGTTGGGGAGGCTGATTTCTTTTCGCCCGCCGCCGAGGTTAACCGAGTCAACAGCTGACTCTGCTGGGCTGCTGTTTGCACACGAAGTCCGTCATAAAATCAAACTCGTTTTGGCCCAGCCAGAGTTCGGGCAGCTCCTTGATGCGGTCCAAACCCATTTCTATCACCAAGGACATAAGCACTTCCTCGTCGATGAAATCAGTGTCTATGACATTGGGCGGCAGCATTGCCCCGGGGACGTGAGCCACCGAGGCCGGCATGGTGTTGCCACCGCCGCTGCCGCCCGCGCCACTGCCGCCAGCGCCGCCCGAGGTGCCGCCCGAGCCGCCGGGGGTGCCGCTGCCGCCCGCGCCGCCAGGGGTGCTGCTGCCGCCGCTGTGCTTGGGGTTGCAATCTCGGAAGTGCTGGTTTGTCCCGTTCATCTGGTGGCCTGCAGCGGGGTGCAAATCCGGCATGTAGTGGTTGTGGGGGTAGGGGTGATGGTTGAAATACTGGTTGTTGAGCTTCTGCAGCTGCATGCTAGCCGGCAGGGAGCCTCCCTGGCTGGCCACCGGGGGGCCCATGAACTGGGAGTTGTTAAACCTGGCGGCGGGGGCCAGAGCGCTCGGGGGGTGACCCCCGTTCACAGTCCCCGGCCCCATGGCGTGCCTGATGCCGCTCGTGGCATTCATGTTGCCCGCGCCGTAGTGTATGTGCTCGCCCATGAGGGCGTTGAAGGCGTGCTGGGGCTGCTGCTGCTGGTGGTGATGCGGGCTCGGGAACTGCCCCATGCCCATGCGGTGGGCAGGGTGGTGGTGCAGCCCGTTGGTGCCGTCGGGGAAGCGCCCGTGGTTCATGGCCATCATATGGTCTGCCATTTCCAGTCCTGAAAGCGAAACGAGCAGACGCTTGAGACCCGCGCCACACGTGTCGCCCACCAGAGAGCACCCCACTTCTGTCGCCCCTGGACCCGCTCGCACCTCCAAGCAGCAGACCACCACCACCACCACCACCCGAGGAGGGAACCCACCGGCAGTCCGTGCACCCGAGCTCGCCACCTCGGCGGACCTGCCGTGCCGCCCGCCGGACCCGCACAGCCTGGCGCTGCGCGATCGGCCCCTTCCCCAGCGATCCGGGAGCGGAGGGGGAGGGGGGACGACCGGAGCCCACACCCCCCTAGGTTCTCCGAAGTGGCCTAATAAAGGAAGTGCCCCGGAGCCCCGCCACGAACTTCAGGCATTCAATCAGCCCTCCTCACCCTGTGGTTGCACATCCTGTTGTTATTCCCCAGCTCCGCCTCACGCTCGTCCCCCGGGCTAGCCCTGCCCTCGGAGGACGAGGCTGGCAGCAGCCCTGACCAGCTTCGCCCGCCGCGCTCACCTTCCGTCTTTGCGATTTCTGCTCGGAACACCGAAGGCGGGCTCGTCGGGTCCAGGACCGGCTCAGCAGCACATAGAGCGGCGGCCGAGGGGCTGTGAGGCGCTCGCTGGAGCGAGGTTGGCGCCGAGGTCTTGCAGCAGCCGCTGGGGCAGATTGCGAGCCGTTCCCTTTTCTTTTCCCTCCGCTGCCCTCACCGCTCCGCAGGACCGCCCGGCAGCTGCCAACAATGAGCTGTGTTTCTTAGGGCTTTGGCCACAGTTAATATAAAGATCTCAGGAAGGGCGGAGCGAGAGCCTCTCCAGCGGCGAGTGGGAAGATGCGGATTTCCGGAACTCGAGCGCCCTGGATCGGGTCCCCGAGCCGCGTCCGCGCGTCCGCGCGGCACGTGCGCAGAGGCTGCGCGCCCCGGCGCCGCCCTGAACTTCCCCGGACTGGGGATGTCTTTCTGGTCCCCAAATGCGAGGGTTGTGCCTGCCACCTCCGGGGCAAGGAGCTAATGCTCTCGGCCACCCAGGGCAAGGAAGCACCTACAGGAGAGGAGCAGGGAGCACTCTCCGCCTCCCTCTGGCCAGATCTCCCCACCCCACCCCCCAGCTCGCTCGCCCGGTTCACCTAGTGATCTGCCCTGCCCTCTACAGGAAAAGGGGGTTCGTTCAGCCTCCCCGCCCTGCAGAGTTTTCTTGGGTGCAAAAGCCTCCCCAAGCTGCGAAGAATGGCTGGGCTTTTCCGAGTTAGGGTTTTAAAGGACCGATCCTGCCCTGTCCTCTGAGCGCGCTTTCCGGAGCCGCGCCTTTGTGTTTTTCCACGGGCAGCATGTAAACCTAACCGAGATATTTTCTGCGTGTGGCTGCTTTTCCCTCGCCTCCACTCTTTTTCAAGGACAGGGGCTGGGGGCGGGGAGCGGCTGCGGCTGCAGGTGGACGGAGCGCGCACACAGGCCGGGTCGGCTCCGTTCCCGCGTTCGGGGATCCGCTCCACTCTTTCTTGTCTGCCCCACGTTGTCTCGGAGTACGTGTGCTTCTGCTAAGTTTGCGTTTGCAGCTCTTGGTAGCTTTGGCATCCGAGCTGAGGCGTCCCTGCTCTGTAAACAAACTCAGCGATCCTCGTCCCCAGATCCACCTTTTTGCACATACACAGTTACTTGCTTCTGCTGTTGCCCTTGATCCAGGAGGTGGGGGTGTGTGCAAACTTGCACAGCCTCCCTCCGGGCTCTGCCTGACGGTTTGGGGTTGATTTAGAAGCAAATGGGTTTGTAATTAAGAAATTCGAGGGCTGAGTAAGGCTGCTGCTGCTGCTGCAAAGGGAAAACAGATAGATAGCTTGGTAATCGCTTTGTAAATAAAGTCGTTTTGGAGGTGGGCACGTAGCGGCACGTCCTGCAAGGCACGGTGCGCGCACACACTGCTAGGACTCTTCCTTTTCAGTGAAATTGTTCAGTGGAGCAATAGGCGGTGATAATAATAACCTTGCCTGCAGAACGTAGCACAACGAGCCGGGTTGCCCATTTGGCTCATTGACTTGCAAATAAAACCCCTAACACTGGCCGGGCCACTACCCAGTCGGAGCTCCCTTGCTAGGCTAGTTGTTTCCCCAACGCCAGGATGAGGCTGCTCGGAGCGTGTGTCTCTCTGGAAATGGTGAAATCGAGTTTAGCGCTCCGAATAAGGACTTCTGTGTACAGTTGTTTCTTCATAACTTGATGTCCATGGAAGACTTCCTGCTGTAGAGAGCAGCACCCCTCCCCCACCCCGTTTCTTTTTCTCCCTTCTAGCTCCAGACTTTTTTTTAAGGCTGTATTTCTTGAGCACTGGGAATTCTGATACATTGCCTGCCTCATTCAGTAATTTTTCTTTCTTTTTTTTCTTTTTCTTTCTTTTTTTTTTTTTTTTGGCTTTATTCCTCTGTCTTCCTCAAGTTGGTCCTATTCAAATATCCCAAAAAACAAAGCCCTCTCTCTTCCTCTCCACCCCTTTTCCAGGCTGTCCAGCATTCATAACCCTGTATGCAAATGATTTTGAAACCTCAAGAATGTTTTACTTCTTGGAGAAGTGAGCAAAAAAATATTCAATTATAACAACTCCCCTGTTTTGTCCACCTCCTAATTTCGCCTATAGGTCATGAACATGAAGTTAAAAAGTCAAGGTTTAGAGGGGATCAGAAGGGACACTTTCTTTCAAAAAATTAAAAAATAAAATAAAAATAAAAAACTTACATTCAAAAATATTGGCCAAGCCAAGGTAATTTTTTTGAATAGATTGTTTACTTTTCTCTTCCTTATTGTGCAGTGTCTTGCAACACAAGGAATAGCTTTTGAATGTCTAATCTAAATTCCTCCTGCAACCTTTAAGGGAAGGTACCCCAACCATCCAGCTCCAGGGTTTCTACAGGCTGTTGGGCAATCCCTGGTTACCTGCCCATCCCCCCACCCACTAAAAGGAAAAATAAATACTTCTGGGTCCAGCTGGATGGGATGCAGGATGCATTGCTCTTTTTAATCTCCCAATGCACGTTCTCCACGCGCCAGGCACTTCTTAGTACCCTGAGATGTAAACAAGACAGGAACTCATAGTTAGAAGGAGACCCCAGATAACCAGGAGCTGGCTACACACCCAACCCCCACCCCCGACCCTCCTGCTTCCCCCGCCCCCCATCCCAGAGCACACAGGAATACTGTAGCCTGTCTCTAGGGCATGGGGAGGCTTCCCAGTGGACATGGTAAACTAGTTAAGGCCTCGGGATGAGTAAAAGTTTGACCACACAGGCCAAGGAGTTACTGCAAAGATCAGAGAAACAAACTGGAGATGAGGGTGCAGTTGGCCTGTGTTTCCAAGCTGAGAATTCTGACTGGGTCCCAGAGACATGGCGGAGTGGATGATAGCTTATGAACCTATGAGGAAGTATCGTGGAGCGTGGTTTGAGAAAGACAGCAACAGGGCGTCCAGGGAGGGCGAAACTGTAATTAGCCAGGAACACAGGAAGTTCCCTGAGTTTCTCCTGGGAACCTGGGGAGGCATGGCCTGTCTCTGAGTCTGTCAGCACTGACAGTTGTGTTAGTTTTCTAGAACTGACATAACAGAACACCGTGCTTAAGCAGCAGCAACAACAACAACAACAACAAAAACCAAAACAAACAAACAAAAACAAAAAAAAAAAAAAAAAAAGATTGTCTGACACATACTAGTCCAAAATCCTTGTATCTTTTGGCAGGTTGCTGGCAGCACTTGGTAAATACATCACTACTGTTTCTGCCCTCATCTACACAAAGTATTTCCCGGCATATGTGTCTCTCTGGCCCCCCACCTCTCCATAAGGCCATCAGCTGTGCTGGATTAGCACCTATCCTAACGCCCTGTATTCAAATCAGATCACATTCTGAGGTACAGGAGGTTAAGAGGATACCATAGCTTTTTAGACAGGCCCGATCAACCTTCCAGCATCAAAGAACTAAGAGTGGAAGGTCCCTGCTGATGAGGAAGAAACTCCCTAGAGTTCTCTTCCCAGATGTTCCGATGACCATCGGCCTCATTTCTGTCTCTGTTCAAATCGCACCCAGGTGTCTTGCTCAGAATTCCACCCAGAGAGAAACAATCTTTTGTATTACCTTCCTTCACCCTACTGGACTTTTCTCCTTCATTTCTGTTTCCATCTGACATGTTGCCTGCCCAGTGACTAGACTGAGTTGTCTTCCCCCTGAGAAAGAAGGCTCTTAACAGAACAGTGAACAGTGTGTTTCTTCATTGTTGATCTGAGTCAAGTCTAGATGTTTGCCAACAGTGAATGAATATGGGAATCAATGAACCAGCGAATGAAGATTGATACGTCTTAGCTATCAGAGAACCGAAATGAAAGGTGAGGGAAGATTCTTCTAGAGATTGCTTTTAAGGCAATAGGCTTTTAGAAAAACCCAATGGAGAGCTGGGGTGAAGCTTAATTGGTAGAGTACTTACCTAGCATAAAACCTTGAGGTCCAGCCCTAATACCTTGTAAACCAAATGGGGGTGCATTCCTTACACTTGGGATGTATCAAGAGTTCAAAGGCATCCTTGGCTAAATAGAGAGTTCGAGGCCAGCCTGAGCTACATGAGACCCTATCTGAACAACGACAAAACTATGACACTCCAGTGGAGAAGAACAGCTGCTCACCACAGTGTGAACCTTGGCCTGCCTTTCCCTTAAGCAATACTGTCATCTGTTTAAGGGAGATGGCTCACCAGAGGCTCACTGGCTACTTGTAATAATAGACCGGAATCCGTGACTTTTTGACTGACACGGAGCTTTTAAGTGTGAGTCTCCAGGTTAAGCTAAAACCTGAGCTCAGAAAGATCAACAAAAACACTAATGTAAAAAACTTATTCTTCAGTGTGAGGTGGGGGTGGGGTGAGAGCTAATGAAATGTTTTCTGTTTTACCTCAGTTATCTCACTTAATCCTTTAAAAGTGTGTGTGAGTGTGTGTGTGTGTGTGTGTGTGTGTGTACTTTTTTTTTTTTTTTTAAAGGAGGACTATTGAGTTTCAAAGAGGTTTAAGAAAATGAAAACAAACTAACAAAATGGTGACTGGCTGCAGCTTTTCCGGTAAGGTAGGAAGATTGTTCCGTGAGCGCTCAAGCGCTAACCAGTGTCATGGATAAAATAAGGCCAGCATTCTATCAGATGGCTGCCACTGCCTTAACAAAATCAGACTGGGCGGTTTATCAAAGGAAATGTATTTTCTCACAGTTTTGGAGGCTGCAAGCCCAAGGCCAAACTGTTAGTAGATCGTGTTCTGAGGCATCTAGTCTAGTCTTGCAGTTGTATCTTGTTTCGTCCTCAACGTGGCCTGAATACCTCGTGTTCCTCTTACATGTGCACATTGTCTTTTTTTTTTTTTTAATAAAGACGCCGGCCAGATTAGATAGGACCGGTTCAGATGGCTTCCCTTCCATGTCACCACCTCTTATCTCCAAACAGTAACATCCTGAAAGCATTGAAAAACAGGGTCAACACTTCATCACAGGAATTTGGAGAGGGACAGAATTCGGCCCTCATTCTACTTCATGGGCGGAGTCCCTTCAGTTAAGTGACATTGTATCAGTTTGTAACTAGGACCACTGGTACTGGTTTTGAAGTTGGGTGAGGTCTGTTGAAAGCTAGAAAGGAAAAAAACAAAAAACAAAAAAAAAACAAAAACAATCAGAGGCTGAATAATTTAGGACCCTATCAAAACAAGATTTTATTCAGTGAGAAACGCTAGAGAGGCTCGCAAGGACAAGGACAGATTAGGTGGGCATTGGGTGGGAGATTGAGTGGATATAACAAGTTCAGCCCAAAGAGAAAAATGTGGATCACCCGGAGTTATTGGTTGGTGGGATCAGATGCACAAAGAAGATGTTGTTTAAAAAGGGAACAACTTGAAGTATGTCAAGAGTTGGGCTCTCACATGATAGAGCTGGAAATAATCCTTTTGCTGAACTTGGCTCTTCTTAAGTTGGTTTGAAACGTTTTGTCTTAATAAAGAGTTACAGAAACCAAAGAAGGTTTGTTTATTTTTATTTCTTAAAAAGAAGTATATTTTAAGGAGGTGGCAAGTGAGACCTGGAATGGCCATTTAATCGGGAGAAGAAAAGGCCGTCAGGTGACTCGATCCATATGTTTCTGGTGTGCATAGAGAGAGGAACATGGTGGAGCCTTTCCAGATGTTTTCTTTTTCCACTGAGACAAAGGAAAACAGAAGAAAAGAAAAGTGCACTAGAGAAGTGAGCTTGCAGTCAGGGGTTCCCATCTATGTCCTGCAGCTCCAGAGTACCCACAGCTTCACTTTTCGTGCTTTATAGATAGAGGACTGCTGTTTTATTTTGTTTCAAAACATTGTTCTGCTGTTAAATAGTTATGAGAAAGAGTGCTTTGGATAACACCTAAAAAAAAAAAAATCATGGAATTGTACTTATAGGTGGAACTTAAAAAAAAAAAAAAAAAAAGCATTTATCCCAGTTCCTTCAATTTCTACATGAGAAATTCAAGGTCTTGAGAGGTTAAGTGATTTCTTCCTGACTCCCTAAACACCAGGAGCTCTACACACAGCACACATTGTCAGAGGAGCAGTCTTCCCAACCAAGGACCAAGGACGTCAGTGAAAGGGATAGAGTGTGCTGAATGGCTGGATCAGCCTGTTCCAGACTGGCATTCTTAGAATTAACTGAACCGCATTACACAGTAACAATATCTGGATAGGTTTCTACCTTTATA
Organism: Onychomys torridus; assembly: GCF_903995425.1. Taxonomy (NCBI): domain Eukaryota; kingdom Metazoa; phylum Chordata; class Mammalia; order Rodentia; family Cricetidae; genus Onychomys; species Onychomys torridus. Next base: position 37,022,216 of record NC_050461.1, read on the forward strand.
TAAAAGTATGAAGTCAACTCGTTTAAAATTATTCTCTAGCTCAAGCAGGAAGAGTCTTGTAAGAGTCTATGCTTGTCTGCCCTGAGAGGCAGTTGTAGACATCTGTGGTAAGCAGTTAGCTTACCTTCTCCTCACAGGGTACCTACCCTCACTAGAGGGATGGGTTTTACAGTTTACAGTTGGTGTTTTGTTATGTTTGTCTGAGGGTTTTGAAACACAGTATCGCTATGTAGCCCAGACTGGCTTCACAAATCTTCCTGTCTCAGCCTCCTGACCACTGAAGTGATTTAGATGACTGCCACCATACCTGGCCCTAAATACTTACATTTCTTCATTATCTATGTATATTTTCTCCAAGAAAGAAGACTAGTAGTCCTGAATAAGATAAATCAGCAAGAAATGTGACTGCTGTAATTATTATTATTTTTTTTAATTTTCATTTTATGTGCATTGGTGTGAGGATGTCAGATCCCCTGGAACTGAAGTTACAGACAGTTGTGAGCTGCCATGTGGGTGCTGGGAATTGAACTCAGGGCCCCTGGAAGAGTAGCTAGTGCTCTTAACCACTGAGCCATCTCTCCAGCCCAACTGCTATAATTATTTTGCACATGACTTATGATAATGCTCACCTCATCTAGAAGAAGCATTTGCCAAATGAAATTTCTTGTGTGGTATAAACACATAGCTCTTGAAGCAAAACTTCAGTGCTGAAAACTGCAATGATTCCACCTCATTTAGCCTTCAACTTATTAGAGAGAACATTCCAACTACCATATGGAATAATTGTGGAGGTGTGTTTGTGATTGAGAGCTTGAAACTATTCCTTTGATCTTAGTATTACAAACAAAATACACATATTGATTTTTAAGAAAATCTTAATTGATTTTTGAGAAAACATTTTATTTTTCTAGCTAAATTTGAAGTATAAAACCAAAGAATTAAAAAAAAAACAAACCAGGAAATGGAAATATTTTATCAATTTCTGATCTTATACTATGCAGTTATATCTCATATTTAAATATGTATTTAATCCAAAATCTGAAAGATACATCCTCAGTTTTGAATTTGTCAACAAACTATGCAAAAATTGAGTTAAAGTAAGTTTCACAAACAATTTCGGCCACACATGAATCTAAAATACATTTGATATGAACTCTCATATTTTTAGGCATCATGCAAAATGTTTTTGAATGACCTAAAAATGCCTACATGGTTCAGAGCTAGTGATGGAGATGATTCACAAGGCAGAGATGTTTTTAAAAACATTAGCTCAAGCCAGTGATTCTTAAGAGTAATATAGAATAATGCAGAAAACTCAATAAAAGAAAAAAAAACAACACCTCCAGAGTCTCAAACGTTTAGTTAACTGATCTTTATTATTTTTTATGTATATGAAAGTAGACAACAACAGTGACATCCTTATGCCCATTGCTCTTGTGTAACTACATTACCAGAGCACGTTTTACCTGCCAACTAAAAGTGAAATTGAAGAACCAAGAACATTTGAGATGAACAGCCTTCCCACGGCAAATTTTGTGTGGATTCTAGTAGCAACTGCTGTATCATGTCCTTCTTCTGTTGACTTCAGTGTGCTACGTTTGGTCCACTCTACAAACTCGAAGTAGGGGCCCGGAGAAAGAGCCCAGTCTGAGTAACATCAGGAAGGTGCTTGCATGAATTCCATCCCCAGAATTCATGTAAAAATCCTGGGCTGGTATCAAGCTGATAATATAAATAATAAATAAATAAATAAATAAATAAATAAATAAATAAATAAATAGATAGATAAATAAATAAATAAATGAAATGAAATGAAATTAAATGAAAAAAAAAATCGTGAGCTAATGATGTGCACTTGTAATTCCAGTGTAGGGGAGACGAAGCCGAGAGGAACCCCCAGACCTCACTAGCCAGCCAGTGTGACTTTACTGGTGAGTTCCAGGCCAATGAAAGATCCTGTCTAAAGAAGCGAATGACATCCATGATGTTGTCCTCTGGCCTTCACATGTATCCACACACTAATGCACGCACACCCTCTACCCACTGAGCCAATTCACTGGCCTCAAATCACCCAAATTGAAGATTTTTTTTCCTTTCTTTTTCTCCCCACTCTGAGACAGGGTCTCACTATTTAGTCCTGGATGTCCTGGAACTCACTTGGAGACCAGGCTGGCCTTGAACTCACCGAGTACTGCGGTTAAAGGTGGGTCACTACATCTGGCTTAAATTAAAGATTTCTTGAATGGAAAAAGATGATTCCTAAAGAATCAGGACTGTGATAGTAACATTAAAGCCAATGAAATAAATAGTGGTCTGGGTGATATTCACTGTTAATATTGTGGATTTTTATCATGATGAATAGTTTGAGTTAATGGCTGAGCTAGAAAAAGCATAGGAAGACTAATTCACTGGAAAGTTTAACATTACATAATTAATTCCTTTTCAAAATGCTGGGGCTTTCCCCCTGTATCAAATAAACACATGGCCCTTTAAAGTCATCTGCAAATTCATTCTTTTAGTCATTTTTTTTCACTCCATTCAAATATTGACTTGGCAGAATTTTTATGTTATCTGGGAAATAACTACGTAAGAGTTTGTGTGTTAGTTTATAAATTACTTTGAGTTTAGATCATATTATCTGGAATGCTTGTAGGTATAATTCCTCTACATAGTTTAAACAATCTTGTTTACACCCTCAATTTGCGGTGAGCAAGGGACTTCCAGGCTACTTGGATGTGCAGGGAGCTTCTGGAATCTGTGTGTAATGGCACTGGGGAAGGACCCACAGAACTCTGAGATAATACTATCATCTGTGAGTGAGAGAAAAGGGCATAAACATTTACAAGAGAAGATCAGAGTATTTAGCCGGGAAATTCCCACTTCCTGGCCCCTCCTGGACCTTGGGAATTATAGCCTAGAAATCAAAGATGCTAGAACAAAAGCCCCGCTGTAAATCAGTCAAGTGCTCTTCATCTGCCTCTTGCCTGTCTGATGAGTCTGAAAGCCTTTAGGGCCCAGGATAGAGGGGCCAGCTGAGCTGATGACCGACCTTGGATTGTAGTGGCCTGCTAATGAAAAGGCACAGGGACAGTGACTGTTGCATTGGCCTGTCCATCCCTGCCTGTATCTCTGTATCACAAGTGCAGAGGGTCTGTAGCTGTGCTCTGAAATTCTGACTTAGTACACTCCTACTCCCTAATGCCTCTTATGCTCTGTCTTCCCATAGAGCTTTGCGGCAATCTTCCTGTAGTATGTCAAGTCAGGTCCCGTGATTGCCCCTGCCATGTACCTAGTCATGGATCATTTAACCATGGGAACATGTTTTGAGAAATGCATCATTAAGAGATTTCATCATTGTACAAACATGGTAGAGAGTCCTTAAGTGAGCTCAGAGGTAAGGTTTATGATGAGATATAATCTCTGGGGATCACTGTCTTACACTTGTTCTATTGTTGACGGAAACATCACTGTACCATGTGAGAAGGTAACATCTGGTGCTCTCCTTCCAGAGACCCTCTTCTAGCAGATACTTAATATTTGTGGTTACTCTTTGGTCACTGCCCTAAAGTGGCAAGCACCAAGCTTCGATCTTATCCTGAGTGCCTCATCTTCCTGTGTCCAATCTGTAGATTCTGCTGAGCACAGTGGTCATGAAGCTGGAAGTTCACATGCTTTACAACTTTCCATTGAAGAAATTGAGGTATAGCTTTATACTTGCTTTACAAAAGCAATCCCCCCAGTCTTTTTGACTTGCCATTCTGTGTCCCCTCCAGGTTCTCTCCATAAGAGATAATCCATGCTAAATAGCTCAGGAAGAACATTTTTGAAACTAATCGTGATATTTTCAATATTTTTTCAGTCTTTCTTTCCTTTGCCATCATCTCAGGATTCCAGATTCTTCTAGCAGTTAAGCTTATCTCTGAGACACTGTTCCCTGTAATTTTTTTTCCATCCCAGTGGTTTTGTGGCCCTTTCAAAATGCATCATCAGGAGGAGGGACTAATATAAAAGATCAATACTTCAAGAAAGAAATATAATATAGATAATATAAAAATTTAATATAATAATATAAAGAAAACAACAATCAGTTGTTTGACCAGAGGTCATCAGCTTTGCTCACTCCTTCCCTCCCACAATTAAAGGCACACTGCAGACACACACAGACCCAGCAGACAGATCATGTGCCCTTCCCTCTAATCCCAATGTAGTCACGTGTTCCCCAATTATCTGCTGGTATGGCAGGTTGTAATCATGCTTTCTATAAGTTGTTAATAAATTACAAAGTATCATGACACCAACAAGCAGTCTTTTTTTCCCCTTGATCTTTGTTGCTTGCTGGGTAGATCATGCAAAGGAAGTAAGCTAATGCCAACATCAAGAGAAAGGTCCAGAGTTCAGGAGGCACCGCAGCTCGGCTATCTGAAATCTTAGGCGATTAGATCTCGGAGCATCAGAGCCCACACACTCCCGCTCACTTCACAATTTTCCTGCGAGCTAACCACTCCCCACCCTAGACTGCCACCATTAGTCCTGGGGCTGGAGACTGTGACTTTTTTTTTTTTTTTTTGTCTGAGCCCATGAATTGGTAGTATGGACTGTGTGACTCCCAAACCTGACATGAGGACATTAATTCAGAAAAACCATCTTTTGATGAGATGACTCTCAGGCAATGAATATAATAGGGTCAATAACAGATTAGAGACCATCTTAATTTCTTGAAACATGGGCTTAACATTAAGCAGAGGCCACAAGTTATAATATGTATTCATCTGGTAAGCAACAAAGTGGGGCCATTGACTTTGCAAGTATCTCTTCAAAGTGTTTATGCACCAACCTTTGAAGAAGGGGGCTTTCCCGGCTACTGAGTGTGGGTAGCATCAAAGGAGTCGAGTCTGTGATGCTCGGCTGTGCTGTGCATCAGCCCTGGTCGTTGTTCCTCAGCCCCTTTGTCAGGAGTGAACAATGCTGATTCCCGCTCTGGGATGCAGCTGTGCTCTGAAAATGGAAACGCTCTCTGGGCAGTGAGAGCTTAGGAAGCGTTCCATTTTCTTTCAAGTCACCAAGTTACAATGCCATGAAAATTCTGTGAGGTGTTTATCTAGTAGTAGGCACACAAAATGTAACCATAATAAAAAAAAATTTAAAAAAACAACAACAGCAACAACAAAATTGGAAAAGATTTCACAAGCACATACAAAATATGCCTCCTTGGGGGCTACCTGAATAATGATGATGGTGGAGGTTAGTGTATATGCACTTAGTTAGGTTTCTTCCTTTCTTTCTTTCCTTCCTTCCTTCCTTCCCTCCTTCCTTCCTTTCTTTCTTTCTCTCTCTTTCTTCTTTCTTCCTTCCTTTCTTCCTTCCTCCCTCCCTCCTTCCTTCCTTCCTTCCTTCCTTCCTTCCTTCCTTCCTTCCTTCCTTCCTTCCTTCCTTCCTTTCTCTTTTTAAATTCAATTTTACTCTATAGCCCAGACTAGTCTGGAACCCAATATATAGCCCTGGCTGGCCTCAAGCTTGGGGTAATCTTTCTGTCTCATCCTCCTGAGTTCTGATAGTATAAACATGAGCCACCAAACCCAGCTGCTATTTTTATTTTATTTTAAAATGGAGTCTTGCTAGGGGCTGGAGAGATGGCTCAGAGGTTAAGAGCACCTACGGCTCTTCCAGAAGTCCTGAGTTCAATTCCCAGCACCCACATGGTGGCTCACATCTGGCACTCGCTTCTGTATACATAATAAATAAATAGATAAATAAATAAATAAATAGAAAAAGAAAAAAGAAAAGAAATAGGGTCTTGCTATATAGCTCAAGTTGACTATGAATTCTATATAGTGAGGCTAGCTTTAAACTCATGGCTCTCTTGATCGGCTTCCCAAGTGTGGAGTTGACAGGGATGACCTACGCTGGGTTTGTGGTGGACTCTGTGTCTTAGATTCATAAGAACTGTGGAGTCACAGGGAACTACTGATGGAGAGTCCTGTAAACACCGCTCAGCCCAATCTACTTCATTTCGGAGTTAAAGAAATGAAGGATAAGCGAGGCCAAGTGACTTGCCCAAGGTCACAGAGGGAGGGGATTAAGAGCAAAGCCCGAGGGAGTGGCAGAAGATTATATGAACTGTCTACAGAGTTCATGCCCCCTTGTTTGTGTCCCACTGAAGAGCCTGAAGGATCAACTGTGCACCAGCTGCACCAGACAAACCTACATGGAGCCAAAGCCTTTGCTCACAGTACCCACCATAGACTCCAGTCATGAGGCTTGTTAGGGAAGTGGCCAGCATTGCTTGTATCCATCTGGACCCTCTGGCATGCCATCTCTGTATCAGAATTTGAAGAAGGCCCATGTCGGTGTGTTGAGAGAGATGAAGGGTCAAGGGCTCTTCATTGGCAAAGGCACAGACCGTGTTATGGTCAGGTTCTTTTGTTTTTGTTTGTTTTTCAAGAAAGGGTGTCACTCTGTAGCTTTGGCGCCTGTCCTGAAACTGACTTTTTGGACCAGGCTGGCCTCTGCCTCCCAAGTGCTGGGATTAACGGTGTGTGCCACCACGGCTCAGCCTTAGGTCAGGTTCTTAATGTATTGCTTTTATATTGTCTCATGGAGCCACTTATGGTAGTCAGAAGTTCTAGGAGGTGGAAAAGTCATGACTGGGAGTCATACAGATTCTACTGACCAACTAGTCAGACATCTTCCTACCCTAACTGTGTCAAGTGACCACTGGATTACCTTTCTTTCCAAAATTCCCTGGTTCTGAGAAGGTTCTTTCAGTTCCCAGGATGCGGAGGTAATATAAGGAATCAATGGAATGTCGGAGTGTCAATAGACACAGGCGCCATCCTCTGAAAGCCAGTGTTGCTGGAGGACCACATAGTTGTAACACTAGCTGCCTACAAAAGAATGGAGATTGTGTATGCAGTAGTGGCTGGGAGAATCCGGAATTCCCTATCTAATCAGCAACCAAACTTATCTTGGGGCCGGGGGCAGGGGTAGTGGTGGTGTTGGTGGTGGTGGTGCAGTGGTGGGGAGGCAGGGGGCTAGCTGTCATGACACCAGAGCAATAAAACCACTTTCCAAAAGCCACAAGAGAGTAATGAATGATTAGAGTCCTAACGTTTGAAATTCGGGGTCCAGTTAAGGTTCCTGAGGAAGTGTCAGCTTAAAGTAAATGGTCAACACAGGGACTTGAGTAAGTGGAAGCTAAGGAGCAAGAATTTGGTGGTATTTATCTGTGCTGACCTAATCATCATCATCATCATCATCATCATCACCATCATCCAAAAGTTTGGATGCCTAGAGAAGTGTCTTGACGATGGGGAAGCCATTGCTCGGTGGCTTGATGGTGACCTCTGGTCAACTGAGCTCTAGTGTTTTAGCTTCATTTCTGTTGCCGATACAATGTCCTGACAAAAAACAACTGAGGGAGAAAGGGTTCCTTGTCGTTTACAGTCCCGGATTATGATCTGTCATTGAGGGAAATCAAGGCAGGAAGAACTCAAACGGTTAGTCCATATCCACAGTCAAGAGCAGAGAGAAATAAATGCATGCATTGGCTGGCTGGCTTGTGCTCAGCTCAATTTCTCTGCTCTTACACAGTTTAGCCTCAACCCTGCTTAGGGAATTAAACCACCCATAGTGGGCTAGGGCTTCCTATATCGATGGACTCAATTAAGACAGTCCTCCCCCAGAAATGCCCACAGGTCAACCCCGTGTAGATAATCCCTCACTGAGACCTTTTTCTAGGTGATGCTAGGCTGAGTCAAGCTGACAATTAAAGCTACTGGTAACACCTCTGATTGATATTTCCCTGCTCTCTAGTTCCTACTCCAAACAGGACATGTCTGGTAAATAATTCCACTTCTAGGCGTTTGGAAAGGGTGATAAATGCAAGGGGACATTCTACTTGGTGACCACAGTATCTCAGTCAGTAAAAATTATATCTTTTTCTCATTAAAAATGAAACTACATTTGAAAGAAATAAATATTTTACATTTGTTTTTGGCTAGAACATGGCAGCCATGTAAAGTCCGCTATGCATGAAAACATTGAGCTTCCATGCCTGAAAGGGAGCCATATTCTGCAACGTGGAGACCCCACTGAAGTGTTTGTTTTTCTATGATCAATGGGCCTCTCTGCAGGGCAGACCATTGGTCGTGAAGACCATACCATCCCCTTTGGATACCATTACTATTATTCTACTGCAAGCCAGGTAGACTTCCTCAGAAACAGCTGACCCACTCTCCAACGTACTGCAGAGATGTCTAAAAGGGAGAAGGAGGAGCCTGCTAGTGTCCTTCAAAATCTGAGAGAGGAGCCCACAGGCTCTTCGGCTGTGCCAGGCATATTAAGTCATTTTGCTTTTGACTTCAATTATTTTAACTGATTTTAAGAATGGGAGCCTTGAGTTGATTGGGGATTTATTTTGGAAATTATAAATTACTTTATGTTTAAGACATTTAGGCCAGGCGGTGGTGGTGCATGCCTTTAATCCCAGCACTTGGGAGGCAGAGCCAGGCGGATCTCTGTGAGTTCGAGGCCAGCCTGGGCTACCAAGTGAGTCCCAGGAAAGGTGCAAAGCTACACAGGGAAACCCTGTCTCGAAAAACAAAACAAAAAAAAAAAACCAAAAAAAAAGACATTTAAAGTTTAATTTAGCAAACTGGGTTGGATAGGGCTATGTATATGTATGTATTTATGTATGTATGTATATATATGCACACACACACACACACACACACACAAATCTAGGATTGGTGGAAAAATCATACACGGTCTTTAGTGATGGCTGCAGCTGCCACATTGAGTTGTCTTCTTTGTACAAGTTTACTTAATAATTTACACATAGGAAACACAGTGTGCCCTTGAGGGAAAGAGAAGAAAGAAAGGAGAGACACCACATCCCTGTCACATACACTGTCCTGTGGAATCCACCCCACCTGTCACTAGAAGAGGTAGAGTGACCACACTGTGGTCAGTCAGCAACCAAACAGCTCAGCTAAGTTTTTAGGTAAATCTGCCTGGCAGGGAACTCCGAAAGGCTTCTGGAATTACTCATAGCTTTTAAAAGACAGTGGGGTGGAATGTGACTCCAGTCCCCTCTTAAATTTTTTAGTGCAAGGCTTCTTTACTGTTTTCCTAGATCCAGGAAAACGGATGGTGATTTCTTTAGCTTTGTGCCTCTCTTTCATTTCTTTCTTACAAGGAAAGGCCACAATACTCAACATCACTTTAGACAGAAAAGAGGAATACATTCATCCCCTTCCTCTTTGCCAACTTTGAATAGAAGAGGCTTTCAAAAGATGTAGTAAGACAGAATGGCAAGAGAAAAACCACAAAGGATAATGCTTTTAGTAAATACTAGGCTATGCAAATCTCCTCCCAGCTTCCTGGTATCAGGACAGAGAGGGAAAAATAAACACAATGGGACAGTTCAACATTTAAAAAAATCCAAGATTTTTGGTGGGGGGCAGGGAATAGCGATCATTATCATTAGCAGAAAGGTGATTTTTGTTTATTCAACTTAACACAATAGCTTTTGATATATTTTTCCAAAGAAAATCTTTCCTTGAAGGTTTCTAATTACTTCTTCTATTGGTCTTTTTCTGCATGTTGTTTAAAAAAAGTTGTTTGTTTGTTTGTTTTTTTAATTTTTTTTTTCCCTATCCTAACATACTATGGATGGAAAACTACTGTGGAGCGCTTCCACACTGGCTTTTTATGCTTTGATTGACAAGGTAGTTTTTTATAGGTTTTTACCATAGGGAGAGGATTCCACAGTGGTGGGCTTTTTGTTTGTTTGTTTGTTTTGTTTTGTTTTGTTTTTTGTTTTTCAAGACAGGGTTTCTCCATGTAGTTTGGTGGATCTTGCTCTGTAGACTAGGCTGACCTCAAACTCAGAGATCTGCCTGGCTCTGCCTCCCAAGTACTCGGATTAAAGGCATGCATCACCACTGCCCAGCCCACGGTGTTTTACCCTTTAAAAAGAAATGCTTTTGCTGAATTCCAGGCCAGCCTGGGTTTCAGTGAGACCCTTTGTCAAGAAAGTGCACACACTCACTTGTGCACATGCACACCTGCATACATGTGCACAGTGTTATCGCTGTCTGCTTGGGAAACTACAGTTGGAGAAGTTATCACCGTGTTATTAACACTCCATCCCTCACACTGACTTACCTCCACTGATAGATCCATGCTCCTCAATAAAGCTCCCTTTTGGATTTGTAGCTAGAGGAAATTCAACTCTGGAGTGTTGAATTTCTCTGTTTGGTTCCTCACGGCAGGGTCAGAAGTCAGAACTTGCCACGGAGTGCTTAGCTTTGGATCTGGGTGATCAGGCTTTCCCAGCCCATGAGAGTGAGAGGTAGGAAAGCATTTGTAGTTCTCTGGTTCCTTCTACAGAAAGTCATCCTTCAGCTGGGCTTCTACATGCAATTTCCCAGAGGACCACTCTGTCTCCATGGGTGTTATGTACCTCCAGCATGGTCCAGATACACACCTTTCTTCTTGGCATGGAAACTCTAATAAAGCTTCCAAGAAGACAGCGTGAATGTTCCTGTGTTGCCACAGCACAAATACATTTCCAAGTGATTTCTAAGACATTTTGAATGAGTGTGATAGTGGTGACTGATCCCAAAGAGTGAACTTTTCCTTCCATTGAAGAGAAAAATACACAAAAAGGTATTAAAGAGGAGAGACAAAATCATTTCGGTTTCCATAGACATTTTCTGATGTTTTCTTCCAGGGTTCTTCAAAAGGACTTTCCAAGGACTCCAGAGGGAGTTGGGGCTGGGTGGGGAGGTGGGGGATTCATCTAACTGTCTCTAGCAGCGTTACTCACAAGGCAAGGACCTTGAATTTGCATTTAACTGCAGTGGCTTTGTGGGTTGCTTCTAACTCCCTGGGTTGCAGGCAGCTGCCTTCCTAAGTGCCAGAAAGATGAGTCCAACACCAAATTAACACATGTGAGTGGTCCTCGGTGTGTGGAAAAAGCCTCAGCTGTTAGCAGGCTTCAGAGAAACCACTTGGGCACAACGTACTACTTCAAAATACTCTGATACCTTGCTTAGGGTTCTAGTGGACGTCTGTTGTTTCTGCTCTCCTACCCTTGCTAAGTCTGTTGGGCCCTCTCTCTGCAGATCTGGGTTGCAGTCAGTCTATTCTTATGGACCATCTTTTGAGAGAAGAGGGAGATTGAAGATAGTTACATTTCTGATGAAACTAAATTCCTTTGCTCCCCTCCCCCAGATGACCAAGCTTTGGTGCCCCGCCCCTTTTCCTGACCTACAGCTCTCAGGGCCCCCCCACCTTCCTTGCTAACTTTATGTTAGTTAGTCCGAAGCCCAGAGAATTCTGGCAAAAATGTGGTTTGCTCTAGGTACTTTTCAACAAGCCCAGCTGTTGAGGGGCGGGAACCAAAACTGTGGGGACTTCGTTCTGACAGTTTTCTAGCCTGGCTAGGAGTCCTCCCCCAAGTCAGTCTCTAATGGGACCCTGGGAGAGAAAGAAAGTATTTTTCAAGCTGCATGTGCACATCAAACAGGGCTTCCTGGAGGTGGCTTGGGAACCACTTCCGCATTTCAAAGAGCCTTTATTTATCCCATTAGTTAATTAACAACTGTGAGACCAAGGAGGCTTTTCCCAGGTGCGGCCCTCTTTAAAAAGGACTTTCTCTCCAAACCCTTGTTTTGCCCTGACAACAAAGTTGTCACCCTGATTTCAAAGACACTTTGTTGCTTTACGGAGAAAAAACAGACACCCCAGGAAGAGAAATTTTCACAGGATATTGTAGACCTGGTGTGAGGGGTTAAGGCTAATATTTTTCTTCCTTTGATAGATCCGTCCAGGAAATCATAAGTACAACTATTGTCATGGAGTGTCACCCAGTGTTGTTCGGTGTTGTTGTACGTTTGTTTTTAGGGTTGTAATGGTGGTGGTTTCTGTTTTGTTTTGTTGGGAGAATGTGTTCTACCTAGTCTAGGCTGACCTTGAATTTGTAGCCATCCTCGGGTTTCAGGTTCGTGAATATTGGGAGGATTTCGTCATGCCAAATGTTTAGTGCCATTGTGACAGTCTCTGGCTTCCCAGTTCCCAAATCCATGCCTGACACTAAGCCACGGTGTTCCTTCTGGTTTAAAACCACACTGCGGTATTTCCCCGCTCTTTGGCTTAAAAAGTTCTTCGAAGACGCACAGAGGACAACACTGGCATCACAGAGAGACCCAGAACGTGCTGGTGGTCCCAGGAGGTCCCTCCTGCCATCACTGCCTCGCGACGAGCATGCACTCTGAGAGCGTGCATGACCCTCCGCGTCCAGGCAGCAGGGACCGACTTGAAGGCTGAATGCATTAGGGTGTGCTTCGAGTCTCAGGATAGCCCCGAGGGGCAGAAACTCTTGCCAGCCCCCCTTTTCAGATGCTAGGGAAATGGAGGCCTAGAAGCTTAGGTAACCAGTTTCCAAGCTTGGAGTCCGTCCTGGGTTTGGTATTACAGCTCTGTCCACCCACCATACTGTAAATTGCTCCTCCCGCTGAAGGCTGGTTGTTTGTGAACACATCATCACTTCCTCTCTCACACACACAACTTGCGCCTTTTCATGTGTTACCTCCAAAGTGGTGTTCCATTTGTTCAACTCACTGGCTACCTCATGGCCCTCTCTGCTCAGCTTCTCTGACGTCTCTTTCCGGGTTCCCTGAGGCAGAATTAGGAACTGTCTCCACAGCCACCCAGAGCAATTAGTGTGTGATCAAGCCTGTATTAGAATACAAGGGGCTCGTTGACACCTCTTTCTCCCTGATTAGACTGTGAGAATCTCTGGGCAGAGTAATGTATCTCTGCATCCCCATATGCACGTTAGTGCCTACTACCTAACTAGTTGGTGTTCAACCAACAATTGTCAGAAGTGGAGTAAATGCATAGAAATGAGGAGAATGTGACATGTACTGGGCTTACCCTATCTAATACATTCTTGTCTATTCTCTACTGGGACAGTTCCCTGTGTAAAAATTCTACCTCCCTTAGGGTCCTTGAAGGCTGTAATGGACTCCTTGAGCTATTTTCAATATTTCAAAAAGGCTAGCAGAGACTGATGCTTTTTTCTTGAGATAAGCCCCCATGGGCTGAATAAAATGTCAAGTTTCTTTGCTACTAGCTCAAATCATATCAACTTGGTGCAGTAACAGAGACCCTTTCCTGGTGGCCAGGGACCCAATGGCTGGGAGGGCTGTGTGTGTAATGAACGAAAGAGCAAGGGAACAAAATGCTGCTCGTTTGGTGGGAGACATTTCTCAAAGGTTCAAATCTCGGGAAAGCATCTTTAACTAAAGTGATCATTCATAGCGTGATATGAGGGGTTTCTGCCTTAATTAGTTAACTAACAGATTTCGTGTGTGTATGTGTGTGTACGTGTATGTATGTGTATATATGTATGTATGTATGTGTGTATGTGTGTGTATGTATTCGTGTATGTGTGTGTGTGTATGTGGGGTCACTTTTATTAGCCCTAAGGCTTCTAGTGTTACAATCATCTGTTCATGGAGCCGATTGGATTACCTTTTGAGTGAGCAAACACTGCCTTTCTAAACACTGAAAAGGCATCCCCATTGACAACTGGATGTCAGTGACCTGGTTCTCTGTCATCCATTGGCCGTCAGACTTGGTATAGTGGACTGAGTCAAATTTCTTTATTTTGTTTAACTGTTACTTTCTTCCAAAAATAAAGAGAAAATAAGAGACAAAAGAGCAAAGGAAACGTGTGAGTTCTCTCTCTTTCATATGGCTTCCGGCCAGTGGATTTTTGATTATGAAAACTGCCAGCAGGCTAGTTTATTGAAATACATTCCGTATCCCCAATTTGTCAGCTTTCTCATGGACTGGCTTTGGAATACACCATTATTATAAATGATGTCATCCTCATCGGTGAAGGCAGAAGGTCACTCATTAGCGGTCCTGGCTCTGTCACAAACTTCTGTGGGTTCATTTGGTTTCCTGATTTATTATAAAATTTATAGTCTATAAACATTGACATAACCTTTTGGGTAGCAAGCTCATTGAAGCTCTGGTATTCCTCATTCTTTTATACTGGGATGATATATATCCCCAGGATTGTAAATATTCTCCTGTTTCTTGCCTTCTGCCTTGCAGGACTAAAACTTCAGTTTTGGACTGAAAAATGTCATTACCACATAGCTTCAGAGAAGACAGTAATCAGGTCTTCAGAGCCACAGTACCTTATCCCATCCTACCTGAAACAGAGCCATCATCAATCCATTGCACTACCCTCCTGGGTCCATAAGCTGCTGACATCAGTCAAAAACAAACAAACAAAACAGGGTGGGTTCCATCAATTAGTCCCATGATTAGAAATCTCGGCTAGGGAGACGGCTGAGTAGTGTTTGCTGTGCAAGCATGAGGATCTGAATTTGGATCCTCAGCATCACAGGAAAAGCAAGATGTGGCACTGTGCATCTGTAATCCAGTGTTAGGAAGGTAGAAACAGGAGTGGTCCTGGGGCTCACAGACCGGTGGAATCAGGGAGCTTCTGGGTTGATGAGCAACCTTGTCTAAACAGCTAAAGTGAAGAGAGATTGAGAAAGACAATCAACGTCAACCTCTGGCTTACACACACACACACACACACACACACACACACACACACACACATCAAAAAAGAAAAAAAAAAGTCTTTCTTTTTAATGGGTCCTTACTGATGACCTGATCAACTTCAAAATCCTGGGTATGATACTGAATAACCTTGATGATGTGTCTGTAAGGCCACTGACATGAAAATGCATGACTAGTCACATCTGCTATGGCTGCCACCTTTAGGAAACTTTATCGGTCTTGTATCATCTCATACCATTTTTTTGTTTGTTTCTTTTTAATTGTGTGTGTGTGTGTGTGTGTGTGTGTGTGTGTGAGAGAGAGAGAGAGAGAGAGAGAGAGATAGTGTCTTCTGAGGCAGACCAGGTTGGCTTTGAACTCACCATCTAGCCCAGGTGGCCCTTAAAACCATGGCAATCCTCTTGCCTCAACTTCCCAGAGTCCCGGGATTACAAAGAGAATCCGCCACACCTGGTTCTATTTTGTTTTGTTTTGTTTTGTTTTTAATTCTTTTTTTTTTTTTTTCATTTCTATTATATCTAGCTTTTTCTGTGTCTTCCCTTTTCATTCCTATGAGCTCTTGGGGCCCCAGAGGACAAGTTAACTGTTATTTGTATTCCCAGGCCCAGTTGTTTCTAGTCACCAGGAAGACTGTGAAATTTACTCATATGAGGCTACCTGTGAGCGTACCAGGGACACCAGGGATGATCGGGTTCAGTTCCAAGCATAACCTGGGGTCTACTGCTGTTCTAATAGTCAGCAAAGGATAGAGCTCCAACTCCCATTCAGTGCACTCTAGGCTTTCTGCTTTTAGTCTCCACCCACTTCCCCATTGAATCTTTATCTAATAACCACTTTCTCCTGCACTGCTCCAGAAGGTGCTTCATCTGGGCCCGGGAATCTCTGACGTTTTCTGATTGCTCCTGCCTCGTCTGTCTGCCAGCTTCCTCTTCCCTTTTTAGGATGCTCTTGTGCAAGGCTCTTTGGAGGAGGAGTCTCCCTTGATCAGAAGCTCCCTGAGGGAGGCTGATGCCTGTCCAGAGCAGTCACTGCTCTGTCACACCGGTGTACTTCCTTCCCAGTTGTGCACAGCTGGGCTAGCTTGGAGGCCCCCAAGGGGAACACTGTATCATATTCATCTCTGATCCCAATCACCCTGTGTGGGTTTAGTAAATGTCAACTGAATTAAGCATTACTTTGAAATTGTTATTGCTTTTTAGGTGGCAGGGCATTAAGCTGTTTTCTAATCTCACTCTTTACTGTTTATTTAGCATGTGTTCCTGGGGTTGCAAGTGTGTTTACACTTTAATAAATGTTAAGTTACTGTTTATTTAAATGAACATACCTGATACTAAATACCAAATTACTATTTTATTTGATATGGAATGTAGCATTTCTACCCCACCCCCACCTCCAGTTCTAGGACCTGTTGCCCTGACCCTATCATTCTAGTGTGGAAACAATTTTGATGAGATAGTCGAAGATTAATTTATTATTTTATTATTTATTTATTTATTTATTTATTTATTTATTTATTTGGTTTTTCCAGACAGGGTTTCTCTGTGTAGCTTTGTTCCTTTCCTGGATCTCACAACTCACTCTGTAAACCAGGCTGGTCTTGAACTCACAGAGATCCACCTGGCTCTGCCTCCCAGGTGCTGGAACTAAAGAAAGGCGTGCACCCCTCCCCCTCTATTTTTTCTTTTAAGGCGTGTCAATTCCCCACAAAATATTTTGGGGATTTTGGCAAAATTGAGAGCTCAGGATTTTGAAGAACAAAGTGAAATTTCTTCTTACTTCATTATTATTTTTTCTCATTCTTGGCTCTGTTTCATCCAGATTTTCAAATGTCTAGCACTTCAGGTGTGCTCAGGGTAGGACGAAGTGAAGAGTGGTCTGTTTCCCATCAGGAGGGCATGGGATGTTCCATGTTCTGGATGTTAAATGAGAACTCAGGGTTGGGGATTTAGCTCAGTGGTAGAGCGCTTGCAAGTGCAAGGCCCTGGGTTTGATCCCCAGCTCCAGAAGAAAAAAAGAAAGAGAGAGAGAACTCAATCATTGCAGCCACACATTCTCTTTGTGACCCTGTGGGTTCCTGGGACCTTAAAACATTGCTGTTGCCCAGCACTTTGTGAGTTCAGTTAATGGAGAGGACAGTCTACTCAAGGTACTGTCCAATCACTATCCAACCTCGATAGTGTCGATCTTTAGCTCCGATAAAGATTACTTTTAAATTAAGAAACTAAAGCAGCCTGTAATGGATGGTGGAGCTGGGATCTCCAAGCCTGTAGAGTCAGTTTCTCAAAGTCGTTATTTATTTCTAAGTCACCCATGATCTTCCACGGCAAAACGGTGCAGATGGTTCAAGTCCAGCTCTTTGACTTTGTAAAGCTACAAAAACAGTGTGTGCAGGAAGAACGGTCCTCTTCGGAATGCTGACCTTTGCCCAGGTTGGTGGGGGCTGGGAACTAACTAACCATGCTGGGTAACAGCAGAACTTGAAGGTTCCAGTGAGCCACAAGGAGAAACAACAGTGTCCTAGGGTGCTTGGTATATTAATTGCTATTGTTTTGTTTTCTTCTTAAGATAAGGTCTCACTCTGTAGCTCAGGTTAGCCTCAGAATCTTGGCATTTCTCACTGGGCGGTGGTGGCTCACGCCTTTAATCCCAGCACTTGGGAGGCAGAGCCAGGCGGATCTCTGTGAGTTCCAGGCCAGCCTGGGCTACCAAATGAGTTCCAGGAAAGGCGCAAAGCTACACAGGGAAACCCTGTCTCGAAAAACCAAAAAAAAAAAAAAAAAAAAAAAAATCTTGGCAGTTCTCCTGCCTTAGACTCTTGAGTTCTAGGATTATGATGTGTATCACCATACTTTGCTATGTCAAGTATATTAAGAGCATTTAAAAATGTTAGTGGATATTCATTGTACAAAACAATGTCTTTCAATATAGTGTTTTACGTGCACATATAGCATAATCTTTTATTCTATTTGCTCCCCAGTAAATTTGCAGCTTGCATATTTTCAACTTCTGGTGTTTTTATTGGGGTATAACTCCAACATAAATCAAACCACCCATAGACCTTGTTGCCCCTGAACTTTGAACCTGTCCCTTATCAAAAATTATCATGGACGGGCGATGGTGGCACACGCCTTTAATCCCAGCACTAGGGAAGCAGAGCCAGGTGGATCTCTGTGAGTTCGAGGCCAGCCTGGGCTACCAAGGGAGTTCCAGGAAAAAGGCGCAAAGCTACACAGAGAAACCCTGTCTTGAAAACAAAACAAAACAAAACAAAAATTATCAGGAAAAAAAAAAAAGCTAGAAAGGAAGGAAGAAAAGAAAAAAATTCAAAAAGTTTTGGTTAATACTGTGTCTCAGGGGCTGACTGAATTCCCAGGGCCCAGGGATTCCCAGACAGAAACAAGGTAATGTTGACTTTGACAAGGACTTTTTAACTGCTTCTCAAACTCACAGTTCATGCCAAAATGTATTTTCCCACTCCAAAGACACTTGTATAAGAACCTTGGCCATACTGAATTGCTTTGGAAACAAGGAATATTCTATTATAGCACTGGCTAATGAGTGTCTAGGAAAGGTTCAAGGGGAAAACAAGTTTGACTGGGATGTCAACCAACATTCTCAACTAAGAGGACGTCAATCAATTACCTCAACAAATCATGTCAGTCAACCACCTAAACCAGTTGGGTGTCAATCAGAAACCTCAATCACTGTGCACCATCATGTCTCAGTATTTTCAAAAAACCTTGCTGTCTAAGTATTGTGCTTAGACAACAATCATCAAGAAAACTTCACATTGGAGATAATTTGAAAAGGTGCTATGGATATGGTACTCTTATTTTCCAGGCCATAGGTTCAAATGCAACCCAGGCAGGTTACTATCATTGATGTCAAAATCTACAAAATGAGCCAGTGTTTTAATGCAAAATTCCAACTACACCATTGTAAATATGGGCCACCACCTTTGACACTCTGTTGGCAGACATAGGAGAAGGATCACTCACAGAGAGCTGGGGTAAAATGACCATAAAATATTAATCTCAAAAGCATTCAAATTTTATTTGACTGAATCATCTTAACTCATGTTTGTGCATGGGATGATCTATTTTTTGCTTTATAATCCCCTAGGCTGCTAAAAAAAAAAATGCTCCACTCAGATCAAAATTGTAGTCAAATTTCTAAACAGTCTTATTAAGTAAGAAACACAGAGCCAAATATAGGGGTGAAAGCCTTAGAGATCAGGGAAATAGTGATAGCCACTAACCTTACCTATCCAGCTCTGCAGCTATCAAAAGGTGAGTTACTTCCTGTCTACCCATGCCTTTATTGCCCTTGCTGTTCTGCCCTCTCATTGGTTCTTAGCCCAGCTACCTCACTTCCTTGTCGTTGCCTATCTGTACAGACCTCCAGGGCTCTATGGTTGGTCCTGGGATTAAAGGTGTGTGTCACCTCCCTTGGCTGTTCCCTAGTGTGTCCTTGAACACACAGAGACTCTGCCTGCCAAGTGATTGGATTAAGGGCATGTGCTACCACAGCCTGACTTTTGTATTTACTTAAAAATGGCTGGCCTTTTTCCCTTGATCTCCAGGAATGCTTTATTTATTAACATACACATAAAATATCACATTTCAGCACAAATAAAATATCACCACACAAAAATATTAACAATTTTACAATTTTTGTTTTTGTTTTTTTGGTTTTCGAGACAGAGTTTCCCTGTGTAGCTTTGCGTCTCTCCTGGAACTCACTTGGTAGCCCAGGCTGGCCTCGAACTCACAGAGATCCACCTGGCTCTGCCTCCCTGGTGCTGGGATTAAAGTTGTGTGCCACCACCGCCCGGCTACTATTTTTATAATCTGTTATTTTTCAGGACTCTGTAATGTAATATTTATACATATAAAAGAATCATTGAGAATTTTTAATTGTTTCATGGTATGGTCATGTAGTTTTTGTTTGTTTGTTTGTTTGTTTGTTTGTTTTTGTTTTTCGAGACAGGGTTTCTCTGTGTAGCCCTGACTGTCCTGGAACTCACTCTGTAGACCCGGCTAGCCCAAACTCATGGAGATCCACCTGCCTCTGACTCCCAATTGCTGGGATTAAAGGCGTGCACCAACGCTGCAGGGCTAACGTAGTTTTCTTACTAAATTTACAAACTATTGCAGGATGTGGTGGCACAAGCCTGTAATCACAGCACTTGGGAGGTACGACACTAGCATTGTGAGTTTAGGATCACTTTGGAGAGTTCAATGCCATCCTGGGATAAAGGAGACTCTGCCTTGAAAGACCAAAGGAATAGAGAGTGACACGGTGAAGTGTTAATGGTTTCCTAATTGGTTTTCATTTTCTCATGAAAGAGTCTGTCTCCAGAAAAGTTGAAACAAACAAACAAACAAAAATCAACAATAACAACAACAAAAAACTACACTAGAAAGTTGATTTTTCACTTTCAACATTTCACTGGGCCTAGTGGTACCCATCTTTAATCCCAGCACTTGGGGAGGCAGAGGCACGCGGATCTGAGTTTGAGGTCCATCTACATAGTGAGTTCTAGGACAGCTAGAGCTGTCCTTGTCTCAAGAAACTGCTGTGGATATCGCTCTGTATAAATAAAATGCAGTTTGGCCAGTGGCCAGGCAGGAAGTATAGGCGGGACAAGCAGAGAAGAGAATTCTGGGAGGTGGAAGGCTGGGGCAGAGAGACGCTGCCAGCCACCACCATGACAAGAAAGAGATAAGGTACTGGTTAGCCATGAGCCACGTGACAAAGTATAGATTAATAGAAATGGGTTAATTTAAGATAGAAGAAGTAGATAATAAGAAGCCTGCCACGGCCATACAGTTTGTAAACAATGTAAGTCTCTGTGTGTTTACTTGGTTGGGTCTGAGCGACTGTGGGACTAGTGGGTGAGAGAGATTTGTCCTGACTGTGGGCCAGGCAGGAAAACTCTAGCTACAAGAAACAAGCAAACAAAACAAAGAAGCAACATTTCTAGAAGATTGATTTTTTTTTCTTCCAACCTTTTTCTGCACCCATGTGTTCATTCATTCATTTATTCATTCAATCAGTCAGTAGGATTAACTTGCTCCCAATCAATAGCACAGTGTCTCTCGAATTTGGGGCTGTAGGAGGATACAAAATAGCTTAACACGTGATCCTCGTCTTCAGAGAGCTTATGACCTGGCAGGAAGGTAATAGAGAAGCAAAATACCAACTGGTGACTCACCAGTGCCTGAGATGTCACAATGCTGTGTGACTAGGTGTCCAGGGAATGCTGCTGATAGTAAACCAACACTCTGTGCTCCTAAGAAGGAGAAAATGCTGTGACCAAGAGTGCTAAGACAAGCCCATGGGAGGTGGTGGCCTGCTTCTGCATCCGGCCTTAAAGGTGGAAGGACGCCTTATGCACCCCAGACAGGGTCCCCAGGAGGCTTGCCCCAAAGCCCAGGGGTGGGAACAACCTGCACCCCACCTTCCAGAGGCAAAGGGTTTGCGCTTTGAAATTTTTCACAACTCCACATCACCGGCCATCACCATCTTGAAATAGCAAAATATCAAACAGAGCAGTGCTGGGACCGGGGAAGCATGTGGGGAACCACGGGGCTCAAGCGTCCACTCGGTTCCTGGAGCAAGCAAGGGTCCCAAGCCCCACTGGATGCATCTTCCCTGTCCTTTTTTCCTGCTCCTTCCTTTAAAAATAAAAAGGGAGTAAACCAGACAAACAAGGAACTCAGAGATTCTGTAGTTTTGGTCTCATGTGAGCATTCTGGTTTTCTCTCTCTGTACAGAGCTGTCCCCAATCTGGTTGTCAGCCAAGGGCATCGGATTTACTCTGCTTTCTGTAGCTTTGTTAGCTGCATAGTTACTCGCCTGTCATCGGGGCTCCTGCTCTCCCTCCTGTCTTCCTTTGCCAGATGTTTAACGCTCTCCCTCAAGCAGTTCACAAATCACATCACTGTGTGATTTTAGCGGTTTCTCAAATATACAATCAATAGACAAATCGATTTTTAAAAAAACTGCTCCCTACAAAACAAAAACAAACAAACAAACAAACAAACAAACAACAACAACAAAAAAAAAACACCTTTAATCCCAGCACTCGGAGGCAGAGGCAGGCGGATCTCGGTGAGTTCGAGGCCAGCCTGGTCTACAGGGCGAGATCCAGGAAAGGTGCAAAGCTACCCAGAGAAACCCTGTCTCAAAAAAACAAAAACAAAACAAAACAAAAACAAACAAACAAACAAAACCCTGCTCCCTACATTCTCAAATAGTTCTCCTTTAAAATGTGAACTTAAGATATCATAAAGTTTTGTAATTACTGTATGGACATGAGCCACACCCGGCACCCAGGAAAGACAACCTGCTTTTCTTCTACTAAACTGAACTTGCCTTTAAAGATAAATCTGAACATCAGCAGCTTGTGCTGGCTGTGACCTCCAGACCTTCTTCTTCTTTATGACATCACAGAATGAATCCTGCAATTGTGTGGTTTGTTTTTCTTCCCATGTGACTTACACGGCAGAACCTGGATCTGTTTATGTCCACCCACCTCTCTCACCAAGATCGTTCACACTTCCATCCAGGTTTCCAAAGCGGGATGTACCACGCCCAGTTTGATGTCATTCCTGAACTTAATAACCATATTCTCTCCCATCATCTAAGTCCCTACTAAAAATAGCAGTAAGGTAAGGCCAACCTTTCTGGAATTCAATGAGGTATGCATCTCTGGGTTCACACTAGACCATTAGTAATTACCCCTGGGAAAGGCCTTCTTACTGTTCATGGGTCCACCAGGTGAGGGTGATTTCAGAATGCAGTTCCTCAGCTGGCCAACCACAAGCAAGCCTGAGGGTCACACTAGTCACAGCCATTTAAGATCTTTTCATTTTTTTTTCCCCGTTTTTATCCGTCTTGTCAAACATCTGAGGGATAACACGCGTGATATACACATAAGACTTTTTTTTTAAACAAGTGTCTTTTTCATCGTCTGTGTGTGAGCATGTGTGTGTGTGTGTGTATGTGTGTGTGTGTTTATAAAATTTAATAGGTTTCTGGATCTTAGTGCTAAGATTGATTTTGACTTTTTTTTTTTTTTTTTAAGAATTTTCCTATTTTTCTTTCTTAAAACACAAGAGCAGTTAGTTTTGTCTCAGCTCACTCACCTCTCAACTTAAGTTTGCAAAGATAATTGCCAGCGATTCTGTTGTGATGACTTCATTGACATGCCATACCCTGGTGTTTGCCAGTAATTGTTTATTCATCCCACGGGTGAGCTCCCAGGTCACAGATTAGCATATGCATTTGTGTATGATAATGATTTCCAATTGACTGAGTAGAGTCACCTGAAACACTGAAAACACAAGGCTAAAAGCAATTTCTACGTCACAACTGTCGCTTGACTAGATGATACGCGACAATTCAGAAAGGAAAACACAGGGAAGGAAGAAAGGTCAGCCATACTGCTAAAACTCCCCTGGCAGCTAGCTGAATTGTTCTTTGGCACAACCTTTGGACTACAGCCATTTTGATTCAGAGATCCATTGTAGGAGAAAGCCTTCCTGGGAATGTGGAATAATGTGGGAGTTTTGAGAAGAGGTCTGAGAAGGGAGAGGGGACTCGTTAGGGTGGCTGGAGGGAAGAGAGATCCCAGGTGTTTACAAAAACAGATTGTTCTGGTCTCCAGTCTGCGTAAGGGATTTGCAGCGGCTTCAGAAGGAATTCTATGTATGAAGGGTATGTAAGGGAAGGCACGATGCTTAAGGGAGGCAGCCCTGTTTCACCTGGCTGCCAAACAAAAGAAACTCCTAGCCACACGGGATTGGTTGCGCAACTCCGCTCCCCATGTCCTGGGGTGAAAGCTCTTGCTACAGACCAGCGTAACCGGTGCTGAAGCTCTAGAAGGCTGTTTCCTATGGGCCATCCATCCATATTTGTTGTGTGCCGTGAGTCAAATGGTGGTCGTGGTTAATGTGCATGAAGGTAGGAGTAGAAAGGTGACCCTTTTTTGGCTAGGCCATCTTACCCATGTTAAGGAATTTGCATACTGAGGAGGCTCCACCTACTCTGGTGATCTCACTTCACCCATTACTCATCCAGCCACGTCCATCCAGTGGCTAAGGCTAAAACCTGCCTGGCGTGATGTTATCTTCTCTATAGCCTCGGCTGGAAACCTCAGTCCTGGAATGGCTTTCAGATGAGTCCCTGAAAGAATGGCCCCTTGCTTTCAGGCATCCCTGGTAGCAATCTGAACGTACTTAGGAATGAGTACTGTGTCCTCTGGAGTTCCCCAACTAGCTCACAGGACTAGTTTGCTTTATTTCCTAATAAGCAAACCTGGCCCTAAGGACATGAGATTCCAGATGTCGTGGAGCTTGAGGGATGTGGAGGCAGGGCATAGACAGCTTGGCATGAGAAAAGTTCAATTAGAATCCCATGATGCTTGGGAAGGCCGTCCTTAGTCGTTAGTGGATTGTCTGTCGTGGGCAGGTGAGGGTACTGAGGATGTGGGCTGTGGAAAGGGAATCTGGGGAATACCCACACATTTTCCATCACCATCTTCTTGTCTGTTTCCTTCTTGTTTGCCTATATATCTGCTGCTAAGCCTACAATAATGATACTATTAAGTGTCAAAGCGTTTTGCTTTGTACCAAAGATCTCTGAATGAGGCTACTGTGTATTGTATTCTTTCCTGGGTGAAAGGTTAAAAAAAAAAAGTACATGCTTTTTTTTTTTTTTAAATCTAGTTCATTCAGGTTTTAAAATAGAGTGGAACAAAACACAATGAAGGGTATTGTACATTAATGGTCTCCATTTCTTGACAATATCACACTCTAGCTTAGTGTTCTTGCTGTAAATTTAAAGTAGATCATCCAAGCTTTGACCAATAATTGGTCTTTAAAATAAATATTTTTTCCTTTTTCCTTCCTTCCTTCCTTCCTTCCTTCCTTCCTTCCTTCCTTCTTTCTTTTTTTTGAGTTTTGAAAATTTCTGAACATTGGTATGTGGTGAGGTTTGAGCCTTGGCTGGTATCGAGCTAATTACCAAAGCGTGGTTGCTGAATTACAAATCGTCCTTACCTAACAAGTACACAATAGCAGCTTCTCCGCCGGAGTAATATATTCCATGGTGGGTGCCAGGGAGGATCGGGGAATATGTGCTATCCTGTGGCTGATCAACCCACCTCTTTGATACTGGCTGGAAACAGAAGTTGAAACTTGCCACTGATTGCATAATTGATTCCTTCCATGCAATTTGTCCAATTACAAAATTTTCAGCGTGCTGATCATTAGCAGCTGGGTGAAGAATTTGGAGTTTTATTTAAATAAAATGATGTTAATGTTCAGTCCCAATAGTTCCTCTGTGCTTCCAAACCATACGGTTGGATGCTTATATATTTTATGTTTTATCTACAGTAGGGGGAATATTGTCACATACTCTATGTTGAAATGGAATTCCTCGTACTTTGCCATGAGGCTACATGAATGTGTTGACCTTTCATATATGAATGAATAGACTAGGGATTCTTGACTTGATGAAGTAACAGACCCATGTGATGACTGGGACCAGTCTTGGAAGAAGTTACCAGTTACCATGGTTACTATGAAGCTACAAGTAACTGTTTCTAGGTTACTCAAGGTGACTTTCTCTACTGCTTGGGGATGCTACAGCATTTGTTTGCAAATTACTGCCTGAAATGGGCCTTCTGATGACAAGCTCTTTGCCCAGTTCCCCAGGCAAAACTGTTGTTTCCGATTATAATTTCTATGCATTCACACTTCACAAGGGCATGAATACCAAGGTCTGGAGTGAGGTGTAGGGAGAAATGGTTTCCAATGAATGCAATTTCGGATTCATGTATGACATCCCTTCAGAAGAACCTTTTGACCCAATTTAAGAATTTGGTGTGCATGGGTGTGTGTGTGTGTGTGTGTGTGTGTGTGTGTGTGTGTGTGTTAGGGAAGGGTTGGTTGGTCCTCTTATAGAGGACTGTATGTCATTCCCAGCACCCACCTGGCAGCTTGCAACCTCACAATCATCTGTAACTCTAGTTTCAGGGGACCCAGCACCCTCTTAAGGTCCCCATGGCCCCTGGCATGTACATGGCACAGATACATACATGCAGGTGAAAATACTCATGGCACATAAAATTAAAATCAATTTTTATATGCTTTTTAGATTAAGGAATTGACTTAATGTACCAGGAAGAACAAAATCTTTACAGAGACCAACATGACACTTCTCAGTTCTGTGTGCCTGGATACGAATGTAAAACCTGCCTGTGCTTCAGTGTACTCTGAAGGAAAAGGGGGAAGGGTACATTCATTCCTTTCTTAGGGTCACTCAGGGCAGAAAATAAAGATAAGCATTTACTTAACAGAAATGAATTTTCTCATCATTCTGAAGGCTGCAAAGTCTAAGATCAGTGCGCTGGCAAATTTGCTGAGGGCATCTCTCTGTGGTGGTATTGTGTTCCCCAAAATATTGTGCACTCTAATAAATTTATCTGGGGTCAGAGAACAGAACAGCCACAATATTAAACAGAGGTTAGACAGTGGTAGCACTCGCCTTTAATTCTAGCACTTGGGACGCAGAGATCCATCTGGATCTCTGGGGGTTCAAGGCCACACTGGAAACGGCTGGGCATGGTAACAAGAGCCTTTAATCCCAGGAAGTGATGGTAGAAAGCAGAAAGGTATATAAGGCATGAGGACCAAGTACTAGAGCCTGGTTAAGCTTTTAGGCTTTTGAGCAGCAGTTCAGCTGAGATCCATTTAGATAAGGACTCGGAGGCTTCTAGTCTGAGAAAACAGGATCAGCTGAGCAATTGGCAAGATGAGGTGGCTGTGGCTTGTTCTGCTTCTCTGATCTTCCAGTATTCACCCCAATACCTGGTTCCAGGTTTGTTTTTATTAAAAGACCATTTAAGATTCGTGCTACATATCTCTGTTTCTAACAGCACCTTAAAGTATCTGGAGGGACTAGAAAGGAGGAGAGGACCTGGCTGGGATCCCACAAATGTTGTGTGTGCTGTGCACATGTGTTCCTGTGCGTGCAGGTATATATGGAGGCCAGAGGTTAATGTCTCTTTTCCAGTTCTCCACCATATGTGATGGGATAGTCTCTCACTGAACCCAGAACTCACTGATTTGGCTAGATTGGGCTGATCAGCAAGCCCTAGGGATCTTCTTATCTCCGTCTCTCTGAGAGCTGGGATTAGAGGCCAATGTTATGCCTGGCTTTTTACATGGGTTCTCATGACTGTGTAGCAAATGTTTACCCGACTGAGCCTTCTTTCCAACTCCACCCTCCAAAAGTTTTTATAAGATCATTAATATATTTCTATAGGAGATCCCTCTTTACCTTATCAACTCTTTTTTTTTTTTTTTTTTAGCTGAGGATCGAACCCAGGGCCTTGTGCTTACTAGGCAAGCGCTCTACCACTGAGCTAAATCCCCAACCCGCCTTATCAACTCTGAAAGGCCACACCTCCTCAACAGTTGCACTGAGATTAAATTTCAGCTTGAATTTTGGAGGGACATGAGCACTCAAGTGACAACTGTAACGACAACACAGCTTGCGACAGTCACCCCTTGGAGCTGTGCTATGTCTGGGCCAGCTCCTGATGAGCCTGGGAGCCGATGGTCGAATTTCCAGAAAACTCTTGTGTCGGTTGACATCCTTCAGTGTCTTAAATCAGTTATGGTGGAAATCAGACTCCACTCCTGCCTCCCACCACCCCACCTCTGCAGAGAGTTGGTTGTTGAACATTTTAAGAGCATAGTGCGAATAACAAGGAGTCTTTCCCTTTCCGAGTCCCAAATTATATTAGGGCCCTCCTAGCCTTTTAAAACAAACCGTGTAAGATTGAAAGGGATCCTAGAAAGAGGATTAAAGTAATCACAGTGAACTTCAATGGCTTTCCATATGACAGCCCCAGAGAAGCCTTGCAGAGCCCAGGGAGACTATGGTTTGCTGACCTATGGGATGGAGAGTGCTCTGACTTTTGAGGGATTGTTTGCTTGTATTTTTAATAGTATTTTTTCTTTTCTCATTGTCTTAGGTTAGTCCATAATACCCGACTTCAATAACCCTGCCTCACTTTTAAGCTATTTTTCATCATTTGTTTAGCTGAAGAAAAAAATATCGCCTGTGAAAATTATGTAGAATGTTAAAGTCACTGGCTCCCAATTAAAGAAAAATTGGCATAGGATATGAATAGATATTTCTCAGTGGAAATACAAGGAGCCAATAAGGACAGGAGACGAGACTTGATTACTCATGAGGGAAATGCAATTCAGAATCACTGTGAGCTACAGCCATGGCCGTTAGGATGACTTCTACCAAAAAGTTCAGTAATGACAAACAGAAACAGAGCTCTGTAGACATTGGAACCTCGGATCTCTGCAGAAGTGAAAAACAGTGTAGGTAGTTGTCAGAAAAATAAATCCAATGCTACTGTATGACCAGCCACTGTACTGCTGGGTAGATACCCATGAGAAATGATGAGGTGTACCCATGGAGACCTTCATAGGAACACATATGACAGCATTATTAGTAGTAGCCGAAAGGCAGAAACAATCTAAATGTCCATCACCCAAAGCGGATAGTCAACATGAAACCTACCTCCCCACACAGCAGAATGGCATTCAGTTCATAAAAAGGAATAGGCAACTGACATATGTTGCAACATGAAATCATATACACATCATGGCAAGGGGAAGATGTTAGTCACAAAGACCCATGGATTCCATTATTTCAGTCATGTCAAAGTCTAGAACAAGGGAATCTGTTCTTTTTGAGACAAGGTCTCACTATATAGCCCAGGCTGACCCTGGATTTGAGGTCTAGCTCTTCCTGCTCTAACCTCCCAGTGTTCAGATTACAGCTGGGCATCACCAAGTCCCACTTAGAACGGGGAACTCTGCCATAAAGAGAGGAGACTGGAGACCGCTCAGGGCGAGGATGAGCTGGGACAGGGGCAGAAGGCAGGGCACAATGGATGAAGGTCCTGGGCTTCATTCAGGGCTAACAGAAATGTTCTAAAATTAACTGTTGGCTGCACATATCTGTGAATGGAAAAAGGCCCCTGGATTGTACATTTTAATGGTTGAATTATATGCTAACTGAGTTATGGCTGAAAGCTGTCAAAATTCATTTTTTAAAAAAATTCGACATTATAGCTAGTTTAGGATTCGTTTTCAGACTGCGTGTCTGATCTCAACTTAAGAACATATTTTTAAGCATTGAGTACATTAGTAAACTTGACACAAAAGTAGGTTGGTTTTGAGAGATAATCTGTAGGGCTTCGTTTCCAAGGGAAGCGAATGAATATCTGATACAGTTTCCCTTTTTGTCTGTATTCTAGAGAGTGGCTGTCTTAGATTAATAAGGCCCATCTGGGGGCCAGAAGATGGCTCAGCTCCAAAGAGCCTGTGTGCCAGTACGAGGGCCTGAACCCAGACAGCCAGGATAGAAGTGAGTGCCGGGCGGTGGTGGTGCATGCCTTTAATTCCAGCACTGGGTGGGGGGAGGCAGAGGCAGGCGAATCTCTGTGAGTTCGAGGCCAGCCTGGGCTACCAAGTAAGTTCCAGGAAAGGGGCAAAGCTACACAGAGAAACCCTGTCTCGAAAAACCAAAAAAGAAGAAGAAGAAGGAGGAGGAGGAGGAGGAGGAGGAGGAGGAGGAGGAGGAGAAGAAGAAGAAGAAGAAGAAGAAGAAGAAGAAGAAGAAGAAGAAGAAGAAGAAGAAGAAGAAGAGAAGAAGGAGAAGAAGGAGAAGAAGGAGAAGAAGAAGAAGGAGAAGAAGAAGTGGGCATGGGGGGCACTTTAGTGCTGGGGAGGCAGACAGGTGGACCCTCGAGGAGTCTAGCTAACTAGTCTTGCTCAATTGGTGAGCTCCAGCTTCAGTGAGCGACCCCATCTCAAAACAAAACAAAACAAGAAGTGGAGAGTGACTGAAGAAGACAGTCAGCACTGAGCTGTGGTCTCCATATGCATACATAGACACATGCAGGTGCATCTGTGCACACATGTGCACAGATACAAGCATACACACATAACATCCATTCCATTGAACTAGGTATAAGAGCTTTAATCATTCTTTCAGAAAATGATAGTGACAAAAATTTCTCTCTTTCTCTGTAGGTTTAACATTTCTGTTATGACAGAGAAGGTGGGATTTTTGTTTTGTTTTGTTTTGTTCTGTTTTGTTTTTTGAAACAGAGTCTCACTATGTAGCTCTGGCTATCTTGAAACACACACTGTGGAACTCACTCTGTAGACCAGGCTGGTTTTGAACTCACAGAGATTCACCTGCCTCAGTCTCCTGAGTGCTGGCATTAAAAAGCATGTGCCACCACACCCTGCGTTCATGAAAAGTTTTAATCTCCACAGACTGTTCCGAAGATGAAGGGGGGGTGTGGGGAGGGGGTAAGTATTGCCATTTACTTATTGTCATTGGTAGAACGTAAGGTAAACAAGAAGAGGTAACCTAAAAATATTGAATTATCCAATTCTTTGGATTTTATTAGGAGAGTGACTTTTAACTATTCTGGTGCACAGTGGAGAGCTGAAGACACTTGTGTAAACATTGATGCTCGCCAGTGACTTACCCTTGTTATAATGCTTTTGCGTGGTGCCAGCACCTAGCAAAATGTTTTGCTTCTCATACTTTGCTGAATTGCTATGCCCTTTTTTGCACCTTTTTTTAAAAGAAAGAACCTGCATATTTGAAGAGGAAAATATCCGTGTCACTTGGAATATTTCATAACACCCAGCTACCTCTCTGGAAATGAATCTATGACTTAAGGGTAATCCTATCCATTGTAGAATACTTAAATGTCACTTGCAAGGTTGAAAAAAAGAAGAAGGAAGAAAAAGAGAAGCCATGTGCTTTGTCTCTCCTACGGTAAAATTCAATTTCCAGTGTCTATTAATGCTATTTTTTTCCATTTTGTTTGTTCTTTCTTGGATTTT
This sequence comes from Onychomys torridus, assembly GCF_903995425.1. NCBI lineage: Eukaryota > Metazoa > Chordata > Mammalia > Rodentia > Cricetidae > Onychomys > Onychomys torridus. The sequence goes on from NC_050461.1 coordinate 37,052,794, forward strand.
ATTTCCCATCATTCTTAGTTTATTTTTGTTTACCATGGTGCTGAAAGATTAGAAAGAGAAACAAAGAAAGGAAAAGTACTTTTTGAATCAACTACCTGAACATAGTAAGATGTATGGGATAAGAAATACCCGGTTTCCTGGGCCCAGTTCTGTAGGAAAGGAATTAGTCACTACCCCCACCCTTATCACAATGTCGCAAGCTGTATACACACCCCAGCCTAGTGTGAGATGTCATCTTCTCAACAAGTACTGGGTCAATACAATGCACTCTGCACTCTGGCTTGTGGGACAAATTTTGTTTTTGTTTTTGTTTTTGTTTTTCGAGACAGGGTTTCTTTGTGTAGCTTTGCGCCTTTCCTGGAACTCACTTTGGAGACCAGGCTGGCCTCGACCTCACAGAGATCCGCCTGCCTCTGCCTGGGATTAAAGGCGTGTCCCACCACCACCTGGCTCGGGATGAATTCTTATCTGACCTCCATCACATAGGAGCTGGGTCTCCGGAAGCCTGGCATTGATTGCCACTTGCCCCCAGCAAGCTCGGTAGCCTATCTGAGCCAGGCATTTGGGGAAGAGGAAGGTGTAGAGTAGAGGGGCCGGTCTCGCCGTTCCTGGTATCCAAGGATAGATTCTCTTGCAAAAGAGTAAAGAGCATGTGCAATCACCTGGAAGCAGAGGACCTCCAGGGTCATGTGACCACAATGACTACCTCAGGAGACTCCTTAGCACTTGCCTCTGTGTCAATGGCAAGGTTCTACATACATCATCAGTGTGAAATCCTGGTGAATCCTTCCAGGTTGCGAAGGAGAGAAAAAAATTATTGAATGGAATTATAAATAATTTTTATCGGACTCTGTGCCTATTCTTTTATTTATTTTCTTTGAGTCAGGGATTTATTATGTATCCCAGGATTGAATCCTGATCCTCCTGTGTCAGCCTCCGAAGTGCAGGGATTACAGGCATGTACCACCATGCCTAGCTTTATAATATGTATATTATTATTTCCCCGGTTAATGCCAATGAAAAACGGCTACCATACATGAGATGAGAGGCTGGATTTAAAGCATCTAATAGCAGACGGAAGGTCAATTTCTCTTTGACACTACTCAGTTTCTAGTGTACCTACAGCTAAGTCGCAAAAAGTAAGATAGCTTATCTTCATGGAAAACATCTCATAAGTCATCTTTCAAATCATTTTGAACTTTAGAATCTCTAAAGTCAAATTTTATTTGTCTCTTTCCATTATTTACAAGCACTTTCAGAGGTGTTATCAGTTGCTTCTATTTTTGCTATCTTTAATAGAAATCAAGTGATTTGGGAGCTGGAAAGATGGCTCGGAGGTTAAGAGCACTGTCTGATCTTCTAGCACACTGGTTCTCAACCTTCCTGGGCTGTGATCTTTTAATACAGCTCCTCATGTTGTGGTGACCCCAACCATAAAATTGTTTTGTTACTACTTCATAACTATAATTATGCTACTGTTATGAATTGTAATGTAAACATCTGTGTTTTCCAATGGTCTGAGGCAATTCCCTCTAAAGAGGTCAAGACCCACAGGTTAAGATCTTCTAGAGGATTGAGTTTGGTTCCTAGAACCCATGTCAGGTGGCTTATAACTGCCTATAACTCCAGCTCCAGGGCCCCTGCTGCCCACACATAAATAAAAAATTAAAAACAGAAAAGGCGATTTTTAACTGAATGTTAAATATCGGTATCTAGAAGTGAGAGGCTTGATTCCTTTCTTCCTGTGGGACCTATAGTCATTTATCTTGGTCATAGATTTAATTAATATACGTTCTATACTGAAGATGAGTTTCACTGCAGTACTGTTTTAAAATCTGCATTTCCTCCTTTATTGTGTATGTGTGCGCACATTGTGCTACGGCACACATGTGGAGATCAGAGGACAGCTTTTAGGAGTTGATTCTCTCCTATCAACCATGTGGGTCCTCAGGACTAAACTCAGGTCTTCAGGCTTGTTGGCAAGCCTTTTTCCCCACTCAGCCACCCCACCAGACCTCACCTTTGGTATTTTTATGCAGATGTATCATGCACTTGGGTCATATTCCTGTGCCACGGATGTATAATAGTGACACCAGAGTATATTTTATTGTTACTAAAGTTGAAGAGTACTCGCTTGGTTTCCATTTTGAAAACAAAACTTCACTAAGCACAATGCACAGATTTTCACTAAGATGTCTTCTGTGAGCCTGACTCTGGCCCCCTCTTAAGATGAGCACATATTCGGAACTCACCTGAGTGCCCGGCACATTCTGCCTGCCACTTCCAATGAGCATTCCTTTGTGCCTGTCTGCTCTGAGACTCATCTGCCACAATTTTGCTCAATTACCAAGTTTGGATTCTGTGTCTCTCACATCTGTCTGCGTAGACTCCGTGAACCAAAATAGTTTTGTATAGTCAGCAGACTCCAGCACCTTGTTATTTAGTCCATTTTCAAGGGTGTTAATAAAATCCTGGAGAACACAGCTCTTCTATTGATTGCTGACACCCCACTATTAACTCCCTCCCTTGTTGAGAGCCGGGTCATTTATTCTTTCATCCCCCTCTATCTCTTAACCCACAGTTAACTCATGATTGACAGCCCTTTACCTCTTACCCAGTGTTCATCAAGTTCCTTAGTAGTCTCCTGTTTGGGACTTCATCAACAGCCCTTTGAGAGTCTAAATAAATTACATCCACTACTTTCTCTTTAGCTACCATTTTGTTGTCTTCTTAAAACCTTGCATTAAAAAAACCAAAAACAAAGAACTGAAGGCACGTAAAGAAATAACAAATTCCAAATGTTCTCTTAGTTTTGTGTTTACTAGTATATCATCTACAGGGGCATTTTCTTCCCTTAAGATGACTTTTCTGTTTGTGACAACTCTGGTCACCAACTGAACATCAACAAGCTATGTTCTTTGACACATATTAATGATGTCATGCAACTGGTAGGATATCTGAACGACTTTTCAGAGTAAATAAATTCCTGAAAACTTATTTACAAATTTATAAATTAATGTACTATAGTCGTTGGCCACTTCTGTGTGCAATCCTTTCTTGCTAACTTTTACTTACTTCCCCACTTGTCAAAAATTTCAAGGAAGTGACTTTCCTCCAATATTTCTCTACTATTTTGGTTTAGTAGACATGATGTGTTTTCATGCCTGCTTTCTGGGAAAATATCTGAGTTGTATTCCTTCTCCAATAATTTCTCATGGTAAACAGAAGAAAGAAACGGAACTACAGACAATGTGATTGTATTTGATAGGCACTGTACCCGAAGTGTTCCTTTGGTGTGACTGCAGGTTTAATCTTGATGCTGTTGGTTTGCTAAATGGGCTTACTACGCCTTTTGAACTGTCGTCTAAAGATCTGTGTTTATGCCCATAGATCAATGCTGCTCCCAGCTTTGGGCATAGAAGCTTGGTTTTTGCATCAGGTGGTTACTAAAGAGACTCACCTGGTCAGGATGCTGAGAATTAGTGATTATTGAATGTTCAGCCTTAAATGGGGCATCTATGTCACCCCCTCCAAGGCTTAGGGAACATGGTGGGTCAGAAAGAGCGTGCAGGAGCCAGAGGAAGCGTTGTGCAATGCTGTCTTCTGAGTGTGATGTCGCGTGTGGTGTTGTACTCTTAAACTCTCTGCAGCTGTGATTACCTGCACAAGACCTATCCGAGATTGGGCTGAGCAACTGTCTGTTGTGGAGAGGGGGCGGGGCATCATGAGGCCTTGCTGGTAAGTTGCCCCTGTGCTCTTGTAAACAACTCTAAATTTAACTCAGTGAGTCAAGGCAGACAAAAGCAAAACAGTTTTTATAAAACCACGTGAAAGTGGAAGAGGAACTAGTTGGGAAGAGTAAGAGAATCCACGGGAGGGGGAAGGGACAAGAGTGGGTAACAGGAGGTGACTATGATCAACGTGTATTATGTGCTTGTATGAGTATGTCATACGGAAACACATTATTATGTATAATATATAGTAAGTAGAAACTTAAAAAAAAATAAATAAAAAAGGCGTCTCCTAGTGGGAAATGGTTTGGACATTGGCAACACAGGACACCAAAGGGCCAGAGTCTGAGTTCCTTTATAAAAGAGCCAACTTGCAGAGCGGTGGTGGTGCACGCCTTTAATCCCAGCATTCGCGAGGCAGAGCCAGGCGAATCTCTGTGAGTTCGAGGCCAGCCTGGTCTACAGAGCGAGTTCCAGGAAAGGCGCAAAGCTACACAGAGAAACCCTGTCTCGAAAAACAAAAACAAACAAACAAACAAACAAACAAATGAGCCAACTTGACCCAGACTTTGTCTCTGGATGCCCATTTTGACTATAATCTCTCCCTCTTGTGCCCTCTTATGCTCGTATCTGCCATGATGCTGTTCACCAAGAAGTGATGCAGGCAAAGAAGCCTGGCCAGAGCTGACCCCCTGCTGCTCAGCTTCCCTGAGGAGCAAGCTAGAGAAATGGCTTTTCTTTAGAAAGTATGGAGCCACAGTCTGGTTTTCTGGGGGTTTTTTGTTGTTGTTGTTGTTGTTGTTTTTGTTTTTAATGATGGAGAAGTAATTCAGGAAGTTCCGTAGTGACATTTACATAACTTTTAGGCCTCCCAACAACCCTGTTGTTTTTATTCTTTGATTGTAAACTAACGGATTTAACAAACACCTTTTGCCTTGGGCCACAGGGCATGGCGGCCACCCTGGGTTAGAATCCGAGTCTTCAGGTCGGCTTTTCCCTGTCTTTTCTGTCCTTTCATTCTGCCATTGTGTGCTTCCGTTCCTTCAAGCTGAATGTGTTCAAGATTTAAGCAATTAAAAAAAAAAATATTTGTAGTGTCTTATACGCTATTGATTTCAAAGTCTTCTCAGAAGACGCGCGGATCTAAATGTGGAGGGGACACATCCTTGTCCTCTTGTATCTTACACCTGCCAAATCTTCCCCTTTTGAAGTGAAGGACATTTTCATTTTGGATTAATATTAAGACTACATAAAAAAGAATTTTGCTCTCTGAGGCGCACTTTTCTTCAGTGTTCCAACAAACCATTTATACTTTTATCATTTTTTTCCCCTACAAAGAAAGTCTCCCTGATTTAAATTGTCACAGCTTGGGAGCCCTGCCTGGAATACATAATAACTACTTGTAACACTTAAAACGAAAACAAATTTACCAAGAATGGTGGAATGACAACAGAGAACAAGAAAAATATAAGTACACGGAAAATAGTCTCTCCTACGCATATATTTTCAGCACCAGGAATTTTTATTGAAATTGCCGCTTCCTGTGCTAACTCACTTCCTCAGCATCTAGATTGTTTTTTTCTTGTTGGGGGGCAGTGGGGGTTGTAAAACTCTAAAGACCTGAAGAGAGTGTTGAATCTTCCAAGAGTGGTTATTTGGTTTTCATTCAGAAGGGGACATTGGGGAAAGGGATACTGAGCCTCAGGTAGGAGGTGGGTAGACTTCAGTCTCTCTCTCAGCCTTGGGCAGGACTCTCAGTGTTGAGGTACCACCTTTTGGTAGAACGGAGGCTGTGGTTTTTCATCTCTGGTCTCTTTGCCCTAGATGCAAATAGCCTCCTTCTCAGTGTGACAACCGCAACCATCCTTCCTCAGACATTGTCTGAAATGTCCAGCTGGGCAGCCAGTAGCATGGAGGCCAGACTCTTGGGAATATAATTCTGGATTCCAGTAGGGGCTTTGACAAACGTGCCTCTTCCTCGCATGGCTTATCTCTTCCCTTCTGGGGCCACACTGGTCTTGATGCCTGGAAATAAGAGGCCTGCCTGTCTGGCAACCTTCACTTAAGACTTCCCACCGATGAGTCTGTGGTTCTGAAGGACCCCTTTGTTCTCTCTGGCCACTGGGGAGCTCTTCTCCTAGTAGGAAGAGCTGGGTATGTTCCCTAAAAATTCCACACTCTTCTCCAATCTTCTCATGGAATCCAAAAGCTACTACAGAAAAAGAACCCAAGTGGGAGGGACTGGCTCACTGGCCTTGGAGGAGACAGCCTCTGCTCTGGGCTTTTGTTTTCTTATCTACATCATGAAATAGTAGACATACATAACACTTTTCCTGGCTCCGAGCAGCTCTAGAATATTAGACTCTGTGTCCTCTCTTTCCTTGGCTTCTTGAAAATGTCACCCCAGACTGCAAAAGCAGCCTCCTCCCCACCCCCAACTCCCTCCCGGGGCACCAAACTATTGCCTGTTTTTGCAAAATACTGTTTGGGGCTGATCTGTTTCCTTTATTTCATTTATCCTCCCCTTCCCCAAGGTGAACTGGAATTGGCCAATCAAGGAGCATTTGGAATGGTTAGTCACATTTCCTCAAACAGATCATTGATTGGTTGAGTCCAATCCTAGCTTAAAAGGGTGCTGTGTGCAGTGAGATGGAGCAGGAAAATGTATGCACGCAACTACAGTTCAGAGATGATTCAGGGAAGCCTGATCAGGAAAAAAACGGGTTTTTTGTTGGTTAGTTTTAGGTAAACTGGGTAATCTTTACTGAATTTATCTGTGTAGAGACTTTTACAAATATTCACACTTGGCATGGCAGGATGGCTCCCACCTTTAATTCCAGGCGTGGGAGACAGAGGTAGGTAGAACTCTGGGAGTTCCAGAGAAATCAGCCTGGTCTTGCAAAGGGAGTTCTAGACCAGCCAGGCCACATAGAGGGACCTTGTCTCAAACCATAAAAGTTCACATACAACCTTCTGCTTATAGTTCATGGCACCATTATCCCCTCCTTTTTTTTTAAGCTACATTATTTTTTAAATTAAATTTATTTATTCGTTTACCTCCTGACAGCAGTTTCCTCTCCCTCGTCTCCTCCCATTCTCTCCTCCACTTCCCCTCTGCCCCCAGCCTCCACCCCAACACCATTGCTCTTATGAAGGGAGGAGCAGGCACAGCCAAGGCCATTGAGGGGTTTCTGCTTCCCACTTCCCAGTTGTGGGACCTTAGACAAGTTAATCTCCAGTTGAGCTTTATTTCCCTTATTTTTAAAATGAGGGAGTTGAATTTGGTTTCTAAGTTCTCTGATAGCTCTAAAATTCAATAATCTAAATCACATCGATAGGAACCAGGTTTGAACCACTAACGTTTTTTTCTTTCTTTCTTTTTGGTTTTTCGAGACAGGGTTTCTCTGTGTAGCTTTGTGCCTTTCCTGGAACTTACTTGGTAGCCCAGGCTGGCCTCGAACTCACAAGAGATCCTCCTGGCTCTGCCTCCCGAGTGCTGGGATTAAAGGCGTGTACCACCACCACCCAGCACCACAAGCTTTTTAAGCAGGGCTGGGCAACTGGATCCTAGCAGTGACTCTTTCCTCCTCCCAGGGGCAAACACTGAGCTCTTCAGTCCAGTCAGCAAGGGAGAGAGAGGGTCGTGGAAGGGCTGGAGGTCTCCTCTCTTCTATCAAGTGCTTCACTCCTTGTCCCCGTGTTTCAGGGCCTGTGGATAAAAGCCAATAGTTCTAGGACAATGGGTGGGAGTACTGATAAGGGAACTGAGGTAATGGGAAAGAAATGACCCTGTAGAAAGTAGTGTCTTCATTGGCTAAAAGATCCCAGAAGGTATGTAACCCATGTTCTGCATGTTTTACACACAACAGGTCCAAGTTACTAGGAAATGCTCCTGAATTAGGGAGAGTGGCCAAAGCGGTGGCCGATCAGTCACTTCTCATGACAAACATGGCATCAGTCATAGGGCCCGAACCCAGCACCCTTCTTGTCTTTGTTTCAAAGTAATTCCCAAGTCTTCCCTGTCATAAATTCCCGACTGAAAGAAAGCAGCCCCTGGCCTTTCCAAGGAATGCTCAGTTCAGAAAATGACACAAGGTAGCATCCCAACTGTCTTTCTTGGAAATGCACTGGGTGCCCTTATATCATCAGTGTGATTGTTGCAAAAATTCCTTGATTGGGGGGAAGGGCATAAATCATATCTAAGCCCCTCCTTCTAAGGTCCCAACCACAAATCAAGGCACGATTCCACCAAAGCTCACTCTTGGGAACCAAAGTGTTTATTGAGCTTATGTCCAGAGCGTAGGTGAAGGGTTACTAACTGGAGTGTAGGTATCCTCCTCCAACCCACCTCAAGACAAGGCTGTTATGTGATATTTTGATCATGTCCTGACAAATAAAGTTTGCTTGAAGTCAGAGGGCAGAGTTAGCCACTAGCCAACCAAAATTAACCACAGAGGTTTTGGAAGACTGAGGACATACAAGAGAGGAAGTAGTAAGGTGGGGCAGAAAGGGACCTGGCTTGATGTTTGGAGGAAAGAACAGAGCAGGTAGGAAGGACTGGTGGCTTCTCTGATCTTTCAGGCTCTTACCCTAATATCTGACTCCTTAAGTTTTTATTGATAAACAGTAATTAGAGGGATGTAGGGATGGCTCAATGGACAAGAGCACTGGCTACTCTTCCAGAGGACCTGGGTTCAATTCCCAGCACCCACATGGCAATTCACAACTGTCTATAACTCTAGTCCCAGGGGGTCTGACACCTTTACACCAATGCACATAAAATAAAGTTAAATAAAAAATTGTTTTAAAAAGAATAATTAGAGTAAGTCTTCATCTGGTGCCCCATGTTGGGTGACATATGTAGTCAGAGTTTTCTTGTCCCGGCCAGCTGGTCCCAAATAAATATTCAGAGGCTTATATTAATTACAAGTGCTTGGTCAATAGTTCAAGCTTATTACTAACTAGCCCTTAAATGTTTGTTTTCATTTAAGTGGGGGCTGGTTACAAATTGTTATTGGTCATAGTAAAAAAAACACTAAACAAAAAATTAAATTCAGATGTGTCTTTCTAAAAGAAGAAGGGGAGATATGATATAGGAATGGGATGGGAGGAAGGGCGGAGTCAGAGACTCTGTCACCTTGGAGGCAAGACATGCTAGAGGACAGGTAAAGCCATGAGCCATGTGGCAATACATAGATTAATAAAAATGGGTTAATCTAAATATAGTAATGTCTGAACTATTGGCTGAGCATTTGTAATTAATATAAGCCTTTGTATGTTTATTTGGAACCAGGCAGTTGAGACAAAAAAGCTTTGCCTACACAAGGTCAGACCAGAAAGTCTTTACCAAGCACGGATGAAGCTTTCCCATAGTCATGTGGCTGACTCTCCCTCCTCCAGCCTTCCCTGGCTTGTTTATTCCAGGCCCTCCCTGAGACCTGCAGTTAGGCAGCTTGGGTACAAGAGGTATGGGTGGAGTGGTTGGATTCTCAGGTGTCAGGGGTCTCAATACCCTCTCTGGCCTCTATGAGAGAATGTAAACAGTCGACAAAACCAGCTGGGGTGATCTTCCACAAGGCAGTACAGCCGAACTCCCCCAAAATGGGAGTTGTTTGGCTCAGAGGTCAGTCTCTTACAGCAGTGTTAGAGACTAACTTGTTAAAAGACGGTTCTGTGACCGTTACTATACACTGGGCTGTTGTAGATGCTTGAGAATGTGTGCCATAAAGACTGTAAGTACGCTGGGTGGTGGTGGTGGTGGTGGTGCACGCCTTTGATCCCAGCACTTGGGAGGCAGAGGCATGCGGATCCCTGAGTTTGAGGCCAGCCTGGTCTACGGAGCAAGTTCCAGGATAGCCAGGGCTACACAGAGAAACCCTGTCTCAAAAACCCAACGAGAGAGAGAGAGAGAGAGAGAGAGAGAGAGAGAGAGAGAGAGAGAGAGAGATTGTAGGTACATTAAATAACATGGAACTTGGAAAAGACAGAAACACTGTTTCCTTCATCTTCCTCATTTACTTTTTTCTTGATCCCGCATTCAAAACACCTAAAATACTTTGCTTTGTTACGAGTTCTCCTTTAATTTTTTTTCATCATTGACAGAGCAGTGTGCTGCTTGAGACTAATTTGCATGATATAATAGTGGTTCTCTGACTTCTGTAAAGTCCCTGGGCCTTATGTCTGTTCAGTAGCCCATCCTCCACATTTTCCTGCAGCGCTTCTGTGGGGAGCTTGAGGCTTTAAGTGTTTCTAAAAAGCTAGCCGTCTTGACTTCCTCTCATTGTTTTGTAGGCTTGCCTAAGAATTATTTTTGGCATTTTACCTGCAGGGGGAGAAAAATCGGTTTAGAAATGTTATGCAGTTATCTGGGTGGGTGGTGGCACACATCTTTAATCCCAGCACTCTAGAGGCAGAGGCAGGAGGATCTCTATGAGTTCAAGGCCAGCCTAGTCTTTATAGAACGAGTTCTAAAACAGCCAGGGCTACACAGAGAAATCCTGCCTCAAAAACAAAAAACAAAAAACAAAACAAACAAACAAAAAACTAAAGCCAAAATCAAAACAAAACAACCCTGAGCAAACAAAAAAAGAAATGTTAAACAAATGTCTTCAACTATTTGGAACCAATCTGGGATTGAATGGAACCGTCTGTGGGTCCATTCCTGACAGACTGTTTCCTTCCTGTTCAAGGAAGAACTTGCACGTGCATTTGGTTGTCAGTTTTGTGGTTTCTGATCCAGATCATCCTCACAGGCTGAAGGATTTCCTTACAGAACTGGCAACTTGCCCCTCTCAGAATAATGGGGATCCCCCCCCACTGACAGCATGAGATTGGTGAAGTGTGAAATCTTTTTTCCTCCCCGGGCTCTGAGAGAACTGAGGAGTATTGCCACACTCTGCTCTGTTCCTGTTGCTGAATTTCTCACATCGAATAGCAACCACAGCTTCTGGAAATGAGTCCCAACCTTGGATGTCATCTAGGCACATCTTTAAAAGATACGCACGCAGGCAGGCAGACACACACACACACACACACACACACACACACACACATACACCTAACAACACCCCCCTCCCCGACACACACACACACACACACACACACCTAACAACACCCCCCTCCCCGACACACACACACACACACACACACACAATTCCTAAAACCATTCCTCTTATCCTTGATTTCACATTCCAAGTTTTCAGTCAACCGAGGTCTGAAAAAAATTTTTAGTACAGTACAATCAGATGTGAGAGAGCAGGAGTGAGTGAGCGCTCATGTACCTTTAGAAAGAAGATATAGTTTTGCTTTTTAAATATGTTTTTAATTGAAACAGAATTACACCATTTTGCCCCCCTTTTCCTCCCTCCAGACCTTCCCAGCTACCCTCTCTCAAACCCTCCCATGCTCCCCCACCCTTTCACGCCAATGGCCTTTTTTCCCTTTGATTGTTATTGTTACATACATATATGTGTATGTACAAATATTTATAGATAAAACCTGCTGAGTCCATTTTTGTTTGTGTGTGTATGGTTTCAAGGCTGACCTCTATGTGTTGGACAACTTGTAGAGATTTCTTTAGGGGTGGGGACTCCATGAAATTTCCACCTTACATGTTAACATGTCTGTTAATATTAGCATGGTTCTGGTCTTGTCTATACTGCCATTTCTTGGAGAGGGTGTTTCACAGCAGACTTCACAGTATTTTGGCCTTACAATGTTTCAGCTCTCTGTTTTGGGGTGTTCCCTGAGCCAAAGATGCAGGAGCTGTGATGTGGGCATATCCAGGGGCTGGGCTCTTCATCATTGAAGACCTCTGTATTGTGGCTGGTTGTGGTTTTCTCTGTGTGATGATCTCCATTGACTAGGAGTCATAGCTCCACTTAACTGCAATTTCATTTTTCTTGAGAATCAAACTGTTGTACTTCATTATCATTGCTGTTAACCTCTGACTGTGCCTAATAAAATATAAGTTGTTAGGAAACCACACGGAGTATGAGAGGGTAGTCGCCATCTTTAGTGACAAGCACCTACTGGGCATCTTAGACATATCCCTTTGGATAAGGAAAGGATGCTTATATGTAATGTGACAGGCTACAAGGATAGATTTAGATCTCTGAATTTTTTTCCTCCACCCCTTACCTTTAATCCACCAGGTACATGTCTTCTGCTCTAGGTGTCTGTGGCAAAGCTTTTTCCCCTAGACTGGAATATTGATCTCAGTTGCTCCAGCCTCTGTTCTCACAGACTAACCTCAATATTCCTACCACCAGAACATATGAAGAGATACATTTTCTGCTGCTGCTTATTAGATGGTGTATTCTAACTCCACATAGTTTTGGTTAATGTCTTTTCCAAAATAATCTAGAAGGCTGCTTTTACCACAAATGCAACGGTGGGGGACTGGTATACTTCTACCTCACCGTAAGTTCTATTTCTTTTTTTTACAATGTACAAGTAATAATGAGTTACTGAGACTGGAATCAGGACCTATGTTTCCTGGGGGCAAGACGGACTTTCAAATACAGAGCCTTCTCTCTGGGACTTGACATTTTATTAATTATGCCCCTTTTGCCTATGAGTTCTAAAGCTTAGTTTTTCCATAACTTGGTTTCTTTTTCTGTAAAATGGAAGAGAAAGTGCCCATTACAAGCAGAAAAGGGGTAATGAGAAAAGCAAGTGAGCTAGAACTTGCCTCGAAATATCCTACTGAGAAAGCTTTGGTTTCTGTCCCCCTGTCCCACCCCACTCTCTTTGGTTTGGCCATAAAGTAAAGCTGCACAGCCGAGGTGTTGGCTTCCAGCGCGTGCTGTGGTGGGAAGCAACATCTCCCTTTCCCCACAATGTGGTTCTGAGATGCACTTCTTGAAAGCTGAGTGGCCAATGACAGCACCCGCCTGGGGGACTGGAATCTACACCAGCCTCGTGGTGTGATTGCTTGGCCTTTAAAATTCACTGGTCTGGCAGTCAGGCATGCTTGGCAGCCAGGTCAGGAATGCTAGTTTGAAAATGTGCAGGAGTAACAGCAGACCTCCACTTAGTCTTGCAAATCCCTCTTTCAATTTGAAATGGTAGTTTCCAGAATGTTCTTTGCTATTACCATCATAGGCACAAATTTCTAATAAATGGTCCAGATTCTCTCTGAATTTGACACTCGGGAAAGCACAATGATTGGGTACTGAGGAGATGAGGCTACAGTGTGGACGGTCAGGGGCCACTCTGAGAATCTGTCATGATCCCACCAAGATCTTGATGCTGCTCTAAATTAAATGAGGAAGATGCCACCGATATCTTTAGATAAAAGTGTTGCCAGGCGACTAGCACACATCATTCTCCTTGCCCTTATCTTCTGAAGGTTAGTGTTTGCTCCAGACCAGAACTCCAGCATCAGAAAACCTTGTAGCACCTCTTCCAACACTGCACAATTTGCCTCTCCTTCCTCCTTTCAGCAAAGAAAATGAAGCAGAGGTGAAGAAAATCTGCAAATGAAAAGGAAAAGAAGAGGACATCAAAAACATTAGCTTTGTATGGTCGCCTAGATAAACTACACCTGAATCCCAAACAAAGTTCAAATTGTCCAAAGAAGTAAACCAGTTCTTGGCGGTAGCTCTCAAAAACAATCATGCACGCTGGGCGGTTGTGGTGCATGCCTGTAATCCCAGCACTCGGGAGGCAGAGACAGGTTGGATCTCTGAGTTTGAGGCCAGCCTGGTCTACAGAGATAGTCCAGGACAGGCTCCAAAGCTACAGAGAAATCCTGTCTCAAAAAACAAAAACAAAACAAAACAAAACAAAAAATCACGCTTTGTCTTTGCTGGATGTGTTCTGTCTAAATTGTCATCAGCACAGTTTTGAAATCTGTAAGACACGTGACTGTATTTTTATTATATTGAAAACTCAGTGCTTAATAATACCACCCGGTTAAGTTCTGTTGGCAGCCAGAATGTGCGGAGGAAATGCAGCAGGCCAAACAAAACAAAAAATTATATCCAGTTTGAAGGATATGTGCACCTGTGATAAGTGACCCACCCCTTTGCGTTGAAGGTGAGCTTTCAATAGGTTGCAAACACTGGGCAGCCAAATCTGCCAGACAATGCTGACTGATCGTAGTAGGATCCCACACAGGAGGGGTGCAGGACTCTCTAGAGCAGAACACCCCTCCAGGGGGGAAGAAATTTATGCTCAGGGCTCAGAACTTCCTATATAGAGTGAAGGTCAGCTGCTGCTCTGTGTGTGGGATCAACAACACGTCTGTTCAAACAACAACAACAACAACAACAACAAAATGTTTGTGTAGGGAGCAGAATGCATATGCAAAGACAGGAATTTCGGCTTCCTCCCTAATTCAGTTCATTGGTTCGCTCAAACCCAGTTGTCTTTTTGTTACAAGCGCACACATGAAATGCTCAGAAGGCCCTGGGAGTCAAGGCTGATCTTCCTGCCTGTTCAAGGTCTTCCAACTCCCGCTGCCGCCTCTGGGCTCAGCTGCCCACAGCTTGGCTGAACACAGTTCCTCACCACACCCTGGCCTTGCCTCTCTGAGCTGTCTCTGTGTTCCTTCCTCTGCCTGCAATTCTCTTGACAAAGGGCTTGGGTGGGAGGACCTCTCTTTGGGGGATCCTCCACTACTCCAAAGAGGAGAGTTCTGCCGCCTTTGCTTTGAGTGGGATTGTGGTGCTTTCTACACCCAGGTGGCTTACCAGGTCGAGATAGTCCTCAAGGGCCAGGACTTACTCATCTTTGTGGGGCTCACTGAAAATGGAAATGCTGGCTGATAACGCCCTGGTCTGCCCTCTTTAGATACCAGTGATTCACAGTTTGCAAACAGGAGTCCTTTAATGTTTAACCGCCTCGCTGCTTATGTGCTGGCGAATCACTTTGTATCCTGGTCTTAGATTCCATAAAAGCATATGTTTCTGCCTCGTAGGAGTTTAGCCTCTGGAAGCTTGGGCCATAGCGTGTCTTTCATGTTCCAGCCACCAGATTATGTTTTCCACACTGGCAGCACACTTGCAGCCAAGATTAATTCTCCCTGTGCTCAGACTCAGTGCTGAGTCTGTGAAAAGGGTTTCTTTTGTGCAGTAGGCCCTGGGCTGGCATCTGATAGAGGATTCCAGATTTGTCACCCTTCAAACCCAAGACTTTGGTTGGTGCCTAATGAAAGTGGTTGCTCCTTCCAGCCAAGGACCCTGCTGGAGGACTTGCCAGAGGAGTGTTTGCTCTTCCTAGGAATCTGAGGAGCAGTTTTGTGTAGCTCAGTGTGGATCAGTAATTTTCCATCACCTGAGCGCCTCTACCAGATAGGCCAGGCCCGGCCCCTTAGGGCCAAGAATGGCTTGTGATAAGGACTCAGGAGCAGGTCCAGTCTTATTCAAATGAATGTTTGGGGACCAACAATAGGAGAAGGGGGTGGGGCGTAGGTGCAGGAGAAGCTCTCTTCACCAACAAGATACCTAAACACATCCAGGGACTTGCTGCTAGTGTATGTTCTATGACCTAATGTGTAGTACTATGGTGTGTGGGATTGCTGACAGCTCATGTTTACAGAGGTTATGGTGGTACTACCTGTGAACTTTCTAGCAAAGGAAAGCAATAAATCTTTTTTAAAAGATAGCATGGTCATGTATGTATACAATGCAAAATCATACCTCATTTTATTGAGCTCAAGATGCTTTATGCCTCATATTAAATATCTTCTTCTATCTTCGTAACAATCCCAAGAGACGGATGCATTTTATCTACTTCATAAATAACCAAAATGATATGTAAGAGTGTTACATAATCTTATTTTATGTGTATAGCAATATTTCAACTGACGACTTTCTTAAACTGTCTTTTTCCTTTGTTTTCCCAAACACTGGAAGTGATGCTTACTAGCCATTTTTCCTTCATGAGAAGGAAAAAGGTGTTTGAGAAGTTTGCGAGAGAAGAATCTATCTGGCTTTAACATGGAGGACCTAGAGCAGATGCAGATGTGGGCCACGAAAGCTTTTCCTAAGAAATACCTGGGATATAACAAATACGAGTCAGTCAACTGCCACGCGTCCACCGTCCAGGTGTATATGACTCTAACTCCTGACTATTAGATGACCAGTCCAGAGAGCTGAGAAAAGGTGCTATGTAAACTCTTTTCTAGCAGTATGGCCATGCCTACTCTAGATTAGCAGTCCTTAGTTTCAAACAAACTCAAATGGGACAGAAGAAGAGCGGCCCCATACTCTCTGCCCCTGAGACGGGCCAGCCTGTCTGTGCATGTAGAGACTTAGTGCGTCATTGACAGGCATCCATCCCTGTGTGATCTGAGCAATTAATTCATGGTCAGTTCTGCTGTTTTGGCACCTTTCACCTAGGCCTTCTCTTCCTCACAGAAGAGACAGAAACCCATTCCATCTAGTGGGATGAGGGATGGACCCAGAGGCCAAGAAGTATTACTTGAACATTTTCCTGTGACCTACATTCTTGTTCAACGCTTGCTGACTTCCCGTTCCTATCTGTTTGTTACCAGGCCCCAGGCTGAAGGCAATAGATGGCCAAGACCAAAGGTTGTGAGTGAGGCTTTTCTCTCTTTGGTTCCCTGTTGGTTACAGAAGGGGGAAAGAGGCAGTGTGGGTATAAGGATGCTGGGTGTAGTGGCATTCTCTAAGAACCAAAAAGCCCATCTCAACCCTGGCAAAACTTAAATACACTCCAATAATAATGAGCCCATGGTTAGGGAGAAGCTTTGTGACAATACCTGTCCCCAAAGGCCAGACTTTGTAATAGAAATATTCTTAAACCTTTATAGATCTGGATGACCCACCTCCTGAACTGATCACCCTTTAAAAATGTACCCTAGAGTGCTGAGCAGCAGTGGCACACGCCTTTAATCCCAGCACTCAGGAGGCAGAGGCAGGCGGATCTCTGAGTTTGAGGCCAGCCTGGTCTACAGGGAGAGATCCAGGACAGGCACTAAAACTCCAAAACTACACAGAGAAACCCTGTCTCGGGGGAAAAAAAAAAAAAAATTTACCCTAGAGCAAGCGTGGATTCAGAAATAAGTTTGCAAAGGCTAGAGAAGAAGTGAGTGGATATGCCCTCCTGGGAGATTAGACGTGATGATTGCACAAGAGACTATGTGAGACTTATGGGGAAGGGCCTATGGTACAGAACACCTGTGGTAATACAATCAAGGGCAATAAATAGCAGAGGTTTTTGAGTGGGTCCATTCTGAAAAGCCAAATTGGTGACTAGAAGCAGACTTACAAGGCTAGGAATGGAGTCCAGTGAAGCAGATGTTAGGTATTCAGGATTTAGCAGAGCATTTAGGGCCAGCTTGCCACATATTTCACTTGCAAGATTCGTTCAGATTGATTTGTATATGAACATGATGGAAACCAGAAAACAAACATGGGCTCTGGTGAGGTCCCAAGGTGCCCAGTGGGAAGGGAGAGAGGAGAAAGAAGATGCAGATTGCTGTTAGAAAGACTTCTGTATATATTTGATTATTCTAGGGAGCTGATTCATTTTTTCTTGTTACAGAGGCATAAAATAAAAGATACAGGTATGCCAAGAAAATGAACCGAGTGCATAAGGTTTAGTTCAAACCAAAACAAACTGGTTGTTTTCCATGATGAAGAAAGTTCTGGTATATAATGACATAATCCTAACCATCCACTCACTCCATGAGCCCCTGTTCCCAGCCTCTGAGCACAGGTAGACTGTAAGCAGCTGTCTTAGGGGACTGTTGGTTGCTGTTACTCCAGAAGGGTGGTCTGGAGGGGGACAGGGAGAACCTTACAATGTGGGTAAGAACTGTGTTGACTCATGAGCCTAACAATGCTAGCTGGTAACGTGATGTTTGTACTTCAGAAAGCCTCTCACCCTTCCCTGATTTCTGAAAGACTTTGGGCTAATAAATAGTTTCTCTTCCTCTTCCTCTTCCTCCTCCTCCTCCTCTTCTTCCTCCTCCTCCTTTTGGTTTTTCGAGACAGGATTTCTTCTTGGAATTTGCTGTATAGACCACGTTGGCCTCAAACTCAGAGATTTCCCTGCCTCTGACTCTCAAGTGCTGGGATTTAAAGGTGTGCACCACCTCACCTTTCTATGGGCTAAATGGTTCTTAATGTTATGGTTGGGATGTTTGTGTTCCTCCAAATTCATATGTTGGAATCCTCATCTCCAAGGTGTTAGTATTAGGAGGTAGGGAGTCAGGGAGATGACTGGGATGGGGGGCTGGAGTACTCGGGAATGAGGTTAGTAAGTACCCTTCACTGGTGCTTCTGGTCTCCTTTGGAATACCTCCCTTTTATCACTTGATGCTACAGTGAGAAGTCATTTCTCTACAAGGAAGTGAACCTTCAGTACCAGACACAGAATGGAGCTTGTTTTTGTATTTTTCCAGCCTCCAGGCTACGGGACATGTATTTCTGCTGTCTATAAGCTACTGACACTACAGCATATTTCTGTAGCAGCTTGACATAGTGTCACTGAGCTTCTTCCTGGATACTGCTCAGGATTTACTCCACTCTGGTACTCCTATCCCTGGAATTTATCTCCAAGGGGCCTGTCTCCTGCTTGCCTCTCCTACATCCCTTCCCTGGTGCTAAAGATTTACTCTGCTGATGGCTGACCCACTCAGGAACTGGAGTGACATGATGTTAGGGGTGGGACAAAAGGCGTTGGAAAATCTCTGAGAGCAAGTATGTGGACTAAGAAGCAGAACTGAGGGTAGTTCCCCAGCCTGCCCTCCTCTGTGTCTTGAGGCTCACCTGCCTGTCCAGGCTGATGGTTGAAGCCAGTGCCTTCACTGGACTCCAGATCTGCTGACAAATGGTCTCCAGGCATTTTAGGCTTTGATGTTTCACTAGAAACTTACTCAAATATCTCAGCCAGATTCACGAATGTCTTCTCTCCCCACCCTAGCCATCAATATGACTATGACCTTTACCCTTTCCCTCCTCATACTTTAGTCATTTCCCATGGCTTATAAGATGTGTTAGACATTTTCTATTGCTGTGGCAAAACATGCCGGAAAACAATTGGAGAAAGGGCTTATCTTCTTCCAGTCAAGCCTCTCCTCCCAATAATCCACTCAGTTATGAGTCTGTTGATGTGTTAATCCATCAGTGTCCCATGACCCAGTCATTTCCCCAGAGCTGGGCTCTGAGCATTGTGTAGAGGACTAAGCCTTTCACACAGGAACTTTTGTGGGAACACCATGTCTAGACCACAGCACCATCTCCAAACACTTCCCATTGGTGTCCACTTCTGTCTGGTGCCACCACCTCTGCAGCACTCTTGGAACTTATCTCCTTGCTTCTAGAACATTCTCCGTTCTACCATTGGAAAAATTGTGCTAAAACAACATTCTGCTGTAGTCCTCATTGGCGGCAGGTAGACTGGATGATGTATGATGACTGATGATCATCCGCTTAATAGGATCTAGAATAACTGGGAAATAAGCTCTGGGTGTGTGTGTGTGTGTGAGGGGTTCTCTAGAGTAGGTTGATTGAGGAAGAAAGACCCTACTCTAACTGGTAGACTGAACACAAAGGAGAAAGTGAACTGAGCCATAGATCCATCTCTCTCTGCTTCCTGACTGCAGATGAATGTGGCTACTTTCCCCAGGCTCCTACTTCCCCTGGCATGAGCTAATAAACCATCAATTCCTTAAGTTGGTTTTGGTTGGCATTTTGTCCCAGCAGCATGTAAAGTGGCTAACACAGTATCTCTTACCCACCTCTCTCTGTCTTCCCCTTGACCTCTACACTCAGTCTCTACACTCTACCTCTACAGTCCTGCTACACTCCTTCCCAGACATCTAACCTGTCACTCATCTTCTGCCCAGCCCCACTCCCTGCTGGACTTAGCTCTCACTGTGCTTGTAGACCTCATTGAGCGCCTCTTCTTCATTTGCTCCAGAATCCCAAGGGTAGTACACTTACCTTGTACCTTCTGCTCAAGTATAAAAGCTCTTTGTTACACATCATTTTATACTTGGAGCCTGAAACATAGCACACATTCAGCTATTTTTTGCTGGATAAATGAGGAGTGTATAATGAATCTATTTCCCAGGTGAAGAACCAGAGGTTAACGCATACCTCAGGATGACATAGGAAGTCTAATTCAGTATTGTTTCCAAGACATCGCCTATCAGGGCTCACAGAGACCCAGCAGACACACAGTGGGGTGGAACCCTTCTAGCATGAGCTGCTGCTCTATAGGTTTTTCTGTTTTTTTGACAGAATAACAGCACTCAGTGATTGCCAGGGAACGGAGAATACCTGTGGCTGCTTCAGGAAGACGTAGACTGGAAATGGAGGACCCACTTTTAACTTCTTTAGCAATCAGTTCCTCTCAGGCTGTCTCCCTCTCCAAAACATACACGGGGAGATGACATGATGCCATCCATAACATACATAGGGAGGGGACATGATGTCATCCATAGCATACTTGGGGAGATGACATGATGTTTAGGGTGCTGTTTAAATCTATACCTCTACCATATGCTATGTGTCACAGTCCTCTTTAAGCTACTTCCTTTCTACAGGACTCAGCAAGGGACCAGTGAAATGTACCACCAGGACGTATGGTATATTCCGAAACTTGACGCAAGGTATCCTAGATGACACACTGGTCTTAGATAAGGCTTTTATTGGAAATAAATTCCAGTAGCCATTTAATTCCTGCCTAAATACTCCTGCTGAGACTATAGATGGAATGAATTTTGAGTAGAGAAAGTAGCCCAGATGTATTTTAAAGTCATCCAGTCTATCCTGAGGGTCTATACTTGATACTTTATACAACTATTTACAGGAAATTTCCCAGCCCGTATCTTCAAACAGGGGAAGGGACTCCAGGCTAGTCTAGTGCAGAGCCATGTTCAGACCCACAGACCAATCTTCCATTCACTTTCCTACCAGCAGTTCCTGATGGTGTTATAGGTGACATCATTTACAAACACAATCTAACTACAGGCCAGTGAAATACCTGTGGCCTGACCTCATGCCTAACACCTCAGCGATAGCCAAGTTTTGTTTTGTTTTGTTTTGTTTTTTTTCCCCCCCGAGACAGGGTTTCTCTGTGTAGCTTTGCGCCTTTCCTGGAACTCACTCTGTAGACCAGGCTGGCCTCGAACTCACAGAGATCTGCCTGGCTCTGCCTCCCAAGTGCTGGGACTAAAGGCGTGCATCACCACCGCCCGGCTAGCCAAGTTTTTCAACTGGGGAACTGTGAGAAAACGGAGCAACTGACTCCATTAGAACCAGAGGTGGAATCAGCAGCCAAAAAGACATCGGAGAGAAGCCCTGAGGTAAAGTTAGAGCTGAGGTGTCATAGTGATCTGAAGTTAGGAAGAAGCAGAAACTGAGTTGGTAAATATTCAGGGGAGACCTTGTGGTATGATGTAGTCTGGAGGCAAGAAGGGCAGGTCATTAAGAAGAGAACAGAGTGGGTCAGTGGGGGCAGGTTCCAGGATTCACACAGAATCCGTAACAGGACATCAGAATAGCTGTATCTGGGTCCAATTCCATGCTCAGAGAGCTCTGGCCTACTACACTGCCTGGTTTTCTTTCCATGGAGTTCCTTCTCTAGGTATACTGTGATGCCAACCACTCCTTATCATGGAATAGCTGAACAAGACACCACAGGACGGGCTCCCTGTATTCTGTCCCATTGGCTCTGGCCATTGGTTGGCCTTGCAGATGGCTTGGTATCTGGGCCACACTCTTCTCCACATTCATATAACATTTTCATTTGCACAGCTTAGCTCTGATCATCCACAATGAAGCCCCTAACTTTTGGTATATGAGAAAATATGAACTTTGATGTCCATAATTTAAATCTTATGGACCGCAAGAAAACTCTGGATGATGGATGAGTCGGAAAATCCTTCAAAACTGTATGGAATGAAAGTGTGCGTTGTTCTCCTGGGAGAGTGTTCATAACTAACATTTTTAGAGCATCCTCTAACCCCTGCCCCAAGTTAAAGGTCACTAGTTTGTGAGGCAAGAGCTCGGATTCCAGGGTCAGGAGAAACATGTCTGAAATCCAAGCTGTCTGTTTACTTGACATCTCTGCATCCCATGCTATGTATGAAATGTTTCTGAGACAGTAGCACTACCACCTAAGAGCAATGAGAATTCAGAAACAGCCTACAGAACACATTCATCCTAACCGCTACCTAGCATTATAGCAAGCTTTCAATGATAGTAGATATAATTGTATGATATTTAATGAATATAAATGATCAATTTTCATTGCTACATTTTTGTTTCAAATTCTGGGTATCTATATTTAATTGTTAAAAGTGGGGCTCTTTGGAAAAGAATTGTGAGATTAGAAAAAATTCTCAATAACCAAATATCATTTTATCAACATAGAATTTTTATTTTCCAGTAAGGTGTAGCAGAAAATACTACAGAATGGCTATTCATATTTTATAAAATTTATAAAATATTCATGAGCTAAAATGATTTATTTTGTATTGATGAGCATAATTTTATATACTGTCATAAACATTAATATATGAATTATATTGTATGAATTAAATTATATGAATTGAAAAAGCTTGAAGGCTAATGAGATATTGAAATGACTGGCATTTTCACTGGGTTTGAAAAATTGTTACCACTTAAAATGCATACATTTAATACACATTAGTTCATTGTGGAGGTTTACATGAAAAACCAGGTGACTTGACTAGGGTTGTATGAATGTCTCAACAAGGCTGCTCTTGATATTTTTAAATGCCTACTAACAATCATTTTAAAGCATATATACACATATATACACATATTTAACATTGTTGGTTCATTGCATATTACCGGAAAACACGTGATACCCAGCAGGCCATCCGGCTGCCTGTTTTAGAATAAGAGCAGATGCAGTTGGTAAGCCTTTGTGAAACTGGTGGGATGGAGATGGTGGCGACATTCTGCATCCAAAGAGAGGAGAGACGGATGCTGTTTTCTCTCCCAACTTCAACTAAATAATCCATTGTGGAATCAGACTTCTTTTGCCATGCCTAGATGGTGGATGGTGGGGGCACACTGTCAACTATGAACAACCATCCAGCTGGTTTTAATAGGCCAGTCCTGATGAGGCCCTGATGGTAGAGAAAGGAAATCTCAAAATTCCTG
This sequence comes from Onychomys torridus, assembly GCF_903995425.1. Taxonomy (NCBI): domain Eukaryota; kingdom Metazoa; phylum Chordata; class Mammalia; order Rodentia; family Cricetidae; genus Onychomys; species Onychomys torridus. Next base: position 37,075,640 of record NC_050461.1, read on the forward strand.
GTGAGAGGACTGTGACTTTTCATTTGACCGGTGGTTAGTCAGGTGTATGCAAATAATCACCGCCCAGGGCACAACATCAACAAAACAAAACCCAACCCAACTCATGAATGCCAAAAATGTCCTGTTTTCAAAATAACAATGGGCAGCCTGCCTTTCAGAGGGTTAGAAGCACAAGGTTCAGTGTCGTTATTTTCCTGTACAGTCCAGGGTTCTTATTGCACTGACTGAGGAGTAAAAGTGGAGACATTTTTGGTCCCTATCCAGTTATTGAAACTCTGCTCCCTTGGTCAGTGATCTGTAGTTACTCTAGGACACAAGGTATTTGGCTGGACCATGACTGTGTAAGGACAAAAGTCCTGCCCTTTGGAGATCATGCAGGAGTCATGGAATGATGATAAAGGTGATGATGAGGATTTCTTCCATGGCTTCTCAATGGATACCTGTATATCATTCTTTTTTGTTGTTGTTGCTGTTGGGTTTTTTGTTTTGTTTTGTTTTGGTTTGGTTTTGGTTTTTTGAGATAGGGTTTCTCTGTGTAACAGCCCTGGTTGTCCTGGAACTCACTCTGTAGACCAGGCTGACCTCGAACTCACAGAGATCCGCCTGCCTCTGCCTCCTGAGTACGGGGGTTTAAAGGTGTGCACCGACATGCCCGGCTCCCATTGTTTTAGTCTAAGGCTCTCAAGTACACTCTGATAGGGCAGCTTCTCATCTCTGGGAGAGTGTTGTTCCTTGGGTCCCCTGTCTTCACCTTTATCACGCTCAGAATCTGCTCCAGTGGCAGCATTTTATGTAGCTTGGAGGCTGTTGCATAGCAACTCTCTGTTAAACCACATTGATAACTGGTTTTGACCCTTTTTCTTCATCCTCTCTCAAGACAGTCTCTACCAAAGGGACTTACTGTAGGAGAGGTATAATGTGATTGACTTCTCCATGATTTTCTTTAAGCAAGACTGACATACCCCCTCTCCTCGCCTCTTCCTTTGTGTTGTTTTCTTTAAGAGTGGGACAGAGATAATTAAGAAAGCTGGAAAATCCTTTCATATGCTACTGGTAGAGTTGCTTGTTACTTTGGAAGACATGAACTTGGGTTTTTTTTGTTTTTGTTTTTGTTTTTTTTTTGAGCTGAGGATCGAACCTAGGGCCTTGCCCTTGCTAGGCAAGCGCTCTACCGCTGAGCTAAAGCCCCAACCCCGGTGGGTTTTTTGTTTTGTTTTTGGTTTTGTTTGTTTGTTTGTTTTACGAGACAGGGTTTCTCTGTGTAGCTTTCCGCCTTTCCTGGATCTCGCTTTGTAGACCAGGCTGGCCTCGAACTCACAGAGATCCACCTGGCTCTGCCTCCAGAGTGCTGGGATTACAGGCGTGCACCACCACCGCCCGGCAGGTTTTGTTTTTAATACAGGTCACTATGTTGACCAGGCTAGCCTTGCATATGCAGAGATCCACCTGCCTCAGCCTCCTGAGTGTTATCGCACCTGGAACTTCTGTATGATCTCTAATAGCTCCCCGTATCAGAGCTTGATTTGTTTTCCTTTTCTATTAATACTGCCTTTCAGCTTGAGCTCTCTATCCTGAAGTTAATTTCCGAAACTGAGGCCTTAAGCAAGTCAGCCGATAATCCCCAGGACCTGGAGACTGGCTGCCATACCACAGCTGTGGGTCCTGCAAGCTCTTCCTGCGTAGGTAGAGAAGGGGAGAGGTGTGCTGGATAGCTTTGAGCTGTGTTGGTTTTTGCTAAACTATAGTTCCCTTTCTCAGGGTCCTTTTTGTTGTATGGATTGAAGTTATGTCTGGGTACAGAAAATACTTGATAAAGTCTGGAAGGTGAAAGTGAAGTAACAGTTCATGTTTTGCCCTCAGAAGGTAGATAAGCTGTTCCAGACACAATGGCGGGTCACACATATTAATACTGCCAGCTCACCTTGGGCACCATGGCTCTCCTAGCAATCACCGGACCCTCCTTCTTCTTTGAGACTTGAGCCAGGCAGAAATACAGCTCAATGGTCAAGTGAGTTGGCTTTGCCACACAACTGACCTGATCATGGATGAAGAGGCTAGACGTCGCTTATTTGTTCCCGTGGGTTCCAATTTATTCTTTTAAAATTTTATTTATTTTTTATTTGAAATGTATTAGTGTTTTGCCATGGGTGTTGGGTCCCTGGAACTGGAGTTACAGACAGCTGTGAGCTGCCATGTGGGTGCTGTGGGGATTGAACCCTGGTCCCCTGGAAGAGCAGTCAGTGCTCTTAACCTCCAAGGCATCTCTCCAGACCCTCCAGTTTATTCTTATAGGTTGTGTTTTGTCCTGCTCTATTCTATGTCACTTCCCACTTTCCTTCTGGACTGTTTGTTGACTGACTCAGCTTACAGAAAGATTATATTCAGCAGCGCAAGGAAGCCACAATCTTATGTAGATTCCCTGGCTTCCTGCTTGTGTAAGGTGTAGTGTGTACATAATAAATCCATATTTCTCATTACTCCTATAGGAGTTATGCCTCTCGAATTGAGCTTTGTTTGTACACTTTATTTGTTTGCTTGTTTATTTACTTACTTACTTATTTTGAGACAGGGACTCACTATCTAGCCATGACTGGCCTGGAACTAGCTATGTAGACCAGGTTGACCTTGAACTGCCAGAGATCTGCCCATCTCAACCTTCCATGTGCTGAGATTAAAAACATTCACTATCATGCTTAGGTCCTTTTCTTCTTTTATTAAAAAAGATTTGTCGGGGCTGGGGATTTAGCTCAGTGGTAGAGCACCCCTGGGTTCGTCCTCAGCTCTGAAAAAAAAAAAAAAGAAAAAGAAATAAAAAGATTTGTATCTAATTATGTATATACATGTGTACCTCTGTGTGGGTATGTGTGAGTGCAGGTGTCTGTGGAGTCCAGATGATGTCCAAAAAGGACATCAAGATCCCCTGGAACTGGAGTTATAGGCAGTTGTGAACTGCCTGGTGTGGGTGCTGGGAACTGAACTCTGGTCCTCTGCAAGAGCAGAGCAGATTGTGTTCTAATAGCCGAGCCATCTGTCTAGCCCTGAATAGTTCTTTAAAAAAAAAAAAAAAAAAAAAAATTATTTAACTTTATTTTATGTGCATTGGAATGAAGGTATCAGGTGCCTAGAACTGGAGTTACAGACAGTTGTGAACCACCATGTGAATGCTGGGAACTGAACCTGAGTCCTCTGGAAGAGCAACAGTCAGTGCTCTTAACCACTGGGCCATCTCTCCCGCCCCACCTGTATACTTATACTTATCCTCCATGACCATCAGCATCCCTTTCCAAATGGCGGCCCTGGATTTCAGGTATTACGGTGTCTTGAGAAGATGTGAAGTTTCTTTTTGTAATTTATTTCATACAGCATTAAATGTATAAAGCTCAGCTTGTCTTGTGAGACTCGGGTATATTATCTACAAGAAGGACATAGCCATATTTTACAGAGGCATGGGATGGAAGAGACCAAGAGCCTGACCCGGTAAACTTACAGACAGGAACAGATGTTAAAAGACCAATTCAACATCTAAGTAAGTGATGATTAATATAGGTAAATACAAATCCAGCGTATCAATGTTTGTTGAATGAAAGCATGAAAGATATTGTGTCATTTTAAATTGAAAAACAAACAATAGAGCAGTATCAAACAAGAAGACAAAAAAATGGAATTTCTTGTTTTCAAAACTCTAGTTATAGCTGTTTTCATTTTTCAGATGTTATTTTCAACATCGTTATCCTTTTGTTATATAGTTGTATCACATTAGTGTGGATATATATGTGTATTATATATATTTTACATCTACATATTATTTTATTTTTGGTTGTTCCTTATTTATGTTTCCTGTGGTTAAGGCTACGACTACTTTAAAGAAGACTGTAGGCCTCTATTTATAATGTGTTTTGTTTTCCGCTTCAACTCTTGTTCAGGTATTGGTCCTGAGAGGGATCTGAACTGTTCCAGGGAACTGAGCCTGAGGAAGCACAGCTATGGTGAAGGTGAGCACATGGCAGGAGCTGTTGCTAAGGGAACTTTCGTGGAAATGTTTAGGGTATAAACTTTCCCATCACATTTAAATTTCTCGCCATGGTGCTTGCCCTGCTGGACTTGAAAATTTGAATAGCTCTAGTCAAGACAGAAATATCCTAGGGATTGTGGCCATGGATGTGGTCTGTCAGCTGGCATTGCCAAGGATGATAACACAGGCTGCTGAAGAGAAGGGAAGCATGTCACTTGGGCACAATGACCAAGAAAAGTGTCAGATTCTGGACTTTGTATTAAGTGGAAATTAGTTAACTACTGGGAAAGGCTGTTTCTGTATAGCTGCCACTGAGGTCCTACTTCTCAAGTTTTATTTAAAGCTAGCTGTGTACAACCTGTTCAAACCATGCCTTAGTGACATTTCTGTTGCTGTGAAGAGACACCATGATCAAAGCAACTTATGAAAGAAAGCAATAAATTTAGGGGTTGGTTTATAGTTCAAAGGGTGAGTCCTTAACAATTATGGCAGGGAGCATGGCAGTAGGCAGGCAGGCAGGGCGCTGGAGCAGTAGCTGAGAGTTTACATCCTGATTCTCAAGTTGGAAGCAGAGAGAGAGAGAGAGAGAGAGAGAGAGAGAGAGAGAGAGAGAGAGACTGAGAATGGTGTTAGCTTTTGAAACCTTAAAACCCCCTCTCAGTGACACACTTCCTCCAACAAGGCCACACCTCCTAATCCTTTCCAAGTAGTTCCACCAACTAGGGACCAAGCATTCCAATATGTGAGCCTGTAGGAGCCAGTCTTATTCAAACCACCACAAACTATGTCTTTAACACAAGGAGACCACTAAGATGAAACCTTTCTATTGTGTTATAATGTATTCAGTTGATAAAAACAGAGCTGCTTGGGCTAAATTCTAGGTGAGATGACAGTATTTATTTTGTGTGGCTGGCCTTTACTCTCCACCTCAATAGCTTCATCTCTACTTCTTTAGCTGAGCATTCTCCAAGGCCCATATGACTTTCAGAAAAATAGCTTGAAAAATGTTGGTGTGGAACCTCTTGAGCTCATGTATATGTCTTATGAGTAAATTTTAAATTTCAACTTGTGCCCGGTGGTGGTGGCACATGACTTTAGTTCTGGCAATCAAGAAACAGAGGCAAGCCAGCATGTCTACAGGACAGCTGAGCTACACAGAGAAACTCTGTCTTGGAAAAAAAAAAAGTCAGTCCTGAAAAAATAAAATAAAATAAAAACTTCAACTTGTGAGTCAGATATTTATTTAACATTTTTGTTTCCATTGACCTCTTGACAATGCTAATGATACTCCTATACTCTGATAGGAAAATCTTTCATTACATTTACAGGGGCCACACTGTGTTCTGAACATGTTATTCATAGCAGCTCATTTGATCTTTTAGCAACCCAAACATGCTACTAAAGTTTATTGACTGTAAACCATGTCTTTCTTTCACATTGCCACACGTGTGAAAATCAAACAGTCTTGCTTTTGATGGTAGGGATAGTTTATTTCTTTTCTTTTCTTTTTTTTATCAAATTTCTTACAATTGTTTATTGTGCTTATGTGTGGGCACATCCACTCAATGACTCATATAAAAGTTAGAAGACAACTTGTGGGAGCTGGTTTTTCCCTTCTACCATGTAGGATCCTGGGGTTGAACTCAATTTTCCAGGCTTGGCTGCAGACCCTCTTTACCTAGAACTCATTCTGAATGTCTTATAAGGGCTCTTGACAGAGGCTGAGGGACCAGGTACAGCACAGAAACCAGACCAAGACTTCTCTATTTATTTATTTTTCCTTTTCAGAGAGCTGGTTCAAGAACATGAGACTAAACGCTAAATTATCAGGTAACAGCTGAAAATGTTCATTGAGCAAAACAGTGATGGGAAGGTATCAAAACTGAGAGGGAGCAGAGTCTAACTAGTTTCATTGTTAAATGCCTCCATTATTAGTAGAGTTTGACCTGGGTGTGTGTGTGTGTGTGTGTGTGTGTGTGTGTGTGTGTGTGTGTGTATGTGACCATCTTTTTGTTTGTGCAGGGAAGGAATACTGGTGTGCATATCACCCACATGTGTGGAGCTATCCAGAAATACTAATTACGCAAAGAGAGGACACCACCCATTTTAAAAAAATTGCCCTCATTACTGAGAAGAGAAGAGGGTAGTGAGCTCTTTGCTAAGGACAGTGAGCAGCTAATGGGGCTTCGAAGATACTCTATGACATGCAGTCTGATGACAGTCACTATGAGATCCTACAGGGCAGTGATGGGCAGGTAGGAAGGGATCAGAAAAACTTCATTATTGAATCTGGCCATTCCATCAGGGTCCTTACACAACTGCATACCTTAGCTGTGACTGACTCAGTCATTTACCCTTTTCCCCCTTGGTGATTATTCAGTAAAACCACAAAGCTTAAAGTGCTTATGGGCTCAGTATAAAGAGGAAGGAGGAAGTGGGCTGCAGCATAGGCCGCTCCATCTTCCTGTTCTGGAGATGGAAGGTTGCAGGGAATGGGGTGGATTGCAAATAAGTTGCAAAGATAATCCAAAGCCGGCCAGGACCATGAGTGTTTGGCAAAGAGGAAAAGGCCGTGGGCGCAGTTGGACTTTGGGGGAAGTTCTTGAGGCCAAGAAAGAGAATGTGAGCATGGATCCCCAAATAGGAGCTATGTGGTCATTTGGGGCTATGTGAAGCACTAGTGGGGAATGGAGAATGACTCTGAAATCTGACCAGGTACTGGGGTTGGGGTTGTGCTTGGAGACTGACTAAATATTGGGATAGGGATTGTTCCTGCCCTGTATGTTGCAAAGGGTTTGGAATTTTCTCATTTCCAGACTGGGCTATTTTAGGCAAAACTACCTCCGCGGTTCTCTTCTAATTATCTCTGCCAAGAATCCAGCTACAGAAAGGTATCTTCTAGATATTAGGATGAAGGAGATGGTGATCACTGTCTGGGCTCACTAAGAGGCTGGTATGAGCTTCACTGGGGTGTGGGCACCAGCTTCTGGAGTGCTTATCCCTAATATTTGCCCCACTCATAATTTATTAACAAAATTGGCCCTCATTAATAATTCTTTGAACTAGCAGAGCAGTCCTAGTTGATTGAAAATAATTATCAACCTCTCCAGATGATTAAACAGCACATTTGGATTTTCATTTATATTATCAGTTTGATTGAACGATGTGTATGTGCACAAGGACTGTGTATTAACACGATAGCTCTTAAAAGCAATATTGAATGAGAACAAGGAGGTTGTATACTGCTCCATATCATAGGAAAAACAAGAAGTCTAAGGCAAGGGAATAAATGAACAATCTGGGTGCGTAACATAAATTATGAAAGACAGGCTGTGACAGAGATAAAGATGCATGGGACTTAAGGACTAAACACACAGAAAAACATTTATGATGTCCCAAGCATAGTCCTCTTATGCTTCAGAGGACTGCAAATTCTCATCAGCACCAATAAAAAAGCAGTGTAATTAATCTGGAACAGAAAGAATACCACAGATGTTTAAAATTATTTTTTTTCCCTTCTGACTCAGTCTTCTGTATACTTGCAAATTGAAGGTTGTAGATTAATAGCCCCTGAGCTTCCTGCCCAACGGGACTGGGTCCAGGATTGTGTTTGTTCTCATTGACATCCTTTTGGATTCCATCTCTTTCCCCTAATCAGAATATAAGAGAAATCCAAGCTTTGTCTCGCTTTGGTTGTCCCGATCGATCTATTCTGTGAAGGATTCACTCAACAAGAATAACAAAACTTCCCGCCGAGAACTGTAGCGTCTCACCGGAAGTGGCACAGGCTGTGTTCTTCGCTAATATCATTCTGTGTGGTGCAGCCTCATTCATAAAACAATGGTGGGAATGTGCTTCCACCTGGTTCATTTGAATTCTGGTTTTGCTCCTCGTGGTCCCCATCTGGATCAGCTCAACAAACTTCCAATGCTAGAGGGAAGATTATGCAAACTTGGAAATTTGTTACACGGTCACCACCACCATGTAGGCAAGTACTTTCATGGAGAGGTAAACTAAATCACCAACTTAATTTCTGGTGGTTGAAGTTTTTCCTAACAGGTCAGAGGCAAACCATACAAAGATCTTGGCCAATGTTTTAAATTCTGCAGCTTTGGTAGAGCAAGGCCTTCTCGTCTTTAAGCTATAATTCTTTTTAAACATGAAGTTCTTTGGGAAGGGTGTTAAAAGGCAGAATGGCATGTCTCAGATCTTGAAGGCTTTCCTAATGGAGTGTATGCTTGGGCAACCGCAGGTAACCTTTGGTCATGGTAGTGCCAAGCCCTGAGTGTTCTAGGAAAGGGCAGTAGGAGCCACTGCCAGATCCTTAGGAATCTGAAAAGTTCATCCATTTCTTCTGGTTTAAATGCTGAATCTCATGGGGCCTGCCACCTCACAGATACTGAAATCAGCTCTCATTTGCCAAACCCCAAATTCCTAGAGAAAGGCTTTATGAACTTTATTTCTGTCAGCTCAGCCAGAGCAAAATGTCTGGTTCTCTTTCTATGAAACACAATTACAAAATATAATATGCTGAGAATTGATGGGCAATGTACTAACAAGAAAAAGCTCTCGCCTCTGAAAATTATATATCCATAGTGTAGACGTAATTAATAACTTAAAAAAAACCATTTTTTTGGTCCACATTTAAAATGGACTGTATTCTGATGCAGTCACAGAAAGCCACAAAGGGAAAAGCACTCAAAGAGATTCTAAGAAATAATGCCCTACTTCATAGCCAGAATAGAAAAAGGAGCCAAGTATAAAAACTAGTTCTTAGGCTATGGCCTACCGAAAACAGATACTCACTGAAGTGCTGGCTACCCCATCCCCCACTGCCTGCCTACCCTCTGCTAATCCCATTTCCTTTCGATGTCCTTCAAGCCACCTGTTTAAGAGAATATTAGTAATTATCTCTAACAAACCCGCTTGGGTTATGTTTATAGAACAGTAAGAAAATGTTTCATGAAGGGATTAACTAACGCATCAGGTGTAGGCATTAATTTCAAGGAAGAACCAGTTATTCAGTGTTTCATCAAAATGCTGATTTCAGAGGAGCAAAACCAACTCTAGTTAGAGGGTGTTTTCCACCTAAAAGCCCCTGATGGGATAGGAACTGGCCCCACCCAAGGCGCCCTAAAACTGTCTTAATCTTTTAACACATTTTCTCAATCCTTTTAGGCCAAAGAAGGAAACCAAAACAAAATTCGGGCTGACAATATGGTTCAGAAGATAAGATTTCGGTGTTGAACAAGGAACACACGTTCCTGTGAAAAGGCAGAGATCACCATCATTCATTCATCGCCGTCGTGTTCAGAAAGGAAAGGTAGGCTAAGCCTCCTTACTTCACATATGTGGCCACAGAGGCAGACATGGAACAAAGTGACTTTTTTTTTTTTTTTTTTAAAGGACGTTATCTGTTGCCGAAGAACAGATGGAACTTACAAGGTAAATTTTTTTTAACATTTTCCAGAGGAAATATAATTCGACAACCTCTCTTTTTCCAAAATTCAGTCCTCTATTGCCCCTTCAGGGGCCATTTTCTGTGTTCCTCTGGCTTGCTTAGGGCGAGTGTAAGTTTTTGGTGGAGGCTGCCTTAGGTCAACACTTAAGACAGGGTCTGGCTAGAGGGGACGGTGGTCCCAGCCTGAGTGGCAGCACGGAGGCTGTCAGCACAGGGTGTTCATGTGTAGCATCCTCCTAGGACTTACTGGGGAGGCCGCTTTTAGCACAGATTCTAACAGAGCCATGCTCTGACTCACCCTGGCCCTCATCCAGTCTGAGTGACAGAAAGCTAGCTCTGCTTTTGTTCCAGGCATTTTCTTCAGAGTCACCTAAACTTGCCTCTTGTTCTTTAAACAAAACCCACGAGGCTGTCCTGACCACCACCACCCCCCCCTCTTTTTTCTGGAATCTTCATTTTCTAGCATTTAAAGCTCACCAGTTTCCAACTTTCTGTCCTGGGTCTAACTTTATCTTAATCCACTAATCCCATTTAAGCATTGAGTTCCTCTTCCTTTTTCATTTTCTTCTTGAACTTTTTTTTTTTTTTTTTTTTTTTTTTTTTTTTTTTTTAGGGCTTGGGGAGTTAAACTCCTCCTGCTGCCCCTCCCCGCTTCGTATAAAAACAAAGAAAAACAAAAAGCCAAACCGAATGTGAATTTTATTCGGACATTTAAAAACTAGTGTCTTCTGGCTTCGGATGGGCTGTCTCCTCCCTCCCCCCTTTCTTTTCTCTTCCTTTCTTTCTTTTCCTCACCGAACTTCTTCAAAGTGGCCTCTACTTAGCGTCTTCACATCTCATTAATTCCTCAACCCATTACAGTCCGGCTTCCACCAGCCACCACTCAATTAAAAATACTTTCCTGCCCGCATCCTCCCGATTGGCCGCTTCAATGGGCCCACTTTCCCTTGTCTTGCCACTTGACATTTATGCAACATTTGACATGGTTGACCAGCTCGTCCTCATTGAAACTCTTCCCTTTCTCAGCCGCTTTTATTTCGCCGGCTCCTGCCGCTCTCCGCGCTCTCCGTGGGCTTCCTTTGGCGTTTCCTCCTGCCCTTTGATGTTGGCTTTCTGGGGGATCTATTGATGCGCTGCTCACATTGCACGCTGGCTCCGCTCGAGTTTCTTCCCCGTCAGCCTCCCCCCCCCCACCCCGTGTGCCCGTGAAGTTCTCTGGCCCCCAACTTCTCTAGGGAACTCCAGTTCTTACCTCCTAACCCCCTCAGGACCTCCTCCTCCTCCTCCTCCTCCTCCTCCTCCTCCTCCTCCTCCTCCTCCTCCTCCTCCTCCTCCTCCACCAACACCAGTTTGCAGCAGCCCTTATGGTGCTTACAACCATTATTTCTGACCACCGAGGTCAGAGTCTCTGCAGTTTCCAGCATGCTGTTTCCATCTTCTGCCTTGGAGGATGTCTGCTGGTCATCCAAGAAATGCTCTTTGGCTACACCTGCTCCATTACTCTCAGGAAGAATTAGTTCCTTGTCACGTCCCAAGCATTCTGATAGAGATAATGACCTATATTCATGGAAGACTCAGGTGCCGCTGGCTGATCTAAGTCTTGCACGTGGATTGGCTCATTCAGCCCGCAAAGCAGCTTCTGGTTCTGAGGCTCTCATGATCTACCGATTTTGAGTGAAGAACCTAAGGCTTCACATAATAATTCACCCAAGGGTAAAGTTTCAAACCCAGACAGTCTGAGTCCAGAGTGCACGCTGTGACTCACACGTTCCCCATCTTTCCAAAGCGCAGCGGCTAGCTCCCACTGTCTTCTTATGTTGTGCGTGCATTGTCTTTGTTTGTTAGCTCATTCAGGCCCCAGAATACTGCTAGGAACTGGGATAACTCTAATACCGTATCCTTCTGAGACCTACTCCCTGAAGGTGAGAACTGAGGCCAGGGTAGGTTAAGGAACTTGCCCCAAACTGCAGCGCCCACAAAGTAGCCAAGTTGGAATGCACTTTGTGTTATTTACCTCTATTACAGACATTCCCAAATTGCTCTGTAATTAACCACTTAGGTGCTTTCATCTTTCACTCTTCTGTCGGCAACTTGAAGGCCCGGATGATGTCATTTTCCACTTTTTCTTCCCTTTTATCAGGTCACAAAATGCAAGTTCAATAAATGTGGGGAGAAGAAAGCGGAGTAACACTGGGACCGCCCCTGTCTCTGGGTCCCTTTTCTAGGGCAACTGATATGTGTCTCCGCTTTATTTTATGTTTTCCGTAGCAAATCATTTTTTGTGCGCAGCATCATGAAGCTAGGAAAAATGCTGTCTCTGCAAAGTTGCTTTTTTTTTTTTTTTTTTTGAGTAAAAGTAGTTTCTGTTCCCAAAGGTGAAATAATTGCTACCCTGACAGACTGTATCCGAGCCTCTCTCCTTTTAGCGGCACGTCCAGATGGAAGGTTTACTCGGAGAGACCCTTAATCTATTCGGAGACAAACAGCACATTTCTTAGAGTGTAAGCCTACAATGAGCTGACGTTACACCGGGTTGAAAGAGGACATTTTCTGCTAGTGACACTGGGACTCAGGGACTCAAGTGCTTGGTATCTTAGCCCCCTCCCCCTCATGCTCCCTTTCTTCCCCTCCCCCTCCTCCTTGTTCCTGCCTTCCTGACTTTCCTCCTGCCTTTCCTCCTTAATAGCTAGGTTTCACTGAGTGCTGATGTTGCTACATACACCCCAATGTGCACTCTAGTTCTGAAGATGTAATCTCGTCTTCACTGTGTCTCAAGTAGATTGGTTTGGTAGACTTTTGATTATAAACTATATTTTTCTCCCTTTTTTTTTGAGCTGAGGATCGAACCCAGGGCCTTGTGCTTGCTGGGCAAGCGCTCTACCACTGAGCTAAATCCCCAACCCTGTATTTTTCATTAGTAAAGTACACTATACAATCATTTTCTTGTTTAGAAAACAGTAACTATATTGCAGAAAATACTCAAAGTAGAAAGTTTTATAAAGTGAAATAAAAATAATCTCTTTGCCGTGTCTCATCAATTTTTTCCCTCTCATTTTGTTTACAATTCTTTTTTATGCATTGTTAACACAACATGCATCTCTCTCTCTCTCTCTCTCTCTCTATCTATATATCTATATCTTTAAATTTCATGAATTAAAATCATGCCATACCTTTGTTTTTAGCACAATATATCTCCATCAGTATATTAATAAATTTGTTTTGTGCTTTTAATGGCCACATGCTATTTCATGTGAAGGGCCATGGACCTTGTAAATCAGTTCCATTTAGAAGAACACCCAGATTGGTCTCTATAATAGTAAATAGTGTATTTCACATGCACTATTTCTACAGCTGAATCTCTAGACGCCAGGTTCCTGTTGCAGGAGCATCCATTTGATTCTGATCCACTCTCGATGTGCTGCAGTGGCCCTTACCTCACTTCCCATAGTTATCGTCCTTATATAAAGGGAGCCTTCCGCAGTCCCGGGAATCCAACCGTACAGCTGTATGTCTTTTTTGTTTGTTTGTTTGTTTTTGTTTTTTGTTTTTTGTTTTTTGAGACAGGGTTTCTCTGTGTAGCTTTGCGCCTTTCCTGGAACTCACTTGGTAGCCCAGGCTGACCTCGAACTCACAGAGATCCACCTGGCTCTGCCTCCCCAGTTCTGGGACTAAAGGCGTGTGCCACCACTGCCCGGCCAGCTGTGTATCTTAAGCAACATAGAAAACAGGTTGTATCTTCTTCCCCAAAGATGACCAGTCGGTAGACGTACTTTTCCACCTCCCCTACTTTATCTGATTGAACCATTTGTCATTTTCTTGGTTGTTATTAATGTTTAAGTCTATTCCTTTCGCCGGGCGGTGGTGGCGCACGCCTGTAATCCCAGCACTCGGGAGGCAGAGGCAGGTGGATCTCTGTGAGTTCGAGGCCAGCCTGGTCTACAGAGCTAGTCCAGGACAGGCTCCAAAGCTACAGAGAAACCCTGTCTTGAAAAAAAAAAAAAAAAAAAAAAAAAAAAAAAAAAAAAGTCTATTCCTTCTTTGTTTCTGGGTTTTTCAGTGTAGGTATAGATTTCTTAAGGACCTTTGAGAAAGGGATTCCCAAAATTGGGAGGCTTCCAGGGAAGAAAGAAGACCCCATCGCTCTATTTATGACTCATTAAAGAAATTAACATTGGGGGGGGGGGGGGGGGCGCTTGCCTTTAGTCCCAGCACTCCAGAGGCAGAGGCAGGCGGATCTCTGTGAGTTTGAGGCCAGTCTGGTCTACAAAATGAGTTCCAGGAAAGGCACAAAGCTACACAGAGAAACCCTGTCTCCAAATACCAAAAAAAAAAAAAAAAAAAAAAGAGAGAGAGAGAGAGAGAGAGAAATTAACATTTATGTATTATTTGAGTGCATGCGTGTGTGTGTGCGCGCGTGCGTGCGTGCATGTGTGCGTGTACATGCTTGCTACGGCACACGTGCAGAAGTTGGAGGACAGCTTTCAGGAGTCAGCTGTCTCCTGTCATGGCTGTCAGACTCTGCTTTAACCTGCTGAGCCGTCCAGCAGGCCGGTGACTCACTTCTTAATGATTGCTTGAGGTTCACACTTACCCCAAATAGTTTAGACTTAACTGTATTTCCCCACGCCTCCCCCTGCTGCAGTGTTCCATCCCTTTGCAAATTGCTCTTATTTCTAGATTCATAACTTTTCTTCCTGGCTTTTGAAAGCCCTTCTCTGTTAGGCTCTGGGACTTGGACTTTGTGACATAAAATATGAGGGAAAACTGGTTTCTTTGTTGTTGTTGTTGTTCATTTAAGTAACTCATTTTTTCTTCTTGGAAGGTGTTTCGGTTTTTTCTTTGTTATTGGAATCTTACTGAGATTTACTTATGTTCATTGTTTACTTAAATTTTTTTTTTCATATGCTTTCCAAAGGAACATTTAGATTCCCAGATTCTAAAAGTCTCATAATGAAGTCTGAATATTCTATTGTGTTCTTCTCTCTTGCTTGTTACTTGTGGGGAAACCCAAAGCAGTGTGCAGAGACAGAGAAGCATGGCTCCATGCCCTTGAGTTTTCAAAGCCTCTACAGCTTTGGTGCTCGATGTTAGCTTAAGGTGACCAGTTAGCCTATTTTGTGCTACTGGACAGAACTTGAATGCCTGGAAGTAATCTGTGCTGCCTCTCTTTCAGGCCATGAAGGTTACATAATTACTCACAGCCAGGAATGAGGATGTTAGATTATAGAATTGTTAGTTTACTGGGGGGACAAATTGGCTTTCTGTACCCCCAAAGTGTCTTTCCACTCATTTTCCTGATAACATTGGAAATGAATTTGTTAGAATCATAATTTGGCCCCATTAAATATAAAGTCATTTAAACTATTTATTGGGTTCATTTCCATCAGATTTTTTTAATTGTACAATTTTCTAAATTGCTAATATACAAAATTACGTATATGATATCAACAAAAACAAATATCTCTACCCTAAATAAACTAGCATCCACATATTAGGGGAAAACTGATGTCTCTGTGTGAAAACTCCCAGGCTAGGCTTTAGTCCACGCTGTTGTGTGCCAGGCCCTTCTATTTTATATAGGCTTTGCTTCCTGTAGTCTTCACAACAGCTGCATAAGGCAAGGGCTGTTATTACCCCTCATTTACATAGGAGGAAAATAAAGTTGAGAGAACTTGCTGAGTCATACAACCAGCAAACAACACAGCCCTGGTCTGAACCCAAGCTGAATGCTCCTCCGGACATTGTCTGGGAGCTTTTGGATTTTGCTTCTCTTGCAGTAGGGACGATATCCTGGAAGTAGTGGTCCCCAAGGGGATCAGCAGTGGAGAGAAAGGAGCACATTCTAGCAGAGAGCCCCCCCCCCCCCCCCTCCCCGCCTTTTTTTTTGAACAATGTAATTGTGGAATTGTAGGCTGTTATGTGTGAATATAAGAATTTCTGTGTGGGCTGCCAACTTTTCTGAGCCACAGCTGATTTGACACTGGATTTTATAAATATATTCTGTGCTCAGTGATAGACATCTGTAGCTAAGGTGGTTGAAATAGAGCAGATGGACATCTGGTTATTTCAGTCCTAAAGACGTAGCTTTAAAATTTGTTACCATCTCTTTGGAATTGGGCTTAAATGGCTGTGGGTTTCAGATGAAATTTATCTTAAAAGCACAATGTGCTCCAATCATATCTACGTATCAAAATAATTGATGGTAAAGTTCCGGCTAGACTATCACATTTCCATTTCGTTCCAAGTCGGGTGTCCACTTGAGAGTAAGCCAGTGACAGGGCGTGAGGAGAAAAGATGCCAAAGGGGGAAAAAACCTGGTGAGCACGGCAGAGCCCTTTCAATTTTCAGCTAGCAGAGCATCGCTGTGCACGGGGAGGAATCAAGGGCCATTTGAATAGTTACGAAAATGCTTTTCACAGAGCTGTTTAAAATTGAACAGGTGTCCAAGAAATTCTACCAAAGACACTCAAGTGCATTTCGAGGGTGTTTTATGTTCAGAGTTATGTTCTGACACAGGGACAGAATGTGAGACCAAGTATCCTCATCCAGGAAGTGCTTAAATTCCAACTCCAGGGTTCGATTTCATCGTGTTCCAGAAATATCCAGGATCACTAAATCCATTCACTGTAAACGAATGCATCAACTCCTATAGATTTAACTCCCATAGGACACAATGAAAAACTTGCTCTTATGAGTTGTATTATTGTGATTTTTATTAAATCATTCTATTGCCGATTGCTGCATGTCATATTTATCTGTGGGAGCCGGTGGGGTGGGGTGTGTGAGGTGAAATTCCTTAGTAATTTGAACTCTTCTCTGTGGGAGTGATCTTTGACCACATTGAGGCTTTGGTATCTCTTAAAAAACAAAGGTTTTATCTCCTCCATCTCACCATGAATTCCATTTGCCTCTGAATTACAATCAAAGGCAAAAGAATAATTTGATTCCCCTTGAACTCTTTGATGCAATCTCCTGTTGATGAGGAATCTTGAGCCCTCTACGTGGAAAGCCTACTTTCCTGCTGGATCACTGCCCACATAGTGTGTGTGTGTGTGTGTGTGTGTGTGTGTGTGTGTGTGTGTGTGTGTGTTCCGAAGCTGTTTACTGTCGCGGTTTGGATAGATTCACGTGAGCTTGTGGAAAGCCATCTCTCAGCATGTCAAGCTTGGTTCACGATTGTCATGAGTTGAGAGAGTGGAGAAAAGTGATATGAATTACCTTTCCTGGGATAGAAAGAAACATGTGATTTGATACAAAGCTATTGTTCAAGACCAGGGCTCAATTTCTGACCGACTTCTAGCCTGGAGTCAGGCCTGCCTGTGGGACTGCTACTGTAAGATCAAAGTGGGAATGAAGGGTACAGCGAAGAGCGTACAAGTTGCAGCAAGCTTCCTGGGACAGGCACGCTCCTCTCTCTTCTTGAGTCCCTAAGGTTCCCCTTCAGTGGCCCTGCGCTCCCAGCCTCCCCTACAGCCCTTGACTGTTTGTTCCTGTGTTATCTCTGCCTCCACAGCAGACTGAAAGGTCCTGGAGATCAAGGTCCATTTTGACACTGTTTTTTTTGTGTGGTGACTGTGCCATCCGACAGTATGTGGGGATCATAGGCGTTTTCCTTTGATCCTTATAAAATGGAATGAAGTCGAGCCTTGGGACTCTCAACCAGGCCAGCACAGAACGTGGAAAACCTGCTTTCCCCAGTGACAGCCATCACATCTTTCTCCAGGACTTGGTCCTGCTCTTCCTGCTTCAAGAACCGCATGGCGTGGGTCCTTCTCCTCACAAGACGTCTTCATGTGGGGAAAGCTGGTTGTTTCTCTAATCTATAGTTCTTTTTCTTCAAATTCAGATGTATGGCATGGACTTACGTTTAAAAATTTTAAAGCAGTAGCCAGCCAGGTAATAGTTAACAAGCATATATGAAGAAGTTAATGATTAACATGTTCAATAGATTATATGAGGGTGGTTGCCTAGCCTCAACACAAGATTTAATAGCAAGCATATGCTTATGGGCCTCATAAGTGAATTTTTAGTACATCAATATAGTGTAATACAGTTTTTATTGAGTTTGACAACATATTCCATTTTATTTATTTGTTTACTTATTTGTATTCACTCTTGCTCTAAATCCCAAGCTCTATCTTTGTTTACATAGTTCTTTTCTTTTAAGATATACATAACCTCTGATTCTAAAATCAGTAAGTAGTTAGTGTACAGATTTGGGCAAATAGAAAAATCATGTCCATCCATAACCTTACCACTAAGAGATAGCATTTCTAATTTTCTTCTAGACTTTTCCTTTGCATGTGTGCACGACCCTTGCTCTGTAAGCGTGGTGTGCAAGACTGTTTTCTTCTTAATCCAAATAAGATCTGACCTTCTTTTCTCAGAGTCTGTTGTAGTCACTTTCCAATTTTGAGAAAACTTCACAAAGATTTTAGGGGTTTTTTTTTGGGGGGGGGAAGTGGGGAGGCTACAATGGACTGGAAATTAAACATTAATCCATGCAAACTAGATACTGTAACACAATATTCAGTCTCGATCTAAGAATATGGTCTATAAACTTCATTTAAGTATGTCAAGTATCTTTTAAGTATTTCTTTTTTTTTTTTTTTGGTTTTTCAAGACAAGGTTTCTCTGTGTAGCTTTGTGCCTTTCCTGGAACTCACTTGGTAGCCCAGGCTGGCCTCGAACTCACAGAGATCCGCCTGACTCTGCCTCCCGAGTGCTGGGTGTGCCACCGCCGCCGGAGAGTATTCTTTTTTTTTTTTAACCTCAGCATACTGTTGTAGGTTTTGGGTGGAGGATGAGAAAGAACAAGTTTGCTATGCAGCTGAAGATGACCTTGAACTCTTAATTCTCCTGCCTCTTGGTCACATGTGCTGTGGGCCGCAACACCTAGCTCACTCTACCTTTAGATGCTTAACGTTTTTTTGCTGCTATTGTGAATAAATATTCTTGACCTTCACATCTCTTTCATTGTCATTCATTCAGAAAGCTATTGATTTTTTATATTTACTTAGTTTTTAACCATATTAATAAATATTCTTATTAATCATATTAGTTTTTCATTTTAATCCTGGGGATTCTAGATAGAACACATAATTTTACTTACCACAAAATCATTTTACTTTTGTCTTATTGTATTATTTTTAAATAAGGCACATACAATAGTGATGATCTCTTTTCTCTGGAAAGAGATTCCTCCTATGGCGCTCAGACTGCTCTCTAATTCCTGGGTTCCTGTGATCCTCCTGCCTCAGCCTCCAATTCGCTGGGGTGGAGGGTAGGTGTGCTTGATGTCTGACATCTCTGTTTTTGAGGCAAGGAGTCAGAGTTTCATGGACATACATTAGTTATTATTTCAGATAGATTTTTTTCATACTACGTAATCAATAGTTACTTTAAAAAGTATTCTTTGGATTGAAAGTTTCTTAAAACTTTGTAACCACTTGCTTAAAAAAAAACCACGTGTCATACCTAGAGTAAAAGTATCAACACAGGCACAGTTTACTAATCCTTGATGGATAGTGGTAGGTTATAATAATTAACATGTGTAACATGTGTTATATATTTCCAGTTAACCTAATTAAACATTGTAATGTCATTTATTTTTATTTTCAGAATGTATTTGTATTTTTTCTTTCACCACATTGTAGTCTTCTTAAGACATTTTTGTAACATCTCACACTGTCTTCTGGAGGAGTCATAATCCATAGACATGTGCATTGAGACTTGTTAGCCTAGCAAAGATTACAAAAGCAATAGTAGTAACAATTTAACATTTGTTGAGCACTTAAGATGTAGCTGGCAGTTCTGAGAATCTTATGTTTTTAATTTATACAATGATCCTTTGAGGTATAGACTACTGTACACCTTTTACTTATGTATGAAAATTGAGTCACTGTGAGGTTAAGCTGCTTGCTTAAGGTATATACCAGGAAATGATACTGCCTGGATTTGAGTCTTGTCAACCAAATGCTCTTTTCCATAGATTGGACTCTTGTACAAATCATGCTGGCAAACGTCCATAAATGAAATTTTAACCCCGCTTTATAGCTATGTAAGGTAGTTCAATAAACAGGGTGAGTAAGACCCATAACACGTTTCTCTGCAGTAGAGTATAATTTTTATTTTTGTTTGTACTTCTCAAGTTCGAGGTTTTTTTTTTTTTTTAAATGTGAAACAATTCTAGAGTGTTTTATTAAGTAATCTTTGAAGTCCTACTGAACCACCGTAACTTACCCTTGTGTCACCATTTTTCAGTTCTTCAGTTTTTGTTAAAAAATATTTACCATTAATAATGTTATGGAGAGATCTGTGGGCTTTGACTAGTGTGTCTTTGAAGAGTTGGGGATATGGTAGAGTTGTGGAGTGAGTGTCTGGTATACATAGGACTCTAGATTTGCTCTCTCGAAAATTTAAAAAAACAAATGCCCTGAAGCAACAACAAAATACTCCTACACAACTGCTGATTTCTCCCCGCTGTGATTTGCTGCTTAAACAATCTGTACTGTATGGAGGGCAGGGTGGTTGGCTCCCAGGGCATGAGTAGATCATGGGGTATGGGCTGCTTTCCAGCTGCTCAGAGTGACAAGATGGGCACTTGAGACATGATAGCTGCATTCCTCTGTCAGAAGTAAGTGTGTCAAAATAAGGTAAAACAGAAGTAAGTTTTCTTTCAGGGCTCGAAGTTTGTTGTCTTCCATGATTTAAAAGGTCAATAGAATTCAAAAGTCTCATAAACATTTTTCGTTGTTCCTGAAGATTTCTAATGTTCTGGCCATGTGAAATCTTTCAATTGCTTGTTTAGCCAATCTTAAATAGATGATTTGAAAATCTTAAAACTTTTTCTATTTATTATTTACATTAAATATTTTGAATTTTGAGTGAGTGGCAGAATTATCATCCTAATGCTGTTTTGGAAAATGAATGTAGTTGACTCTTTTAGATTTATCTAATGGTGCTCATATTCATGCTCTTTTTATTTATTCTGTGTGTCCCCAAATAAGTCAAGCATTAGCAGAAAAACAGATAACAGCTACCTCCTTGACCCTCTATAAGACACTGCACAGCAAGACCTTACCTCTCTTATCATACATTCTTTTCATTCCACAGTGCAAGTCAACCAACAGAATGCAAATATTTCTTTAATTTGCATAATTTTCCTATCAACTTAGTTTATAGTTCTAGGAGTTGATGTTTTTCAAAATCATGATGTTTCTTCTTTGAGAAGGAATTAACTTCCTTTTCTTTTTGTCTCTCCTAGGTAGTCTATCTTTCATGTTCTGATTGTAGGTTAGTTAGGGCTATCTGCACAAAGATGGATTGGTTCAAGAGCCAAATTCCATTACTCCTACTACAAAGACAGGTCCAACAGCAGATGCAACAAATTTCAACCATCATTTCCATCAAGATCACAGATGGTACTGATGTGGAAGACATCTGCGGTACAGGCCAGCGAGGGGATGGTTGGCTTCTTATAGAATCAGCAATGAAAGATCTAAGGATGCCCCGAGCAATTCCATGTGTGCACAGAGATCATGGTAAGTCAATTGTAACAGATTCAGAGCCCATCAGTGGGGCCCAAGAAGAGACTGAGGGATGGTTCAGGGTTTGACTACACTGTTTCTGGAAGAATCCAGAATGAGGAACAGATATGGTAAGCTGCATGCACTTAAAGAATAGGCTTCTAAGGGAGAGACATGTGGGGGACAAAAGCAGGGATGTGATCACAGGACGTTTGGGTCCTCTTGCATAATCCCAAGTAAAGACATGAAGAGATAAGGGAAGTAGCCAGGCAAACGAAGTCTGTGAATGTTTACAGTGTGTGTGTGTGTGTGTGTGTGTGTGTGTGTGTGTGTGTGTGTGTGTATGTGGGTGTATTCAGATTACCCTTTCATTAATTTAACAACAGTTGGGCACCTGCTTGAAACAGTGACATTTTGGGGGCAATTATGAAATGGAAGAAGATGTGTCCCTAAACTTTCCAGAGCTTTTGGTCTGGTTGGGGAAACTTTTTTTTTTTTTGAGACAGGGTTTCCCTGTGTAGCTTTGCACCTCTCCTGGAACTCACTTGGTAGCCTAGGCTGGCCTTGAACTCACAGAGATCCGCCTGGTTCTGCCTCCCAAGTGCTGGGATTAAAGGCGTGTGCCACCACCATGGACACATATAATTGAAATAGTTTTCTTTTTTATCAGTCTTAGCGTTTGTGCTTGTAGTAAAGTCCATCCTTTTCTTTATGACAAGCTATGAATATTAGTGTCACCATAGACCATTTCCCTCCATTAACTCAGTTAATCATCATACAACCAAGGAAGGAAGGATTCTATCCAGAGTTAAACAGCTTTGAAGCTAGAGGGTTGGGAACAAAACCTCACCCTGTAAGTCCAGAGTCCACACTGTAGGATAATGGTGCAGTTCTTCCTGTAAACTCCCATTGAGCTGTATCCCAAGTAGGAGTATGTGTTTATTTCCTTTCACTGAGTCCTCATGTTCCAAACAATTTCTCTTTTCTAGATTGCCTAGCCTCTGCTAGGTTTATGGGAGATGCTCTGGATGGGCAACTAGCCTCATCAGGCCGGCAAAGAGGGTTGACTTGTTGCATAGATGTTGGGAAATTTCCCTTACTGCAGTTTTAATTCCATATTACAAAGCTGTCTGGTGACTTCAGTTAATAGGCTACCCCCTTCATGTGTACTGTGTGTATGCATATTCGCATGTACACTTGTATATGTGGAGGTTGATATCAACAATTTTCCTTGATTGCTCTTCGACTTTGTTCTTTGAGGCAGGGTCTCTCAGTCAAACCTGGAGCTCACTGATATGGCTAGTCTTGCTAGTCCTGGAATTCCCAGTCTCTGTCTTCTGAGACTGGAATTAATTACAGACCAGCTGTTTGGCCTACCAGGCATTTACACTCATTCTGGGGATCTCCAATCTCAGATTCTCCTGCTTGCATGGTAAGCTTTTAAAGTACTGAGCATCTCCCAGCCCAGTTAGTAAGCTTTTAAGGAAGAGTGAACCCTGAGCACATACAAGGGACCCAAGACTCTCTAGGGTCACAGGCTAGAAAGTTCCTAGTGTTTTGTTGGTTCGTTTTTTTGACATGGTCTATGTAACTCTAGCTGGAACTCACTATGTAGACCAGGCCAGCCTCGAACTCACAGAGGTCTTCCTGTCTCTGCTTCCTGACTTTTGGGATGCAGTGATGCTTCATTTCAAGGAGGCTAGGTAACCCAACATTGTGTCTTAGAAGAATTGTTCTTGGGATGCCCATTCTGCTGTTTTCTCCATGGTGCAATTCTCTCCACCTAACTTCTCCAGAGCAAGGCTTCTGCCTCATTACATGCCACATCTATTGCTTCATGGTTTCACCTCACACGGATTTCTAAAGTTGCTCTCTGCTGACATAGTTGCGTGTCTCAGATTCACAATCTTTGTGAGACAGTGTTTTACAGAACCGGGTTTGGGGCATCCATTTTCATAATGGTGTCTGTGTGAAGTGAAAGGTAGTCTGGAGCCAGTGGCCCTTGGTTTAGGAATGGATTCCTGGACACCAGTTTCAGGCCAAGTTGTGATATGTCTGAATCTGTATTCAGGAATTTCTGGGTGTGTTAGGCACTCTGAGCATCTGAGAAGGATGCAGTGAGTCTGTCAGACTATTTGCAGAACTTCTCAGGAATAAACACCCCAGTGACTTCTTTTCACATTAGTGCCTGTATAATCCACGTCAATAGTTCATGTGGCTGGTGAGCCGAGGGACAGAGGAAAGATTCCACTTGAGTGAAAAGAAAATGCAAGAGCTGGATCATAAAAAATGTCAGAATTTCATAAATTTTACATTTTAACAAATTTCCTAAAACAGAGGTCTTAATGATGTGGTTAATGTCTCCATGGTTGACAATGAAGTATCAAGGCAGAAAGGAACCCCAAGGGATTATCTAGACCATTTCCCGCCAAGAAACTAAAGCAGGTGGATTCCCAACGCTGACACATTACTGGAAGCTACCCTGTGACCTGGGAGCAGTGTGCTCTGAGACGTCACTGAAATGGATTTTCAGGAACTCTGCATCTGCATAGCTCTGAGGTGTTTTCTTTCTCAGTGTCTGTCTCTACCTGCTTACTGCATATTTGTGTGTTTATTCTCATGTTAAAACACAAGCGTCACATGACCCCTTGATCTCTTTTGTCATCCATTCTACCTCCAGAACCTTCAGAGCCTGCCCACTGCATGTGTTTTGAAATACTAGGTGAATAAGTAAAGATGTAATCCATGTATTGAGGAATGTCAGGAGCATACACTGTGTGTTGACAGTACTCACCTCTGGGAAATAAGATTAGCTGGCTTGACTCTAATTGAAGGAGGAGTTAATGGAATGGTGGACTTTATGTTATAATCCCTATTATCTTTTGCATTTAATAAAATTTAAAAGTCAATTTGCTTTACCTATTACTCATTGAGTGAATGTATGTGTTGACATGCTGGAATGAAAATATGTGTATCTGTTGGTGTCTTGGGTTCATTTCAGTGAATATATCCAATGTTTTATAGCACACTGTGACATTTTTCTTCAGGAAACTTCACATTTAAAAAAATCTATTTGTAGCTTTTTATGTGTGAACTGAAATTAATATGTCATTGTCAACCATCTAGGCAAAACGAAACAAGATTGAGACCAATGTTTGAAATAAAAATTGCTTCCAAATACTAGAAATGGTTTTCCATCATTGCTCAGTGAAATCATAAAGTTGCTGAGAATACCTGTACACATTTAAAAAGTAATTGATTATAAAGAGTAAACAATCTTATAAGAGTAAAATTATGATCACATACAAAACGGCTTTCTAAAATATACAGTTCAGTCATGAAAGCAGACTGCTTATTGAAATGTAAGCACACACAAGTAAATAATTGTGCAGGCATTGGAAAAGCTTAAAACCAGAGAGGAGGAGGAAGGTGACCCAGATCTTAGCAACGACTGGCAGCCCCCATCGTTCTTAGGGCCAGAGGAACCAAGAGTAAATAGTTACCAAAGCCTTAAGGCCTCTGCCATTGGTGGTAGCTGGTTGGTGTCTAGAGGCACGATGAGGGCATTAGGAATGCAAAGACAGGAACCCTTGACTAGAAACAGGTCCAGGAAGGAGACAGAGTCATTACCAAAAACAGAAATGGGAAGATAAAATACAGTGTCCTTCTAAGTCTCAAATCTTCCCACTTTAGTGTCTGCCGTTGACCAAATCTAAGTTTGAAAAAGGAATCCTGGGAATTGTAGTTTACATAGTCCTTGCCTTATAGCAGAAGAAGAACTAAGAAGAACGGAGAGTAGTTTGGAGAGTAAACAAGCAAGCAACCCAAAAAAGGTTACAACAGAAGAAATAGCTTGTTTTATTCATGCAACAAATTTCACATAGAATACTTTATGCATACTTCTAGTAAGTTTATACACACTTATTCAGATATATTTGGGTAAGAACATTAGCATGGATTAAAACACATCAATTGCTGGGCAGTGTTGGCACAGGCCTTTAATCTAAACACTTGGGAGGTAGAGGCAGGTGGATCTCTGTGAGTTGGAGGACAGCCCGGGCTACAGAGTGAGTTCCAGGACAGCCAGGGCTACATGAAGAAACTCTGTCTTAAAAAACTAAAACTAAACAAAACAAAATCCACATCAATTATTTCTCAACCTTTTGGAATTCAAGTATCCCTTTTATGTAAGTAATTGAGTGATTTATTTTATTTTATCTTTATTAGGGTTTATTTTATTTTTCATTATTTGAATATGTCTATATGAAGGTATACACAAGTCAACATGGAAATGTAAGTGCACAAAGAAGCCAGAGATGTTGGATACCCTGAACTTGCAGTTACAGGCAGTTGTGACTTTCCCAATGTGAGTTCAGGACATGAACTTGGTCCTCCGGAAGAGTAGGATCTTATCTATGGAGCCATCTCTTCAGGCCCTGTGATAGTCTTTTTTTGTGTATTATTTTAGTAACTTGGCATCAAAACTAAATGTATTTCTTTGTTCACTTGAGGTTTAAGAACTTTTGTATTGGTACTAAAAACAGTCAATAGTCTTTAAAAAAAAAAAACTTATCTTTTTCTGATTTGCTTTGAAATGGTGAATTGAGTTGATGAATTTGAGGCTGTATTTGTAAGCATTTCTTGTGAAAAATATCTTCTTCCCAATGAATTAGAAGCCAAATCAGGCATAGATGTCACTCGATTTTCTCTTTTTAGTATTGGCTTCTGAAATACTGGAGGCATGTCCATGTGCTATACAGGGATTTACAGGCAATGAATGAACTCTCAGGGTCTGTGGACAAGCATCATGAGGTGAATTTACAGGATTATTATCGTTTATTGCTTTTCATCAACTATATAATTGAGAAGGCTTTCCCAGTGATTTATACTACCATGAAATACTTGGTCTTGTTTCTATTAATTATGATTTGGAAGATGTAGTAAGTATAATGTTAATGAATGTGTTGAACGATGTCGGATTAATTGGATTGACAAAAATGCCTTGAGCAATGAGTGATAACTTGAGACGATTGGCAAGTCCAAAGATAAAACAGTTATTTACTTTGTGTCGTGCCCTGTCCTTAAAAATGGCATTTATCCAGGTCAGGAACTTAGATATAATCTTTGATTATAACTTCTGGTATTTTTAAAAAGTAAACTTTTTGATCGTAGAAATTTCAAATGTATACAAAGGTAACTCTAAGAGCAGCGGATCCCCTTCAACAATGATCGATTCATGCCCAGTTTGTTTATGTATAATAATCCTCTCCACTTCCTTTCCCTCTTCCCTTAAGCTTCACCACAGTATTTATAAAGTCAGGCCCAGACAGCCTATCACTTCACCCTGCTTCTAACAAGCCTTTTGTTGGGGCAGGTACAGAGGGAAGAGAGCTGGTAGCTTTCCATTTGGTAATGCTGCAGGAGGTTCAGGACAAAGTTCTTTTTTTTTTTTTTTTCCTTCCCAAAGAATGCCTGTCATTGGTGGACAAAGGGAATTACCAGGGCAAGGCTAGAGATTTAACTGAGTGGTAGAGCACTTAGCTAGCTTATCTGAGGTCTTAGGTTCAATGTCCAATACCACAAAAGTAAATTATCGAGGGATTGCCTATCCTTTGGTTCACTGCACTAAAATATAGGCACTGGGTAATGACCTTGCAAAAGGTATATAATTCTCAGCTTGGGAAACACCAACTTTCAGAAGTCATTAGTATGCAAGTTACAATCAAATTTGTGGGCAATCATGTGGCCCAAGGTAGGACCAGAATGTGTTTTGGAGATAATTGAGTGTATCACAAATAAGTTCCGAAACTTGGAACTTGCACTTTAGTAAGAATGGTGATAATGTGGTTCTGAACCTCTCGTGGTCGAGCAGGGAGGGAAGAGAGGAAGAAACAGCACTGAACCCGTTCTTGCCGCACTCAGCCTTCTTTATCTAGAGCATCAGTTTTGATAACTACCAGATGTGATTTGATTAATCTCTCCTCAGCTCAGGTCCAAATATGCCTCTACTATCAGACATTTTCCTAGATTTGAACACAAAGCCCGTCACCATCAAATGTCTCTAAGGGATCTTCATAACTCTCAAATTGATTTTCCCGGGTTGGGGATTTAGCTCAGTGGTAGAGTGCTTGCCTAGCAATCGCAAGGCCCTGGGTTCGATCCTCAGCTCCAAAAAAAAAAAAAATTTTTTTTAAATTTTCCCCCTCTCACTTTCTTAGTCTCTACAAATGTCATCAAGTAACTTTTCACTTGGGAGCTGGAATCTTCTCAGATGAACTAGCTCTCACTTCTTGTCCTGTCTACTTCTGAAAAACTCAGAAATCGCTCAATTAGTCCCTTCCACTGACGCTGCCCTTGTTTTTAGTCTTTAGTGTAGGTTTTACCAGTAGTGGTGACTTCATTTTAGATCAATCCATTTCCCACTCTGTTGGCAGAGACCAATTGAATGGGAAACATCTCTCCAATCTCGAGCTCGTGAACTTACCTTTTCAGGTGACGGAGATTGTCATCTAGCTCTCCATATCCACTGTGCTCATCTCCTGTTCTTCTTAATGATTTATGATCTAGCCACGTAGAAATATGACTTGTGATCAGATAATACATGGGAACTCCGGGGACTGGAGAGATGGCTTAGCAGGTAAGAGCACTGGCTGCTCTTCCAGAGGACCCAGGTTCAATTTCTAGCATCCACGTATTATCTCACAACTCTGTAACTCCAGTTCTAGAGAAACTGGCTCCCTCATGTAGAGATATGCTTGCAGGTAAAACACCAATGCATATAAAATAACAATAAATAAATTAGAAAAACCATGGGAACTCTGAATTTCTGATAAGATACCAACTCATGCTGCTGATCACCGTTCAGCAGCAAAGACCACAGGCTCGCTTCTCACCCCATCTTCTCATTGGCACAGATTTCCTTTTACTGCCGTCTATCATTTTAACTGATTTATGAATTTACCCATTTTGTTTTGCTATCAAAATTTTTCTTCCTTTTCAAGTTTCAACCTAAACACACACACACACACACACACACACACACACACACACACACACACACAATTGTTTTAAAAACATTGCTTAGAAAACTTTCAGGAGCTGGGCAGTGGTGGCGAATGACTTTAATCCCAGCACTTGGGAGGCAGAGGCAGGCAGATCTCTGTGAGCTTGAGGCCAGCCTGGTCTACAGAGTGATTTCCAGGACAGCCAGGGCTACAAAAGAGAAAAATAAAACAAACAACAACAACAACAAAAAACAACAAAAAAAACCAAACAACAAAAAAAAAAAAAAAAGAAAAGAAAATTAATGAATTTAAAGTTGATGTCTAAGTCTAAGGTAAGAAAGTCAACTCATTGAGACATTATGGCACCAAAAATCAGAAAATGGAACTCATACACTCAGTCCTTTCTTATTGCACAAGAGCTTTAAAGGAAGTAAAACTGTAGGAGGACTTGGGTACCTCTTCTCCTATGCATACTCTGTCACCTATAACGCTAATTCATTGCATCTGGGGCTCTTGATTGGTTTCCAAACTATTTCCCAGAAATTTTCACAGTGCCACGCACCTGGGTCAAACTCAGGACTGTTTTCTGAGAAACAGATGGATTAATTTTTCTGTCAATGATTTTCTGCTATTGTCCTTTGATGTCCCCTGCACACTACAAGGTAGTGTTTCTAAAGAATCCTAAAAGTTTAATTGTAATCCCATTTTAAGAATAATGTGGTTACTGTAAGCCTAGAGTTTGGGACTGTCTTTGGATGAGCTTCATGCATTTGGGCCTTGATTAGTTGATCAGGGTTTGTCTTTAGCTCCTAGGCTGCTAGGAAGCTACTCCTCAGCTCTTTGAGAGTCTCTTTCTCAGGGGACACTCCCATGAGCCTAGTTTTTGAGGTTGATGTCTAAGTTAAGAAAGTCAACTCATTATAACACCGAAACCTAGAAAATGGAAGGCGCACACTCAGTCTTTTCTTACTGCAGAGGAGCTTTAAAGGAAGTAAAATCGTGGTTCTTCTTCTAGGGTAGAATCCGAACAGCAAGATTTAGATGAATTAGTTATGCATCAGCCCCGGGTTGTGTTGTCTTACAATGTCCAACTGTCCTAAGAAGGATCTGGCCAGTAGGACCAGGAGTAAAGGCAGTAATCTCAGCTTCTACATCCGTTTTCATCCTCCATGGGCTTTTCATGGGGACTGGAAATGTGACTCTTGAGTCTCTGAAGGAGACTCAATATCTTCCCTAGAGGGCTTGGTGGGCCTCACTGCACTTGCTTCTCAGACTCTCCACATTCTTCCCTGGTAATAGACCTCCTGCACGGTGATTTCTTTTTCCACAGGGTGATGTTCTCTTTATCATGGTGAATTTGCATGATTTCTCCTGACCTTCACTTGTTACTTTCCATTACTTCTAAGTCCTAGGAGGCACTTTCTAATAAATCCACAGATGAGACCAAAACATAACCCTTCACCTTTAGTGGAGAGGGCTGTAGCATCCTGACTAGAAAGCCAGATGTCTATAAGATGTTGGGTGGGTGGGGTCCTTAATGTCTTCCAATCCAGTCTCTTCCTCCTCCTCTTCCTCCTCCTCTTCTTCCTCCTCCTCCTCCTCCTCTTTTTTTTTTTTCTTCTTTTGATTTTTTTGTGACAGGCTTTCTCTGTATAGACCTGACCATCCTGGCACTTTCTCTGTAGACAAGACTGGTCTCGAACTCAGAGATCTGCCCATCCAGAGATGGGATCCAGAGTGCTGAGATCAAAGGTGTGTGCCACCACCACTCATCCAGTTTCTTCATTTTAAAAAGACTCATATGCACCTGAGTCCAGGTACCTGTAGAGGCCAGAAGAAGGTACCAGATTCCCCTGGAACTGGAGTTATATTGTTATTGTTATATTGTGAGCTACCAGTCATGGATGCTGGGCACTGAATTTGGGTCCTCAGCAAAAGCAGTATATATTCTGAACTGCTAAGCCATCTTACCAGCTCCTCGGTCCACTTTCTTACCATGAAAGGGAAAAGAAGAATTTTCATCTCCTTTGTCAAACCCCACAACAGATTTAGGAATTCCTCATGGATAGAAGTACCTGTGGGTTGAGAGCATTATTCTCCCCTGTACATTTTTCCACAAGTAGGGCACGGTGCACCAGGAAAGGATGAAGTACACCTTTCACAATTGGTATCTGACCATGTAGAGGATTTTGTGACCTTAGGTTTTTGTTCCCAAACCCACCACATTAGACACATAGTCCTTTTACTTCACCCTGAAAGGCATGGAGGGGTGAGAGGTACAGTTTTTAGAATCTGGACAAGGGAGGTTCCCCCCTCCCCCCAAAAAAAACCTTAAATACTAAAACTGTCTTCCACTGTTGGTGGTAGGAAACTGAGAAAGGGAAGTGTTTCTCATCTTTAACATACCTGCAAATGATTTAGAGATTTTGGATAAAAAGTAGATTCTGTGCTGGGCAGTGGTGGTACACGCCTTTGATCCCAGCACTCGGGAGGCAGAGGCAGGTGGATCTCTGTGAGATCGAGGCTAGCCTGGTCTACAGAATGAGTTCCAGGACAGCCAGGGCTATATAGAAAAACCATGTCTTGAAACAAACAAATACAAACAAACAAACACAAAAAACCACCACCACTACCACCACCAATCATCATCATCATCATCATCATCATCATCATCATCATCATCATCATAATGAAACAACAAGGGAAAATGAAGGAGGAGGAGGGTACCATGTTGGTAGAGGCCAGAGAGTGGTGTATGTGTGTGGGTAGTCTAGGTCTCACTGGAATGTGGAAGTGCATGTATGTAGAAGACCTGTTAACTCATGTCTGAAACAAAGTAACTTCCCAGCATGGTTGAGCAAGGTCAGTGACAAGATGAAAGAAGTCTAGGGAACATTAAAAGAAAAGTTTTGGGAATAATGTAGCAGTGCACACACGGTTTCTTTTCTCTGCTGCTAATGGTTGGGTGTGGTCCTCTGTTCTGGAGTTTGCCCTGGACCCTGTCCCGTTTGGAGAGAGGAGGTGGAAGACATTTCTACTGTTTGTGGCCAAACAGTACCCAGGATGTCATTATTCCAGCTTCCTGTAAGTCATTTTCCCCAAGTTTTATTATACAGTCTCTGCAGAAATCCCATTTAATACCCGACCTTCCTGGTTTGATTCTGTTTTTCACACCTTGACTTAGTACGAAATATACATCAATACTGGGGAACTCCCCCCTTTCTTGTTAAAGATGAAACTTCACCAAAGTTAGCAAACTTTGCTCCCTTTTTGACTCACCCCCCCATCCAATTTCTCTTACATCAGGAATTTCCTATGTATTTGCATTGTTATCATTGGTTTTCTCTTATTTGTTAAGATGCCTCACGCAGCTCTGTATATCATGACTTGGTTGAGGAAGGGAATATTTCACAGCAGATGGAAGAATCCACATCTCCACTGGGAATAAAGTGCATGGTGTGCACAAGGCCCTGGGTTCGATTCTCACTACCGAAATCCAAACCAACCCAACAAAACCACTCAAACGGCAGTGAAAATACCTCTAAGAATTCCTCTCTGCAAAGATTTTGGAAACCTAATCTTTAAGCAGAAACCTCAGTATGCATTTGGTAAGCCTGTCTTTTAGAATGATTTTCTATATTTTTCTTCAAGATGCCAATAATAATAATATATATTACTTAAAAGATGGAAGCTAGTAGATATATTGTGGTTAGGGTAAAAATCCAGCTGATGAATTCTGATTTAGTTACATTTCCATCTTTGGTTTCCATCTCATGTCTGTCTAAGAGGCCGTAGGCTAGGTGTGCTTTTTGAAGAGAAGTGGGGGGGGGATTTGCACTTGTTCAGAATTTCATGGGAATATGAATGGGAAATGTTACTTTAAAAAATTTTAGATTTATTTATTTTATTTGAATGAATATTTTGACTGCATGTGTGTCTGCGCACTATGTGTCCCAGGTGTGCTTGAAGGTCAGAAGAGGGTGTTGGATCTCCTGGGACTCAAGTTACAGATAGTGATGAGCTGCCATGTGGGTGCTGGGAATCAAGCCTTGGTCCTTTGCAAGAGTGTCAACTCTCCAGCTCCCAAATGTTACTTTTTATTGCTTGGATTACTCAAGATTTATACATGGAAAATGCCACACAATCTTGTTTGGCAGCTAATCCCCATAAATAACTTTAGGGCTTGGCTTATTTTTGCTACACCCATTTTATAGATGACACTACAGAGGATTGGGTTAATGTGGAGTTTAAATTATAAACTAGTTACAAAAATGTCCCAGACCATTATACAGTTTAAATTGTGGGCTGCAAGGGAGTCTCAATGTACCAAATATTGGGTAAAATGTGAAAGGTCCATGAATTTAGGCATCTCTGTAGGTTGCCCATTTTGTGTGCTTATGTCTGCAGGCCAGAGGTCAGTATCCATTATCTTCCACTACTGTTTATGTGTTTATGTATGTTTGTATGTATGTATATATGTATTTAAATTTTTTGAGACAGGGTTTCTCTGTGTAACAGTCCTGGTTGCCCTGGATCTTGCTCTGTAGACCAGGCTGGCCTTGAACTCACAGAGATCCGCCTGGCTCTGCGATTATAGGCGTGCTGGGATTAAAGGTGTGCACTACCACTGCCTGGCCTACCTGTCTTTGTTTGAGACAGGGTCTCTTGGTGAACCCGGTTCTCACTTTTTCAGCTCCTCTGGTTGGCTAGTGAGCCCCCAGATGCTCTTGTTTCTGCCAGCCTGCCCTGGGGCCACAAGCATACACTGTAGTACTTGGCTTTCACATAGGAGCAAGGGATCCAAACACTGCTCACCATGCTTGCACAAGCAAGCTCTTACCCACCAAGCTATCTCCACAGCCCTGCTGTCCAGGTTTGTAAGAGGAAAATGTGGAGGTTTAGATCAAGTGCATACTAGTCTATAGAGAACACTCCTCGGAGTGACGAAGCTGCAGGTCCCTTTGCCTCAATGGTCTGTCTAGGAAAGAGAAATCAGCAGCAGCCTTGCTCAGCATAAACACCGTCCCCCCAACCTTTTACAGGGCCAGGCGTAGCTGGCTGTCTGCATTCTTCTTATAGTTTGAATCCCAATGATGGGAATGTGTCTACTGGCTTCTTAGTGGCCACCTCAAGATCATACCTACTTCTGTGAACCCAGAGAGTAAGACATCTAGTGTCCGGACAGTCTTGCTCTGTTTGTCTATGACCATGAATGTGAGCTTCAGAACACTTGCCTCAAAGTGAATGAGCTTTGGGGTCAGTGTGTGTCTATTGTGGGGGTATCATTATGGCTCCATATGGCACCATATATACATGGTACAAGAGCACAGCTTCCCAGCAGGTGCCACCTCTGGTTTTGGCAAGGAAACAGTAGCATAGAAAGAGGACAGAGGGCACCGAGGGAGGTCACATGCAGTGACTGTGCCCACTCTGACTGCACCTCAGTAGAAACTCCCACTTCCATCCTATGGAGGAAAAAGCAACCTTGTCCACATCTTTCCTTTCATTCCATGAGGTCCGTTTTCGAGTTCTGACTACTATTATAAAGAAGTCCAATTTGTGGTAACTTGTTACAGCGGCAATGCAAAACTAAGGCAGACACCTTTGCCTCCGTGGGTTCTTTTCCTCCGTTAAAAAAAAAATGTAAAGGTTATATCTTCTGATTGTGTTGACATAAAGGTGTTATTAACATTAAATATAATTTAATGTTAATTAAATTTGTTATAAATAATGTTATAAATTCGATTCAAAAGCTCTACTTTTTAGATTTTAAAAGAAATGAAAATATATTTATGGGCACACACACACACACACACACAAAACCACCCTGGGCCCCAAGTACAGTATTAGTTAGCTATGTCTAATGGATAGATTGGCTCTACCCATTGGTACCTTTATCCAAACGATCCCTGTCACTCAGCTCTTGGATTCTGTATCTGGAAACATGCCAACTGAGGGACTAAGGAGAACACAGCTTCTTGCTTCCTTGTCACGCCTCTTGGCATTTGAGTGGAGGCGGTGGGGTTGTACGGTGTCAAGGACATACATTTTGAGCAGAGCAATATCATTCTATTCTTAAGTCCCATGGCACCAGAATAGCCCCTCATTATATACTCAACAAATGAAATACCTTCTGTTTGAGTGAAGAATCAATGGCCTGACTTTTACCTTAAAAACAAAAAACAAAAAAACAAAAAACCACTTTACCGAATATATCTTTACTTATACTTCTCTTCCTCTATATTGCAAGTAGAAGATAGAATAAATTAGTTTTTAAATTTGGAGACGAATTTAACAAGAGCATCACTATTCTTTATATTTAAGAGTCTCCCCACAGCTTGTAGAAACACTTCATATACATTATTTAGCAATTTTTAATTAAAACTTTTTATTATTATTGTAGTGGGGGAAAACGTGCCCCAGTGTGTTTGTGGCGGTCAGAGCTCAGTCTGAGGGAATCAGTTCTTTTCTTCTAAGAACAGGAGGCTTGGGTAGTTGCCATGGAACCAGCACCATCATGCCTTAGGATAACCTGTACAGTCATTAGAGAGCCTAGTAGGGATAATGTTTTAGAACTTGTTGATGGAAAAGCTATCAGGAGTCACAGCGTTGCAACTTTAGATAAATCGCTTGCTGTCGGTTTATTTGGAGAAACATGGAGCATGATAGAAGTCCTTTAGACTTTTGTCATTTTCGAGTTTGGCCTGTGCTCCAGTACATCGGCAAAAGTGGGAACCACAATGTGTGCCTTAGTCACACATGTCACTTCCCACACCGCACCCCTGTGCAGGCTTATGACTATGAGTGTCGGATGCTGTGAATTGGAAATGATACCATACCTCACAGCACACCTCATGGACCGTTTCTACTTCTCCGGCAACTTAGAAGCCAGAAAAGCAGGACTTCTACAAAGCAAAGCTAGTTTGGGGAGTTCAGAGATGGGATGGAGGAGCCTGAGACCAGAGCAGAGCGCCTTGCCATTTAGGAAGTCCACAATGGCAAACACTTTCGTGACCTGTGGTCCTAAGTCAGGAGGACTGGCAGCCAACTCTTGTTTGGCGCTGCTCTGGAAAAGCATGTATCCAGAAGGGGTAGAAGTTTTCAAGGGGACTGGCCAAGTCAATTCTCCCCAGTGAGATCCCTGGTGGCTGGCAGCAGCTCCTTCCTTTCCCCGTGGCTTGCTGAGAGGAAAGAGCGTGTCAATAACCACTACTCTTGAGCTCACGCATGCATGCTTCATGTGCACAGAACTTCCCTGAGACACGCTGACCCTAGTGTTTTACTCACACCTTCATGCGATGGCATGGCCTCTGTCACCAGCCGCCAAGTGTCCCAGTCAGACCAGTTTAGTACAGCTCTGGGAAGATAATAAAATCACATATCCTGTCAATCTGAGTCTTAATTTCACAACGTTGTCAAGCTGTCTGGCTTCAAGCTTCGAGAAGTCCTGTTACTCCGCTCAAGGCCAGCCAAGCAAGCACAGCTGCCCATGAAGAAAAGCAAAGTGCTTCTCGGGAAGTCTTCCCATGGTTGCTCTTCCACGGAGCCCTTCCCTGCCTGCCCAGGGTTAGGGGCCTTTTCAAAAGTTGCTCTCGTTTGCCTTGGGTTACACCCTGTCCCACCAGCAAGCTGAGGATGCTTCCTGTCAAGAGTTCCTGGACAGGGCTGGAGGCATCACACTGAGTTGCATGGAAAGCCTGGCCTTGCCCAACAGTGACCCACTTGGCACTTGGAAGAGCCCTTCTGATGGAGTCTAGGGACTCTGCCTCCACTTCCCCAGGGGTCATAACCCTTGAGAACCGTACCTACCCAACCACTATGGAGGTGGAGGATGTGGACTGAGAAGAAGGAAGCAGGGCCCTGCCCCTTCAAAGCCCCTGACTCTGCCCCGTAGGTGATTACTGCTTGTCTGAATAAAGAAAATACTGTGGGGACTGGGCTGTGACCATAAGGTGTGAAGGGGAAAAAATACAACAGTGGGTCTAAAGCTCCTCCTCCTTAGCCCTCCTACACCCCTGCCCTGAGAGAATGATTTAGGTGTAAACGTTCCTTTTAAAATTTAGGGTATCTTTGGTGCAAGGAAAACTACTGTATTACTCAATGTTAATAGCACTCACTTTGAACCTTAATTCTGAAAAACCACAGAATTTAAAAAATGTTGTAAATAGCTGACATGAGTGTTCTTCACTGCTTTCAAAGGAATCGTGTTTGTGATCACCGAGCGGGGTAGAGTTGAATTGTTCTCAGCAGCAAGCTGCAGAGACAGTAAGGGGATACTTGGACTCACATTCTGATTAATTAATAATGGAAAAGTTTCAGGGCATTACAAACACTTTTTAAAAAAATCTTTTATTTGATTCTTTAAGTGTAGGTATCATTGCAGTTCGAGCACAGATAAATGCCTGACCTATGGTCTCAGCCAAATTCCAAAAAATGTAGCACAAACAGGGCAGGAATTTAAAACAGCTCAGGTCAGTGTCTGTTTTCTGTGCAGAGTAGGGTTTGTGTATTTCCACTGGACTAGGAAAATAACGGGAAAACATGGGGGATTGTGGGGGTGGGAAGGACACCACTAATATTGTAAGCTCCAGAATAACCCTGGGAGCAAGTCAGGAATTACCGCCCGAGCTGCAGTTTGGGGTCACGAGATGTTTGGAGGACAGTGGGCAAGGCAGAGTGGACTGCATTGTTAGGAGGAAATTGCCTGCTCCCTTCCCAAGCTCTCACCTTGCAAATCGTCCCCCCCCCCCCCCCCCCCAGCAGAAGCACAGCTTAACTGGCTAACTCTTCCCCTGCTAGCTAACCTTCTCAGTCAGCCCCTTCCACACCGCAGACAGGCCCTGCTGAACAAAGCAGGGGTTTAAAGCCTCTCCCTACTAAAAGTTCGCCCCTCCCCCTCTTTTAAAGAGGCAGTGCGGGGTAATTTTCTTCTTTCCTCCCCCCCCCCCTCCCTTTCTTTCTGCTTCTTTTTCTTCTTTCCTCCCTTTTCAGTTTTGCGTTCCCGCAAGCCGCGCTTGGGAAGCTGTCCTCGTTTGAGGGTTGATGGATATTTCTTCAGAGATAGCATCATATCGCTTGTTATTGTAACACTTATTGGTGATAAAGTTCAGAGTAAAAAATTAAGCAGCTGCAATGTAGCAGCACAAATTAGTTTAATGTAAGCAGTCAGGAGCAGCTGGCTGGCTCAGGACTCGAATTTAGCTGTGGGGGGAAGGGTGCTGTGACGCTGACAGGGTTTTTTTTTTTTTTTTTTTTCCCTCTACATAAACATTTTTGGCTGTTACAGCTTTTGTGCTGATCATGTGACAGTGTCCCTAGGCAGATAATTTATTTCTGTGGCTTTCATGAGCAATCATTAACCTTCAGACACTGAGTTTGCTTTCTGCTTTGTGGCATTTGTTATTATTATTATTGTTATTATTATTATTATTTTGTGTACTAACTAGTTTCATTCAGAAACTGTCAGGAGAAAATTACAACCAATTCATAACAGGCCACAGTGTGTAACGCTTAACGTTCCCATTAAAGCAGATTTTGCCCACAAGATCGTTCTCATAGCTTTTCTGGGTGTTTGTGGATCTGAACTGTCATTTTCATTGTGGCTGGCCTTAGGAGGTTTCTTCAGTGTTCCCTTCTGATCACCAGGCCTCTGCAAGGTGGCCTGGCAGAAACTCCACTTGGAGATCCCTCCTTGGTGGTGGTTACTCCCTAGGATGCTGGAACTGCAAAGGCCTTGGGTCTGGGGCTTCTGACATTGGACACTGTGTATGTATGCCTCTTCCTCCTTTAGCAACAGACACACACAGCCTTCAGTAAATAGTGCGGCCATTTGTAAGTGAATAACAGGAGCCAGGACATGTCAGGACTGAAAAACAAAGAAACCAGCAACTGTGTCTTGCATAAATCAGAAGGGACAGGGGAGTCTCATGTCTGACATCTACTAATCGTGCTGACCCTGTTTTGTGAATTTATCTGTGGCGTCCTTCTGTGATCTGTTTGTGTTGTCTGTCCCTTTCAGAAAACCAGTAATTCATAGACAATATGTGCAGGGCCACTCTCTGGTGTCTATCATACATGATATCTTCAGACACTTTCAGAATGTCAATTATTGTGTGGGGATTGTGTGGGCCCTGCTAGATATTCATTTATTCATTCTCTCATGGTGCAGGGCTGGGGGGTGGCAGGGGGTGTGACTCAAGATTGCTTGCACAGAGGGATTTGATAAAGTGTATTTATAAACCCCAAGGAACTGTGCTTACCGCAAAGGAAGAGGAAGAGCTACCTCATTTACTATTTTACTCATTTTGAAAGATTTCAGCAACGGGACCTACCCTCAACTGATCTTAATATTTCATAAGTTAGATGCATGGGTTATTGAATGCAGCATGGGAATTCCTTTCTTTCACAGTGGTGATTTTAGTGGGAGTGGATACTGCATGTCTTTAAGCCACTGAAAGCACCACCCGTGGGCCAGACACTAAACCAAAAACAAGGCACAACTTGACCACACAGACACAAATATGAATGCTAAAATATCTGGGTAAGAAGACTCAGTTGGTAAAGACGCTCGTCTTGCAAGCCTGGTGACCTGAGTTCCATCCTTAGAAGGGCCATCAGGGTGAAAAATAGGTTGTCCTTTGACCTCTCCATACACTCCTCGGTGTACACACAAACACACACATTGACAAGCACACACACAACAGCAACAACAATAATAATAGCAGCAATACAATTTTTCAAAAAGCATTTGTACCTTTGATGTTTCATAAGGTCCCCTAAGTGTATTTAATGTGAATGTGCACAGACTATGAGTTCTATTGTTGCTTGGATGGGGTAAGGGGACAGGAACGTCTTTGTCCTTAGAAGACGATTTCTTTCTCAAACCCAGGGAGGGTCCTAGGTCTTTGGCTTTCTCTGCTTCTTCCCAAGGTTATATCTTTGCTTGCTAGATTCCAGGCCTTATCTTTTGTCTTACCTGGTGAGGGATTCACTTAGCTTTTGCCTTCTTGAGATCTATCTTCCACAGATACACTGGCAGTCATATTTTACAGCCACATCAGCATAAAATGCAATACATATATTTAATATATATACATACATTCACACACACACACACACATATATATGTAAAATCTGGTTTGGATTTGTGCTTACATATTTATATTTATTGTCTTTTCTTCCTCCTGATTGTTTTGTTTTTCGAGACAGGGTTTCTCTGTGTAGTTTTGGTGCCTGTCCTGGATCTTGCTCTGTAGACCAGGCTGGCCTTGAACTCACAGAGCTTCACCTGGCTCTGCCCCCCCCCCCCCCCCCCGGGATTAAAGGTGTGTGCTTTACCGCTTGGCCTTCCTCCTGAT